>NC_086320.1:276319728-276644728 GCF_036172605.1 Pelobates fuscus | reverse complement strand
CCAGTTCACCGTGGGTGGGCTGCCCAAAACAGTTCCATAAGTTTGGGTGGTTTTGCCGGTCACTTTAGAAAAGGGAGAAAAATGAATAAAAGTACCGAATGGATTCCCCTGGCTCCTAGCAGCGATTGTTCCCCTCATTCGTATGCACAACCGTACCGAATAGCGCTCTTCTAGCTAATCGGTGCATATAGTTCCAGCGTTCATGTGTTTGAGACCGGTGTTCCGGAAGTTGAGTGTCCAATTTTAGTTCCGGACACTCGACGACCAAGTTCTGCTGCCTTTGTTCGTATGAAAAAAGATGGCCGCGGGGCGTTCGGCAGTACGAACGCTGGCCGCACACGTAGGGGGTTTAATTTATGCCTTTTTTGAAGTTAAATGAGCCAGGTGGTTGTCTTTGTTCGGCAGTTTCATGAAACTGCCGACTGGAAACATGAAGAAATAGAAGGGAAACATGCAGAAATACCGAATACAAGGGTCATTTCTTCACAACGTCCAAGATGCATTATCCCTAATTCACCATTTAGGGTGTAAGTTGCTTGTGCATTCTTTACCCTGAAGTGCATAACTTTGCATTTTTCATCTGCCATTTGAGTGCCCAGTCCCCCAAATCCCTCTGCAAAAAGGCATTCTCTTGCTCACATTATATTATTTTACAGAGTTTTGCGTCAAACATTAAAACATGACTTTCAATGCCTATTTCAAGATCATTTATAAATGTTAAATAGAAGCGTCACAGAACCCTGAGGCACACCAGTTACCATTTTTTCCAGATTGAAAATGTGCAATCATTGATAACTCTCTGTACTCCGTCTTTAAGAAAATATTCTACCCAAGAACAAGAATTTTTATCCTGACCAATTTCTTTTAGTTTGAACAGTAACCTACTGTGATGAACATTATTAAGCGCCTTGGAAAAATCCAAGTAGATCACATCCGCTGCAACACCCTGATCTATAGTTCTACTTACTTCTGCGAATAATGCAATTAGGTTAGTTTTACATGACCTATGTTTCGTAAAACCATACTTATCATTACTAATAACAATGTTCTTTCTAATGGATTCCTGAATATTATCCCTTAAAGGACCACTATAGTGCCCGTAAAACAAATTGGTCGGGCTGAAGGGGGAGAAAGGGGTTAATCACTTACCTTTCTCCAGAACCGGACTCCTTCGGCGCTAGGGACTCTCCTCCTCCTTCGGTCGTAATCGGCTGAATGCGCATGCGCGGCCAGAGCCACGCGCCCATTCAGCCAGTCCATAGGAAAGCATTCTCAATGCTTTCCTATGGACGCTGGCATCTTCTCACTGTGCAAATCACAGTGAGAAGCGCGGAAGCGCCTCTAGCGGCTGTCAATGAGACAGCCACTAGAGGCTACATTAACCCTAATGTAAACATAGCAGTTTCTCTGAAACTGCTAGGTTTACAGCAGGCAGGGTTAAAACTAGATGGACCTGGCACCCAGACCCCTTCATTGAGCTGAAGTGGTCTGGGTGCCTATAGTGGTCCTTTAATAACCCAGCTATAGAAGTGAAGCTCACATATCTATAATTTCTAGGCAAAGATTGGAACCCTTTTTGAATATAGGAACCTGCCTCCAATCCTCCGGTACAATTCCTGAAAGTAAAGAGTCTTGAAAGATTAAAAACAGAGGTTCACTTAACATTTTTCCTTTTTAGCAATTGTGTAGTTTACAGAGTAACAGATCACAATAATTGACAGCAAGAAGTAGACATGCATTGTTGTATCACATACATTGTCAATGTTCTTACTTGTTCTGTAGCATTTGTAATCCTTAGGCAAGTGATAGTTCAAGTACAATGTCCTGCACCATCCAGGACAAGGTGTGTGAAGGTGGGTGACATGCGTACTCATAAAGGGCATCAACTGTAAGTTTACAGGAGTAACTTATTAGGATGGGGGATGGGGTCTAGGTCAGTGTTAATCTTTTGTAATGATGTGGGGGGGGGTGAGGTCTGGCATTGGGGGGAACCCCCTCTCGTAGCATTTTATTGGTGGTCAATAGTGATGACGCAAACATAAAATTTTCGGTTCGTGAACGGCGAACGCGAACTTCTGCAAATGTTCACGAACCGCCATAGACTTCAATGGGCAGGCGAATTTTAAAACCCACAGGGACTCTTTCTGGCCACAATAGTGATGGAAACGTTGTTTCAAGGGGACTAACACCTGGACTGTGGCATGCCGGAGGGGATCCATGGCAAAACTCCCATAGAAAATTACACAGTTGATGCAGAGTCTGGTTTTAATCCATAAAGGGCATAAATCACCTAACATTCCTAAATCACAATGGATATGGATTGACACCTGACATATGACATATTGACACCTTGACATATGGATTGACACCTGTCCTCAGAGCCCCTGCTACACACTGACACAGAGCAGAATAGGGACTGTTCCCCCTACATAGGGTCACTTGGCAGATATGGATTGACACCTACCCTAAGGATCCCTGATACACACTGACACAGAGCAGAATAGGGACTGTTCCCCCTACATAGGGTCCCTTGGCAGATATGGATTGACACCTGTCCTCAGGGACCCTGATACACACTGGGGGGGGGGACCTAATGTCCTCCCCCCGCCCCCACCCCTGCGTGGTGGGTGGGGGCCATAAAAATAAGGGGGGGGGACCTACTGTCCTCCCCCCGGCCCCCACCCCTGCGCCGTGGGTGGGGGCCATAAATCACAATGGGGGGAGGAACTACTGTCCTCCCCCCGCCCCCACCCCTGCGCGGAGGGTGGGGGCCATAAAAATAATGAGGGGGGACCTACTGTCCTCCCCCTGGCCCCCACCCCTGCGGGATGGGTGGGGGCCATAAAAATAATGAGGGGGGACCTACTGTCCTCTCCCCGGCTCCACCCCTACGTGGTGGGTGGGGGCCATAAATCACAATGGGGGGAGGACCTACTGTCCCCCCCCCGCCCCCACCCCTGCGCGGTGGGTAGGGGCCATAAATCACAATGGGGGGATGACCTACTGTCCTCCCCCTGCCCCCACCCCTGCGTGGTGGGTGGGGGCCATAAAAATAATGAGGGGGGGACCTACTGTCCTCCCCCCGGCCTCCACCCCTGCGCGGTGGGTGGGGGTCATAAATCACAATGGGGGAGGACCTACTGTCCTCCCCCCCCCGCCCCCACCCCTGAGCGGTGGGTGGGTAGCCCTAAATAAAAATTCCCCCCCAATAAAAGGTGACTAGGGGTCTCCAAGCCCCTAGTCACCCACCCCCCCCCACCTCAAAAAAAGTTACCCCCTACCTACCCCCCTCACCCTAAAAAATAGTGAAGGGGGAATAAAATAACTAACCTGTAAAGAAAAATGCAACTTACCATTTGACGTCTTCTTTTTTCTAAAATCTTCTTTTTTTAGCCCCAAAAAAGGCTAAATAAAAAGCCATAAGAACCGACGCAATTTAAAAAACAAAACAAAAAAAACGAGCGCAAAAAATAATAATCCATCTTCACCCATGGAGGGCTTCGCGCAGACTGAGCTCTGCAGGGCGGGGGAAGGCTTATAAAGCCTTGCCACGCCCTGCAATTAGGCTAAGAACACTCCAAAGAACTTTCCCACGCTGTGTAAAATGACACAGAGCACTCTGGTTAGATTCCAAGCCCACCAATCACAGTGCTCTGTGTCATTTTACACAGCGTGGGAAAGTTCTTTGGAATTTTCCCACGCTGTGTAAAATGACAAAGAGAACTCTGATTGGTGGGCTTGGAATCTAACCAATCAGAGTGTTCTGTGTCATTTTACACAGCGTGGGAAAGTTCTTTGGAATTTTCAAAGAGCTCTCTGATTGGTGGGCTTGGAATCTAACCAATCAGAGTGTTCTGTGTCATTTTACACAGCGTGGGAAAGTTCTTTGGAATTTTCCCACGCTGTGTAAAATGACAAAGAGCACTCTCATTGGTGGGCTTGGAATCTAACCAATCAGAGTGTTCTGTGTCATTTTACACAGCGTGGGAAAGTTCCAAAGAACCAATCAGAGTGTTCTGTGTCATTTTACACAGCGTGGGAAAGTTCTTTGGAATTTTCCCACGCTGTGTAAAATGACAAAGAGCACTCTCATTGGTGGGCTTGGAATCTAACCAATCAGAGTGTTCTGTGTCATTTTACACAGCGTGGGAAAGTTCTTTGGAATTTTCCCACGCTGTGTAAAATGACAAAGAGCACTCTGATTGGTGGGCTTGGAATCTAACCAATCAGAGTGCTCTTTGTCATTTTACACAGCGTGGGAAAGTTCTTTAGAATTTTCCCACGCTGTGTAAAATGACAAAGAGCACTCTGATTGGCTTAAACCAGCCAATCAGAGTGTTCTTAGCCTAATTGCAGGGCGTGGCAAGGCTTTATAAGATGGATACATTTTTGTTGGCGCTCGTTTTTTTTTGTTTGTTTTTTAAAATTGCATCGGTTCTTATGGCTTTTTATTTGGCCTTTTTTGGGGCTGAAAAAATAAGCTTTTAGAAAAAAGAAGACGTTGAATTTTTCTTTACAGGTTAGTTATTTTATTCCCCCTCGCTATTTTTTAGGGTGAGGGGGGTAGGTAGGGGGTAATTCTTTTGGGTTGGGGGGGTGGGTGACTAGGGGCTTGGGGACCCCTAGTCACCTTTGATTGGGGGGGATTTTTATTTAGGGCCCCCACCCACCGCTCAGGGGTGGGGGCCAGGGGGGAGGACAGTAGGTCCCCCCTCATTATTTTTATGGCCCCCACCCACCACACAGGGTGTCTGGAGGGAGTATCTGCAGTAACACAGGGTGTCTGGAGGGAGTATCTGCAGTAACACAGAGTGTCTGGAGGGAGTATCTGCAGTAACACAGGGTGTCTGGAGGGAGTATCTGCAGTAACACAGGGTGTCTGGAGGGCGTATCTGCAGTAACACAGGGTGTCTGGGGGGAGTATCTGCAGTAACACAGAGTGTCTGGCGGGACTATCTGCAGTAACACAGGGTGTCTGGAGGGAGTATCTGCAGTAACACAGGGTGTCTGGAGGGAGTATCTGCAGTAACACAGGGTGTCTGGAGGGAGTATCTGCAGTAACACAGGGTGTCTGGAGGGAGTATCTGGTTGTAACATTTATATGCACTAAAAAAAATAAAATAATAATAATAAATTGAAAAAAATAAATAAAATGGTTGCAACTTCCGAAATAATCTAAAATGGATGCTGTCCAGTAGGTGGGAGGTTCTGCTAGGGAGGGTGTGTTGCTGATTGGCTGGAATGTGTCTGCTGATTGTGAGGTACAGGGTCAAAGTTTACTCAATGATAAAGAATAGGGGGCGGACCGAACATTGCATGTGTTCGCCCACGGCGGCGAACGCGAACATGCTATGTTCGCCAGGAACTATTCGCCAGCGAACTGTTTGGGACATCACTAGTGGTCAATTGTCTGTCTCGTGTGTGGTTGAGTCAGCCAGTGGCATAGGTATTATTTGCGTACTTTCCAGGTTGTGTCCTAGCTGTGGTCAATTCTTGGTTTGTGTCAGTCCCCTCCACTCCTCATTGGCCTTGGGGTGGTAAGTGTAGGTGAGAAGGGAGTAGAGAGGGGGGGAGCAGGGAAAGAATTGTGGAGTAGATAAGGTGAGCAGAGAGAAGAGAAGACAGAGAGAAAATAGTTAGGGGAAGGTAGGACGGAAGAGTGCTGCATCTCTCCCCCCCCACCCACCCAACGCATCCTGAAACCCAGGGGGCCTGACTATATCATTGGCAAGTGCCTGATGTGATACATAGTCTACCCATGGGATCCACGTCTGGCTACAGTGATCTGTTTGACCGTGTATTAAATTAATCTGGCAGATATACTGTAAATGTCTTACTTGTTTTGTACACTTGGAGAGTATACATCACACAATTATCTTTGCACTTTATTGTAAGCATATATAGCACTATTAGTTTATGCACTTTATTCATGCATATTGGTAGTGCACTTTATATTTGCACTGCACTTTACAGTGATTATTTGATTTGGTATGTTGTAATGCTGCACTAATCTTATTAAAATTGGCCTTTTTAAAATTATATGTTTTGGTATACCCTAAGTGCTTTTGCTTTTTTGAGTTTATTTCAAAAGACACAATATTGTGATCACTATTTCCCAAGTGTTCCCTTACTTGAATGTTGGTTACAAGATCAATATTTTTTGTTATAACCAGATCCAAACAAGCATCCTTTCTAGTTGGTGCTTGTACCAGTTGTTATTTAACACATTCAAAAACCCGATTCCCCTTACTGATCTACTAGTCCCTCTATCCCAATTTATATCTGGGTAATTAGAATCTCCAATTATTAACGTGCTACCCAGATGTGCAGCTTTCCCAATTTGATCTAACAGCTATTCTTCCTCATTAATATTTACATTTGGTGGTTTCTAACATATCCCAACCAATAATTTATTTCCCTTCTTTTGACCCACGCAAATATCTACTCATAAAGCTTCCACATTTTCCTTGGCAGATTTTGACTTGCTTAGGATCTGACTTAAATTCATGATTGATTGATTGATTGATTAATTATCACAAGTCACTTGTACTTTATGAATTTTTAATACTATTCCCCGTTTCGCTCTTTGACTTTAAAGAGATACTATAGCCCTTGAGAAGTTTTGAAGGAGAGCATCAGAGGAGGGAGTACGGACAGAAGATAGACGTAAGTCTTCAGCAGAGCGTAAGGGCCTAGATGGGACATACTTGTGTATTAGGGAGGATAGATAGCTGGGAGATTTAAAAGCAAGAACCAGAATTTTAAATTGAGCTCTATATCTTACAGGAAGCCAATGTAGGGACTGACAAAAGGGTGAGGTGTGGGAGGTGCGGGCGGACAGGAAGATGAGCCTCGCCGCCTCAATCATTATGGACTGTAACGGCGCAAGTTGGGAGCAGGTAAGACCACTGAGAAGCAGATTACAGAAGACAAGGTGACAAAGGACAGTGGAATGGACCAGCATCTTAGTCGCACCTGGCGTTAAGTAGGGTCGGATGCGCGCAATGTTTTTGAGATGGAAGCAGCAGGATTTGGTGATAGACTGAACATGGGGTGTGAAGGAGATTTTGGAGTCAAAGAGAACACCTAGGCAGTGAGCCTGTGTGGTGGAGCTGATGGTAGCACCGTCGACTTGGAGTGAGACAGACACAGGAGTAGCAATAGTAGAAGTAGAATCCTGATATTCACAGAATGAGTATAACAGGAAAAGAAAAGAGGGAGTAAGACAGAAATATTTTTTAAGCTCGGAAACTGGAAAGATAGGAGTTCACCAGATCCTATGAAACATACAGATAATGCACATTAAGCTCCTGGATAACCACATTTAGTGTGCATTATCTGTATGTTCACTGTCACTTAGCCATTAAGCTCATGGATACCCACATTTAGTGTGCAATAACAGGAGTAGCAATACTTGAGGGAGGAAAGACCAGAATTTCTGTTTTGGTCAAGTTGAGTTTAAGGAAGTGGGCAGCCAGTTAGAAAGCAGAGAGGCAGTCAGAGACACTAGTCAAGAGGAACAGGGAGAGATCAGGGGAGGACAGATAGATTTGTGTGTCATCTGCATAGAAATTATATTGGAAGACAAAGGAGATAATGAGTTTACTAAGGGAGGCAGTATAGATGAGTTTACCAAGGGAGGCAGTACAGTAGGGGACCAAAGACCAACAGAGAGGAGTTGGGGAGAAGAAGCAGCGCCAGAGAAAGAAACACTGAACGAGCACTGGGAGAGGCAGGAGGAGCACCAGGAGAGAGCAATATCTTGTAGACTGATATTGCAGAGGATAAGAAGAAGCTGTTAAAGATCAACAGTGTCAAAAGCCAAAGAAAGGTCAAGGAGAATTAGGATA
This sequence comes from Pelobates fuscus, assembly GCF_036172605.1. Taxonomy (NCBI): domain Eukaryota; kingdom Metazoa; phylum Chordata; class Amphibia; order Anura; family Pelobatidae; genus Pelobates; species Pelobates fuscus. The sequence goes on along the minus strand of NC_086320.1, from coordinate 276,636,878 downwards.
GAGTAGTGACCATGAGATTTTGCAGCCAGTAGATCATTGGATACTTTGGTCAGTGCCGTTTCCACAGAGTGCTTAGTGCGGAAACCAGACTGAAGTGGGTCTAGCAGCGAGGTGGACTCGAGGAAGTCTGTCAATCTCACATACACAACTCTTTCAAGGATCTTGGATGCAAAAGGCAGTAGCAAGATAGGAGTTGGATGGGGATTTAGGGTCAAGGTTGGGCTTCTTTAGAATTGGAGTTACAGTTGCATGTTTGAAGGGCGATGGAAATATGCCAGAGGAGAGAGAGAGATTGAGAATTTTAGTGAGTAGTAGAGAAAGAGAAAAAGACAGTACGGATGAGATGCGAGGGAATTTGATCTAGGGAGCAGGTGGTGGGGCAGGAGGACTGGAGCAGAGCAGAAACCGCTTCCACTGTAGCAGGTGCGAATGAACATAGAACAGCAGAGGGAGTTAGGTTAGGGGAAGTATTTTAAGGGGAAGAAGAAAGATGAGAGATCTCTTCCCTGATTGTAGAGATCTTGTCAGTGAAGTGAGTTGCAAAGTCTGAGGCGGTCAAGTTAGTAGGTGGAGGAGGAACAATAGGGCAAAGAAGAGAGTTGAATGTGTGAAATAGTCGTTTGGTTTTGCAGGAGAGTGTGGTTATGAGGGTATTAAAGTAATTTACTTTTGTAGAGGAAAGAGCCAAGCTGTATGAGCGCAGCATAAATTTATAATGGAGAAAGTCAGACGCACATTGTGACTTTCTCCAACATCGTTCAGCAGTTCTGGAGCATTTTTGGAGGTATCGAGTCATCTTGGTGTGCCAAGGTTGTTGTTGGGGGCGCTTGCTGTGTTTAAATGTAGGAGGTGCCATAATGTCTAGTTGAAGGGAGAGTGTGGAATTGTAGAAGGAGGTTGCAGAGCTAGGACAGGTGAGGTTTGAGATAGGTAAAAGAAGAGTTTAAAGGTAAGTGGAGAAATGCTCTAGGTCAAGACATTGGAGGTTTCTGTGAGATTGATGTTCAGACAGTGGTGTCAATTGGGTCTTAGGTATGACGATGTCAAAAGTCAGCAAATGGTAAATTGAACTGTAATCACACACAGGAGTCTACTGCAGGGTCTAGCAGGCTATTAACAAAGCAAGGGGGAATATATTCTAAATTAAACAGACTGTGCTATAAGGGAAATTTAAACATCTTTGCAGGAAGACATACCAAATTCTAGTGTCTTGTCAAATGAAAGCTTCAGAAAGTTTAGCATCCCTCATAGTCACATACACTTCTATCTTGCACAAGATACCTAGCATGCTAATTCTCACATGGTATTTAACTATTGCTATGCACACAATAAAGTTATGCTTTATAGCTTCTATGATCTCCTTGTGTTCCTGACACTGCAGATATGTATGTCTGTTTGCCTCCAGATGGCATTTCTTTCCCCAACCTCCATGTCGTGCTGCTTACATAAACAGTATACATGAATTTTCCACTATTTCGTTCTTCAATTTGGTATGCTAGGGATTTGATGTTTTTGAGCCTGCTGTGATGCTGTCCCCGTTTTTCTGTCTCTTGGCTACACATAAAGAGTGTCTGTATCTGCAATGCCTTAAGGAAAAGTTTTGCAGGAAAGACATTTCTATCTGAAAGTTATTAACTCTTTCATTAGAAAAACGGATTATGGGGTTATGTACAGTATATGAATTAAGAGACAGTATAGCAAACTTGCAAGTAGTCTGTTTTTTGGGTCATCATGAGGTGTTTGCATGTGGCAAAAAACATCTCCCAATAAAAAGGTTATTTAATTCTATCTGCTCAGACTTAAAAAACAAAAACAACATTTTTTTAATGTGAAAAAGGCATTGCAGAATGAACACCTGCAATTATGTGCCTGCTTCATGGCCATGCTAGTTGCCTTGCTATGGAGGAGTTCACTGGGCTGTAGTCCTGAGGGGGTCCTGAAATTAAATCTTCCATTAACAGTAAAAAGTACATCTAAGCAGCGGCGGAGCTACTGGGTCACAGCAGTTGTTTTTGGAAACGGGCTCTGAGGTTCTGCCCGCCGAGTGAATGAGCCAGAGTGCTGCTAAGGGTTACCATGGTAATGCTTTGACTTATTCATCTCAGAAAAGCGTTTATGTGGTGCAAACCACATGCTGTTCTCACTGGACCATGCCACCAGGGATGCGGTCAGCAGTGATCATACCCCTACTGGACCACCCTCCCTGCAGAAAGGTAAGCTGAAAGGGGGATGTACAAACACTTGGAACCTAGCAAGGCCCCTGCGTTATAAGTACATTTCAGTTATATCAACAAGAGATCAGACTAGATAATGCACACATTGCAATAGTTTCCAATCATATACATGTATTATAATTTCTGTCTGCACTAATTTTCCAAGAAGGAATATATACATTCTATATATACTATTTTGTTAGATGATATTACCAAATCTAGTATATGTTATGGATCAAAGCTTCCAAAGTCTTTGCTTACTGCACATTTATATTGTTAATGGACTATCATCAGACTGATCTCACGCCTTTAGAGTCACACATAACGGATACATTTTCAGGGGTTATGAAGAATTTTTGTGGTTCTTTGTCTTCTAAAATTTGTAGTTCTCTTATCAACTCGCCACAGGTTGGTGATTAATGAAAACCAAAATAATCAATTTACTATACCCCTTCATAGACCGAAATATGAGGACAAAAAAAATACAATAAAATTAAGAAAAAACATTTAAAGAGCTCAGTTGACACATACAACATTTAACTATGTAACATACTATGATTCATGGATTCCTCATAATAAACTACATGAACACATTTCTCTAGAAAATCTCAAAGGCATTATTTCCCAAAATAGATGCTTCTCCATCTTAAATGGCCAGACTTTTAAGGGTTTGGTGGGACACCAAATGCTCATGAATCATCTATGGTTTTCTGCCCAAAGGCATTGATCGTCTGACATCACTCTGACTCATATGCATGCTGTATGTTGCTCTGTCTCAAGGAGGAAAACAGTCTGAAATTATTAAAAAGAGGATTCTGCATGAGGTTTGAATGTTGCAATCGAAGTGAAACATAAATAAATAAACACATGCAAATTTTCAATCAAAATGTTTATTTAATAACTTTAGTGATACACCTTGGAGAATGGCCGTGGACCTTTATTACGGATTTCATAATTCCAATTAAACCATAACCATATGAATAATAATAAACCATAACTTTTAAAACCAACATATTAAATAACCACTTTCCAAGGCTCCGCCCCCCTCCAAAGCCAGGAGCCATAAATATCTCTTCAACCAAATCCACCAAATCCACCCGCCTGTGATGACCAGGAGGGCGACTTACATCCCATAATAAGATCACAACATAAAATAAATAAAAAGGGGGGAGGGTGGGTGGGAACAGCAGCTTAAATATTTTAATATATAGCCAACCTTTGGATTTGTCTGGCACAAGCTGAGGCACTTCATTTTGGCGCCCTTTAATTTATACCCCTATTTTTCCCTCCACTATTGTCCTTGCGCTGCTATCTACCAATCAGGGCTCATGCCCTGGTCGCGAGCTTGCCGCCCTTACTGCCAGCGCGAGCTGTCTTGCAATTAACCCATACCTGCATTTAACCCCTAGCGCGAGCGCTATACTTACCACCCACTTCGCTCCATCAAACCTCATGGGGCTTCTCCTTATACAGTCTGTGTGCCCGACATGAGGTTTGAATGTTGCAATCGAAGTGAAACATAAATAAATAAACACAAGCAAATTTTCAATCAAAATGTTTATTTAATAACTTTAGTGATACACCTTGGAGAATGGACGTGGACCTTTATTACGGATTTCATAATTCCAATTAAACCATAACCATATGAATAATAATAAACCATAACTTTTAAAACCAACATATTAAATAACCACTTTCCAAGGCTCCGCCCCCCTCCAAAGCCAGGAGCCATAAATATCTATTCAACCAAATCCACCAAATCCACCCGCCTGTGATGACCAGGAGGGCGACTTACATCCCAACGCCACCGAGGTTCTGGGCTACCAAACTCGGTGGCCCCCCAACGCCCACGGCCATCTGGATTGAATCTCCAAATTAAATATATCCAAACCAATATCCGACAAGTGAACTTCGTCGCTCCTATAAAAGCCAGCGCAATTGCCCTCAATATCCCTATGCCTATATGAGGTCATTCCTAGGGTTGGTAAAAAAAATTCCAACGCTCTATTTACTTTCCTACGTACCCTTTCCAATGGTTTCAAAAAACTTACTTTTAACCAGCAATGCCTTGGGATAATCTCCGACCAGATGAACCGAACATCTGGAAATATTTGTGTTATACATACCAAATCATTTTTAATCTCTTTTATCAAGTTGACCGATTTTGTTAAGCCAATATCATTCCCTCCCAAATGAACTATTACCACATCTGGATAGGGAAAACTTAACATACATTGTTGTATAATTTCAAATAATTGAGACCACTTAGCCCCACGAATTCCTTTCCAAAAGACTTTAACATCATTGCTTTCTAATCTAAGATTTTCACCATATAAACCGTTCTTTTGCCCTCTTCTGGGCCCAAAATATAAACGAATGACCAATTACCCAGGCAATCGCCGGCTTCTCATTACCTATCAAAAGAAGATTATTAACATATTAACATATATGCCAATGTACATCTATAAACTTTAATAACATGGAGCTGATACACAAAAATATATATTTTTTTTCATATGAGGCCTAACGTATAATTGAAATCTATTCGACTCCCATCTCCCCAACCTTTGAATCATTTTATCACTTAAACCACACCTTGCTGCTTCTGTTGCCGCTCCAATTCTAAAAGAATGAGATGAATAATGCTTCTTGCCTAAATTTAACTTGTCTATGCATAACTTAAAGACCCTTGTAAATTGGAACTTAGTCAAAGGAATGGTGTCCCTATGCATGAAAAATGGGCCTTCAACCCTTGGTCTAATTGACAAGTAATTTTCAGTCAGCTTAACCGGACACAAAAAAGAACCTTGGATCTCCAGCAATGTTAACCATCTTCCTTTGCCTTCCTGATCTGTTTTAGATTTGCTAATGAATACCATAAATTTTCCTATCACTAACTATAATATCTTCCCATTGTAAACCTGACAAACAAAACTTACTCTTAGCCACTAACTCGCTAATTCTTAACGCTGCGAAAAAAGCTTTTATAAATGAACATCTAATTAAAACTTGACAAAATACCAGAACGGCAATCTACTGTAGATTGCCGTTCTGGTATTTTGTCAATATTTGTTATGAGGATATGAGGAGTCCTTTCATCTACAATACTATATAACTAAGGGTAATTTTTTTTTTGTGTGTGTGTTTTTCACTTATTACCCACTAAGTGTGTTTTATCTGCACACAGGTGTATTTGTACCTATTGTTGCTGTATATATCTAATCAAAACTACCTCATACTCAGAATAACATACTTCTTCCAAAACTACAAATAACTGTGATAGCACTGTAAACGATATTGGTTTTCTGTTATCATTAACTCTACTGGCTCTTCTGTAACCTCGAACTAACTGATTAACTATGAAATACTGCTTGATTGGTTTACACTCACACAGCTTCCTAAAGAAATCCACCCCGGTTAAACTAGACGCTAACTTGGACTTAGAGAAACCCTTCTGCATTGACACCAATGTAAATTGTATTGCACGCTCCTTATCATCTCCAAACGGATCTTTATTGTTTAACTGATTAAATTTGAACCACTCATTCCATGCCCTGACATATGTACTCCACGTAGAAGCAGCTACCAAATTCATCAGCATAACACTTAACTGTCCCCAATCAAATCCCAGAGGTCTGACGGGAACTGGGTTCCTTCCGCAGCTGCTCTTGGTGCCAATTTTCGAAATTTCTGCAATTGCAATTGTGAAAGAGCATCAGCCAGCCTATTGATTTTGCCTGGAATATGTCTAGCTTTCACCTTAACACTAAGTGTCTAAGTAAATTGATAACTCTATTACATCTAGACTGTAAGGAATTAATTACCACTACTACACTTAGATTGTCGCAAGTAACGACTAGCCGCCTATTTCTCCATGCTCCTCCACATAGATATATTGCGGCTACAATTGGAAACAATTCCAACAATGTCAAGTTTTTAGTTAAACCTTCCCGTGCCCAAAGAACTGGCCATTCTTGTGCACACCACTGTCCATTCCAATATATGCCAAAACCAATAGCACCAGATGCATCTGTAAACAGTTCAAGACTATCCGAATCTATAAACTCTTGTTGCCACATTGATCTTCCATTAAAATCTGTTAGAAAATTATTCCATACTTTTAGGTCTTGCTTCAATTCTTTTGTTACCCTAATGTGTGCAAATGGGGACTTAACCTTAGACATTGCTATCCCCAACTTCCTGGAGAAAGCTCTCCCCATTGGAATAACCCATGAAGCAAATGTTAACAGACCTAACAGAGATTGTAAAACTTTTAATGTCACCTTCTCACAGCCCATTACCTGCTGGATCAGCGTCTTCATTTTCAGTATCTTATCCTCTCTCAACCTAAATTCCATTTTTGTTGAATCAATCATTATTCCCAGAAATTGCAAGCAAAACGTGGGTAAAACCGTTGTATCCTCTGCTAATGGAATTCCCAAATGACCAGCCACCCTTCTGAATGTTTCTAGTAAGTTCTTACAGTTGTCACTATCCTTAGTGCCCACAAATAAAAAAAAATCATCCAGGTAATGCATTACTTGATTGCTCCTGACCTGATTCACACCGAATAATCCATTCCATGAAAGTCGCAAAGGTCTCAAAATAAGAACATGACAGCGCACAACCCATAGGCAGGCACTTATCGAAAAAATACTGGCCTTTGAACTGAAAACCCAGCGAATTGAAGGATTCGGGATGAATCGGCAGGAGTCGAAAGGCAGATTCTATATCCCCTTTTGCCATCAATGCACCCCTTCCACATTTTCTTACCAAATTTAAAGCCTTATCAAAAGTTGAGTAAGACACTGAACTTTCTTCTCTAGAAATCATGTCGTTTAAAGATCCTCCCTTAGGGTATGATAGGTGATGTATTAGTCTATATGACCCAGGTTCTTTCTTTGGTACCAAACCCAGAGGAGATAACCGAAAACATTTGAATGGAGGAAAATTAAAAGGGCCTTCAACTCTCCCTAACTCTAACTCTCTGCAAATCTTTTCCCTGGCTAAACTTGGCAACTCTAAAACTGATTTTAAATTTTCAACCCAACACAATTCAACAGAACTATATACAGGTAACCTGAAACCATTTTCAAAACCTTCCTTAATTAATTTGGCTTTCTCCCGGTTTGGATAGACTGTGAGATAAGGTACCTTACCATGTTCACTGGGGTCTGTGCTTTTTGAAAATGTACCACTCTGCTGATTTCTTCTAAAACAGCGAAAATTAGGATGCGCACCTGAACAGGTAGCGCATTCATGCCGGAATCTACAATTATTTAGCCACTTACATTGGGATTCGTTATAAGCCCAGCAAAAACCTTTTCTCTGTGCAGCATTTGTAACCTGCTTATTAACAAAATTAGGCTGTCTCTGAGGTAACATCATGCTCACCCAAAGTCCGACATCCTTCATACCCCATTTAAGGTTGCTATGCACTGCTAGTTTCTGTCGGAATTGTTCGTCATAATAAAACCATGACAAACCCCCAAAATTTTTATATGCTTCCAAAATAGCTTCTGTATGTTGAAATAGCCCACAGCACAATTCTGGATATTTTTCGCCTAACACACTAGCATAAATACAAAAAGCTTGCAGCCAATTATTTAAAGACCTCGGAATAAACTTTTTTCTCTCCTCATCTCCTTTTTCCCTGTCGGGTTTAGTAAATTCTCTGGCTGTGGGCAATAATGATAGAATATCAATATACTCCCCTTTCCATATCATATCTTTTATTGACTTACTTAAATGAAAACCCAAAGGGGAGCTTTCACAACCTAACGCTTCTTTCATACATGTCTCTTTTACTCTAACTTCTTCCCTCACAGAATGTGTCACTTTTGGATTAACTGTGACCACTTCTATATCAGGCTCCCATACTCTCGCTAATTTAGGTACCTGCAATAATTGTGTAAGTTTCTCAAGTGAAGACACCACTTCCCCTAAAACAGCATTATTCACATTTGTTTGTAACTCACCCAGCTCATGACTGCAACCCGGGATATCCTGAGCCGCTTCACTTTCTTCAAATAGCCTAGGTCTGTCCTCAGCCTCTTTATTCTTCTTCTTTTGTTCGTATTTTTTGCCCTGTTTCCACATCCTCTTCTTACTCTTTATTGGAGACGGTGAGAAGGTTTCCCTGGACCTCTTCGTTCTTGCCTCACGACTCCTGCAGGGGTTGCTATCACCAGATTTTCTTTCTTGCACAGGCCCTTTAATTTTTTTGAGGAGAATATCCTGCTCCCTCCTCCATTATTGACTCCTCCTGTAACTCAGCCCCTTCTTCTTCCTCTACTTCAATTAGACCAGAGGTGCTAGGGGCGGACTCCAAGCAAGCCTGTAGCCATGCAGTATCACTGCAGCCTAAAGCCTTTTGTTTAAGCAGTGCTAATAATGACTCAATTTTATTAAGACACGGAGGCTCCTATTATGCTGCACTCTTTCTTTATTTCCCTCAGCAGCAAAGAAAAAACTTTATAAACATAACCAATAATAACATTAACAGTCTCAGGTGTATTCCTCCCAGTAACAGGAACAGCCAATCAGGTTCCACTCCTCCAGCATAATAGGCTCTGGCAACCAATCCTGTTCCTCTTTCTTTGCTGCTCCCTCAGTTAAGTATATCTGATCCATCAGGCTCCTTAACTGTGGGATTATTATTTCTTTGATAACTTTAATTAATTTATTAATTTATTAATTGATTAATTTATTACTTTTGCGGATTCATTTTATTGATACGTTATATTATGATGATTTTGTTACTTTAAAACCTTTGTGCTATGCTTGTACTGCTTTGATCCTATTTGTTATTTGCCTTTAACGTTCCCCGGTCCAACCTGTCCCCAGAGCCTAATTTACAAGCGGGCTTAGGGACGTCGGTTGGAGTCGCATCCTGCGCTTCACGCCCTTTTTTGTTCCACTTGCGCCGTGAACGGCCGCCACCCACAGAGCTCAGATGCCGGCTCCCTGCTTGCGGCGCATGAATGTGTACACGTTCTAAGTGATTACACATTCGCCACGAGCACCGTTTACCCGGCTTTATCTTCTGTGCTCTCCTCACTTCCGCTCACGGCGGCCATTTTCTTGGCTTCCCGCGTTCGGCATGCAGATCCACCCCCAACGACCGAACCTCGGAGTTGGGCTCCTTCCTCCCTCCTTAAGTATTCCTGCTCATACCTTCCTTTATTGCTGTTTATTGCTGTTTTTTTCTGTGAGTCATTCATTTTGCTTTGTCCTTAAAGTTATATTACCCCCCTTTTTTCTCCTCTGGGTTAATCAACCCATTTTAGGTTTTCAGTTCAATAAAATTGTTATTGGTGCCAGTTTCATACACCCCAACATGCCTGGTGACAAAGATATACCCACTCCTTCTGGGTCTCTTATCACCAATCCAGGGAGTGTTAAAACAACCACAGGGGTATCTGAGATTGGAGCGGCTATCCCCACTGATTTTGATCCCACTGCTGATATGCAGTCACTGATTGACAACACTATGTCTCATGTTATGACTAAGGCCCTCACATCGGCCATGGGACTGATGTCTGAATCTATCTCACAGACTCTTACACATGCTCTGCTTGAGGCACAGAAATCGGCTCAGCCGACCGTTACCCAGGCTTTGCCTGTAGTAACCCCAACACAACCTCACACTGGCCGCAAGGCCATTGCAAAAATCAAACACTCTTCAATCTCACAGATGGACAGCTACACACCTGTCACAGATGGCGTGTCTAATATACCACCGTGCAAAAGAGCCACTAGCCGGGCAAAATCGGCTAGGTTATGGAAACGGGCAAAAGCCCAACTAGACTCTGAGTCGGATCTCAGCGAGATTGAAGAGGAGACCTGTATGGATACAGAGGATTCATCAGATCCCGAATCAGATGGTATGGTCGAAGACTATGACCCCAGAGAGCATAATACGCCTCAATCTGACTCGTATGACATGGAGCTTAAGGCCCCAGACGATGCAAACAAATTAGTAGACCCCTATGGGGAACCTCTGTTCGACCCCGATGACCTGTGTCATCCAAGGTCAGCGGACTGGTCCCCTTCGGCCCATGTGGCCAAATACGTTGCATCAAAGATTCGCAAGCCTTTAAATAAGGCAACGCGTAATAAGCTGCGGGCAGAATGCCCACGTCCCACTGTCCCTGACGAGGCCTGCAGAACACCTGCAGTAGACCCCAAAATCATTCAATTCCTGGGCAAGACTGGCTGGAAGCCTAATAAAGGCCTTGATTTCTCCCTGCGCAACTGCCAGGATAAGATATTGGATATATTGGGCCCAGCAACCAAAGTTTTTGATATGGTCGAAAACGACCAAGAGTTGGATCGTACCGCCATAAGTGGTTGGATACATAGGGTGATTTGTCTGATTGGCAATGCCAACTGTGCAATGGCCACAGAACGTCGCAAAGCGATCTTATTAAAAACAGAGCCCAAATTGGTGAACATGGCTATAACCGAGCCGGGCACCCAGGCCCGTGGTCTCCTGTTCGGGGACAATTTTGTCAAAGAGCTTGGCTCCTTTGTACATACTTTTACTGCCCTAGATATTGCTCTCTCCTGGTGCTCCTCCTACCTCTCCCAGCGCTCTTTCAGTGTTTCTTTCTCTGGCTCTGCTTCTTCTCCCCAACTCCTCTCTGTTGGTGTCCCTCAAGGTTCAGTCCTTGGTCCCCTACTGTTCTCCATCTATAAAGCCTCCCTCGGTAAACTCATTAGCTCCTTTGGCTTCCAATATCATTTCTATGCAGATGACACGCAAATCTACCTATCCTCTCCTGATCTCTCCCCGTCCCTCTTGACTAGTGTCTCTGACTGCCTCTCTGCTGTTTCTAACTGGATGGCTGCCCACTTCCTTAAACTAAACTTGACCAAAACTGAAATTCTGGTCTTTCCTCCCTCAAGTGTTGTTACTCCTGTGTCTGTCTCCCTCCAAGTCAATGGTGCTACCATCAGCTCCACCACGCAGGCTCGTTGCCTAGGTGTTCTCTTTGACTCCGACCTCTCCTTCAAGCCTCATGTTCACTCTATCGCCAAATCCTGTCATTTCCATCTCAAAAACATTGCGCGCATCCGCCCCTACGTAACGCCAGATGCGACTAAGGTGTTGGTCCATTCCACTGTACTTTCTCGCCTTGACTACTGTAATCCGCTTCTCCATGGTCTTACGTGCTCCCAACTTGCGCCGTTACAGTCCATAATGAATGCGGTGGCGAGGCTCATCTTCCTGTCCGCCCGCACCTCTCATGCCTCACCCTTCTGTCAGTCCCTACATTGGCTTCCTATAAAATATAGAGCTCAAGTTAAAATTCTGGTTCTTGCTTTCAAATGTCTACATAATGCTGCTCCCACCTATCTATCCTCCCTTATACACAAGTATGTCCCGTCTAGGCCCTTACGATCTGCTGAAGACTTACGTCTATCTTCTGTCCATACTCCCAGCTCTGATGCTCGCCTTCAAGACTTCTCGAGGGCTGCACCGTTCCTGTGGAACTCGCTTCCCTCCTCCGTTAGATGCTCACCCAGTCTCCACTCCTTCAAAAAATCATTAAAAACCCACTTCTTCATAAAAGCGTATCAATTAAACTCTTAATAGCTCCCAACTGATTCCTCTTCTGCAACTGTCACTAGTCTAATACTATCCTTACCTTTTGTGTCATTTTACCCCACCCCCTCTAGCATGTAAGCTTATTGAGCAGGGCCCTCAACCCCTCTGTTCCTGTGTGTCCAACTTGTCTGGTTACAACTACATGTCTGTTCGTCCACCCATTGTAAAGCGCTGCGGAATTTGACGGTGCTCTATAAATAATATAATAATAATAATAATAGACAAGGCGCAATCGAACATGCGCAGAGTTTTCCACCCTAAGGTTTTTGGTGGGGCCGGAAGAGCCAGGAGCCGTCTGTCTGGCCGTGTTAACAGAGGTTCATTCCGACAGAACCGAGGCTCCTACACTGGACAAGCCTCCTTCACGGAGCACCGCAACACCTCGGCCTTCTTCCCACAACGTGGGCGGCCATGGGTTGCTCGTAGATCACGTGGCACCCGCCCAGGAAGATGACCTTATGGTAAGTACTCTCATATTTCCTTCTTCCCTATGGGCAGTGGGGGGCAGACTCTGACATTTTTTCCATGCATGGTCACACATCTCATCAAATGCCTGGGTATTGAACACGGTAAGAGGGTATACCTTAGAGTTCCTGTCCCTCCCAGTACAAATCTCCCCACCATGGGGAATGCTGTTTTCCCAACAAGACGCCTCCCTTGTATCCAAGGAGGTCTTGGAATTGGCACACGAACGGGCCATCTTAGAGATCCCTATGACTACCCCAGGCTACGTGAGCAACCTATTCTTAGTTGCCAAGAAAGGCGGCGGCGTCAGCCCAGTGATCAACTTGAAACAACTCAACACTTTTGTTGCCTACAACCATTTCAAAATTGAAGGCATACACTGCCTCAGGGATCTCCTCCAACCGTCGGACTGGATGGTCAAGTTAGACCTACAGGACTCCTATCTCACAATACCAATCACACAACATCACCAAGACTTCCTACAATTCTTATGGCAAGGAAGAAAATGGAGATTCGCCTGTCTCCCATTCGGACTATCCTCAGCCCCATGGTGCTTCACCAAACTCATGAAGCCTGTGGTGGCTCTACTTCGAAGTCGAGGGGTTCGTCTCATAATGTACTTAGATGACATCCTCATCATGGGTCAGTCCAACCACATTATCGAGACCCATCTGACGTGGACTCAGAATCTTTTACAGAATCCATCCTAACCCCTACACAACACATAGAGTTTTTGGGTCTCTTAGTGGACTCTACTCTACAGACCCTACACTTACCGGCGGCGAAATTGACCACCATAAAGAAGGAGATCAGACGCACTCTGACGACCCCCCTGACCTCCCTAAAACAATTGGCGAGAGTGATTGGCCTCTTGGCGGCCTCCATACAGGCCATCTTCCCGGGCCCTCTACACTATCGAGCGCTACAGCGCCTGCAAGCCTCCCATTTGAGAGACGGGACCTCATACACGGACATGATTGCTCTGAACACAGAGGCAAAAACAGAACTCAGATGGTGGCTCTCCCATATGGAAGCCTGGAATGGCCGAGCCATTTTCGGCACCGCACCAGACATAATAATAGAATCCGATGCGAGCTTGCACGGTTGGGGTGCACGCTGTGGCAATGTCTCTACAGGTGGCAGATGGTCCGAAGTGGAATCAACGCTTCACATCAATTGCCTAGAACTCCTAGCCGGTTATTTTGCAATCCGCAGTTTCTCCACGACTCAAGCCCGATGTGCCATCCTTTTGAAAATGGACAATATATCGGCAGTCCGTTATATAAATCACTTGGGCGGCACAAAATCCAAGGTCCTGGCGAATTTAGCACGAGACTTTTGGCAGTTTTGCCTGGCACAAGGCATTTCGGTCACAGCGGAGTACATCCCAGGCCTCTGCAATACAACAGCGGATTGGTACTCAAGGCACCTCAGGGATTCCAGCGACTGGCACCTGGAACCCAGGGTCTTCCAAGACATACAGTCCCTATGGGGCCCTCTGGACAAGGACTTGTTCGCCTCCCGTTTGAACACACAACTTCCCAGATTTTTCAGTTGGAAACCAGACCCAGCAGCACTGGCAACAGATGCCTTTACCCAAGACTGGTCCTCCAAAAGGAACTACGCGTTTCCTCCTTTTGCATTGATTCCCCGCTGCCTACTGCAACTACAGCAACAGACGGGAACGGCAGTGCTCGTGGCACCATTATGGCCGTCACAACCATGGTTTCCTTCCCTGTTGGAGATGGCGATAGACATACCCCGCACTCTCCCACACTTCGACTATCTACTTCGAGACCCAGACGGGTCCCCCCACCCCCTGATTCAACAAGATTTACTACACCTCACAGCATGGCTGGTTTCCGGGAGCCCTACTCAATAGAGGGAATTTCGGAATCAACTCTCCAACTTCTCGAGAGCGCATGGGCACCCGGCACGAGACAAGCTTATAAATCTGCTTGGAGCAAATGGCACGATTGGAGCATGGAACGGAACTTGGATCCCATATCGGCTCCTCTGACTTCGATTCTGCAATTCTTAACCTCATTATTTGAAAGCGGCAAAGCATACCGCATGGTGAACCTCTACAGATCGGCCATTTCTGCCGCACACCAAGGCATCAATGGCACACCGATAGGACGCCACCCACTGGTATGCCGACTCCTACGCGGCATCAGATTCGCACGACCCCCGCTGCCACGCTATTCAACCTCTCTTATGCCCGGTTAAATGCCTGCAAACCTACGAACTTTGCACCATGGCGTTGCGGGACCCAACTAAACATGAACTCTTCATCTCTTTCCAAAGACCACACCTACCGGTGTCTACCCCGACCCTGGCTCGCTGGGTCAAATGGGTTATGGCTACGGCAGGAATCGACACCTCCATATTTTCACCCCACTCCATACGAGGAGCGATGGCTTCCAAGGCCTCTTCGATGGGTTGTCGCCTGGAAGACATTTTGAAAGCAGCCGACTGGTCCTCAGAATCTACATTCCGTGATTTTTACTTCAAACCAATACACCACTTCGCAGGAACGGTAGTTTCTCAGCTTTAAACCAGCATAATAGGAGCCTCCGTGTCTTAATAAAATTCAAGGATTTTACTATTACCATGACGTAAAGTCATGATTTCATTAATGACACGGAGGCGAGTATTATCCCTCCCACCCGGCGACGGTGGAAAGGTAGATGGAAGTTGGGTAAGTTGACCTACGGTAAGTCATTTTAACATGTATATTTGATAAAGTTATACTCGCCAGAGTGTTAAATTACCGCTATACTTAGGACCAGGTAAGTCCTAGCTATGATAATCAATTGCCTAAACGGTCACCAAAATGTATAGGTTAAACAACAATATTCCCTTTGACAAAACACTGACCAAACACTATCTTGAATACCTATGAATATGCGTACACCCAGTTTTATGCTAAGGTATTACCATATTTTTCCTCTCTTACAGCCTAATCTACCCCACATCGAATGGGAAAATCCCTTTCTGTACAGTTCAATGTTTGGTTGGATAATTTAACTTCTTCGGGACTGCAAATAAAGAGGAACAGGATTGGTTGCCAGAGCCTATTATGCTGGAGGAGTGGAACCTGATTGGCTGTTCCTGTTACTGGGAAGAATACACCTGAGACTGTTAATGTTATTATTGGTTATGTTTATAAAGTTTTTTCTTTGCTGCTGAGGGAAATAAAGAAAGAGTGCATAATAGGAGCCTCCGTGTCATTAATAAAATCATGACTTTACGTCATGGTAATAGTAAAATCCTTGAATTGTGCCAGACATCTCCAAAGGTAAGAAACAGCAGCTTAAATATTTTAATATATAGCCAACCTTCGGATTTGTCTGGCACAAGCTGAGGCAATTAATTTTGGCGCCCTTTAATTTATACCCCTATTTTTCCCTCAACTATTGTCCTCGCGCTGCTATCTACCAATCAGGGCTCATGCCCTAGTCGCGAGCTTGCCGCCCTTACTGCCAGCGCGAGCTGTCTTGCAATTAACCCTATCCTGCATTTAACCCCTAGCACGAGCGCTATACTTACCACCCACTTCGCTCCATCAAACCTCATGGGGCTTCTCCTTATACAGTCCGCGTGCCCGACATTCTGATCAAAGTCATTCTGTGAACTGACTTCCCACTATTTGCAAAGTGTGTGCGTGCATGTGTATATGTGTGCGCATGTAAATATATATATATATATATATATATATATATATACAACATACAAAATACACAATCCAGTGCACTAACTTATTCACTAAATTATGATTTCAAATCTCACAGATTGTAATAGCTTTATTTAAAAACACCTTACCTAGGCAAAAAATAATGGGGGTTTAGTTACATTATATGATCATATATTGCATAAGCCTTCCACAACGTCAATGTACCCCATTCTTGGCAGGTCCTACTCTAGCAGTCTAATGACTGTCCTTATGAGATCAATCCACTTACTTGAGAACTACTTCCTCATGGGTCTCTCTGCAGGTCAAGGCTAAATAGAATCCTGAAATGAGGCACCTGTGAGAGGGAGGGGTGCAAAAAAAATATATATATATATATATATATATATATATATATATAAAATCTTTGCACTTTATTGTAAGCATATATTGCACTATTGTGTGTGTGTAATATAATATTCAACCTTTATTAAACTTCACTAGGATATGAAGCTCTGTCTTAGCACTAATACAGTACATAGAATAAACTAGAGTGATGTGGCTATTACTATGAGAATAAACCACAGGAGCAGCCAGCATCACCCCTTTGACCCCCTTTGTGTGCATTAAATGCTATGAGAGCAGGTGGTGAGAGCTGATGTGGATTATCTATGTTTATATGCTTAAGGAGCCAGAGGTAAGAGGAGAAGTGTTGGGAGGAGGAGAGGTAGGAGGGCCAGAGGAGGACCTGCCAGGGAATGATGCTCAGCTTGTGGTTGGCTGCAGCCTCCCTGGTACCCTGAGAGTGGAGGGAGGAGGGGCACTGTGCAGCATTATAGCGTTTAGGCACATCTGCTGCCTGTGCTGGAATATGGGGCGTCTATGAGCGGATTGCTGCACACACACATACACTGACAGAGCACATCGTCAGCCATATAGCCAGTCTGTGCTGCAATAGCCCAATGCACCCAGCCATGCCTGACACGTGCTGGATCTAATACCTGGCGCTGTGGATTATGATTTATTCTGCCCGGACTCTTATTATACAGGTAAGGGGATTGCACCTGCCTTTCTCTCTCTCTGGCTCTTTGTTAGGCCCTGTGCAGTTAACCCCTTCCTGGCCGCCTCATGACTCCCTTATGCCAGGTGTTAGAGTGGTCTGCTAGGTTTAATGTCGTTCTGACACCCTATGACTTTGCCAAGGTCCCCGCTAGCACACAGTAGCAGAACCTATGCAGAGTGTACCATAGCCACCCTCATAGCTGCATGAGTCTGCAATGCACTCTAGAGCAGTACGGCAGGGAAGGGGTTACATGGGGGACCTGGGTTTTGCAATTAATGTATGCGTGTATATATCTGGTTATTTATTTAAATATCCATATCCACATATCCCCCATCTCTTCTCTCATTCTCCCTCCTCCTCCCCCCCGTTTTTGGTGCAGGCATGTAATTCACACAGTGCTGGCTGCTCTGCTATGGAGCCCATTGAATGGCGAGTCTATGGACTGGCACTGGGTGACTTATTAAAGCGACCAGGGACTGGTTTAACCCTGTGCTTGCCACCCCAGCCTCCCCGCATTAGCACGCACTGGGAGTCTATAGGATGAATGGCCTATAGCTATATATAGTGAGATGGCCCTTAGGGATGGCTCATACGTGGATGACTGAGGATGAAAACAAAGGAAGCCTCAATGCAGCCTTTTTACTGGCAGCTGAGTGGAGGGATATGATTAGCATGTGACACAATCATAACCTGCATTTACTGTGCTAATAAAAGGAGAGTGATACAGGTGGACCTTCAATAGATGTAAATAGGGAGCAGCAATCATCTCATGGTCGGTCCAATTAATTAAATTAGTGTAATAGTATGGACCTGCAATAATCTTATAGTAGTTGTAATCAGTGGTGTGATAGTAGGGACCTGCTATAGTCTTACAGTAGGTACAGTCAGGGGTGTGATAGCAGGGACCTGCAATTGTCTTACAGAAGGTCCAGTCAGTTGTGTGATAGTAGGGACCTGCTGTAGTCTTACAGTAGGTCCAGTTAGATGTGTGATAGTAGGGACCTGCAAAAGTCTTTTAGTAGGTATAATCAGTGGTCTGGTAGTAGAGACCTGCAATGGTCTCATAGCTCAAGTGTCTGGGGTAGAAGGATTACTGGTAGGTGGCCTATGTATTGCTCTCCTAGTCCTTCATTTTTCTCTCAGTGTGGATTTTTGGTGGATTCATGTAGAGGTCTAACAGATGGAGCATGTAACTGTCTAATGGTTTGTGACGTCAGTGGTCCAATAGTAGGTAGCTTTAGTGATGCAATAATGGTAGGTGCTGTCAGTGATCTAAGAGAGTAGAGTAATAAGCTACAGTGGATTTATAGTAGGAAGCGTCTGGGGTCTAATAGTTAAAAATGCTCAGTGGTCTGAAAGTAGGAACCATCAGGGTCTAGAAGTGGGATTCAGTAGCCCTAATACGAGGAAGCCTTGGTGGTGGAATAGTGGGATACTCAGGGTTCGAAATGTAGGGAGCTCCAGAGATCTAATAGCGTGAAGGTTACATGGTAGATACTCCTCATTCTGAGCAGTGACAGGATGCATTATCATTGCAGTTGTTGCCTATGGTTGCTATAAGCAGTGAATGTGTGCCCATACTGTAATATGCAGTGATACTGTGCAAGGATCAGCACCGGACAGCTCTCCCATCCCATCATATCGGTCCTCACGCGGTATAAGGAGAAGTTGCAGGAGCTATGGCCATCCAGCCAGTCATTGTATTTGTTTATCTGGTGCTGCATTCTGAATATACACACAGAGTGGACAGGGTCTAAGGACAGCAAGTGACAGCTGGTTTTTGTGGGGTTTTTAAATGAATTTCTTAAATAAAATGTTCACACAAGCCTATTGTACAGGAATCTAGAGAACATAATCTAATGCAGGGATCTGCAGTGAACACAACTGTCACTATATTGCACAAACATGAGTGCTAAAATGTATAGTACAGATGACTGCATGCAGGCAAATTGTGTTAATACATTTAACTACAACACTGACAGTGTGTGGAGCCACTTTGAATGTTTCTGAGACTTAATGGACCCACCTCGGGAAGCTTGGCTGGCTGAGAATGATGTGGAAAGAAGTCCCCATCAAGTGAACTGTTACAGCTTAGTCATTACCATGACTGATATGATATTACAGAACAATGAGCATATATTACAGAACCGTGCCAATGTACAATCACAGCACATCAAATAATGTCATTGATTGCAATGGGCAACTTCTGAAGCTTTTGGAAGTTGTAAGGTTTAATGAGGTCATACAAGGTCATGTCAGAATATTACTTGAGTGTTGTGTGGGGCTTCAGTGCTGGAGGGGGGGGGGTGGGGATAACCCATCAGGGACAGATGGCAGTGCAGGCCATCAAAAGCAATGTGTTGTTCCACAGAACTGAAAGAAAATATAAACACAAGGTATAAAACAGGAAATGAATATAATGTTCATATTTTAGTTTTATTAACTATGTATTTCATAGGTTCATGTATTTCAGGACCAAGGAGATTGTGCAGCAGTTGTAACATGATTATAGAGTCATTATTTATGGTGATTGTTTCCTCACCACTTTCTATGACAGGTTCTGATTTTTGTTGTGGTGGTGTGTGTGTGTATGGGGGTGGGGGGATAGAGGGATTTGGGGGGTTTGGAACTGACGTCATGTAAAGAAATGTGAAATAAAAATGCAAACAGTTTGTTTTGGCTACAAGTAAGATGTCTAGGTGAAAGGGCTAACTGTGCACCATATTAATTTATAGGTCTAAATTTTGAATACTTGGCAAGTAAATGTGGTAAATTTGCAATTGTCATCAATATGTGCTTGACAATGCAAGCAGGCATTCATATCAGTGTCAGACCTACCAGTATTAGAAGATTAAAATACATACCGTAGAAGATAAATTATCTTCATATCTCACTGCTGTCATATAAATTAGGCTTCTGTCAGGGCCTCCCCCCCTCCCTCTGACTCATTAGGTAAAGCAAGAAACCACAGATTAATACAGTATGCAGTGTAGCATTGTTGTTTTATGATACATTTGGGTATCATTTGCTTGCTTTGGTCTGCTTGTCCATGTGATGATGTGTGGTGTTATATGTTGCGCATGATACTACTATGATGCGCTGCAAATGTATAAACTTCTGGCAATTTCCTATTTTATTGACCGCTTTGCACCATTGCTTATATTCTTTTTTTTATTGTTAGCATAATACGACTTTTGGACTAAGTGAAATATTGCTTGGTTTGGAGGAGCGTAAATCACAGGGTCTGCTAAAAGAATATGAGTGCTAGCTATACTAACGTGCTAATAGGGAGAGGAACCTAACTAACCCAGCATCTGTGCCCTTTTTATGACCATCTGACTGGGGTGATTCACAGAACATATATTAATGGTGCACCAATTATTAATGGTGCACAAGGGGACTCTCCATCAAGATGTCACTAGCAGGTGGCCAGCTTATCTCATCAGATCTGAGATTATACAAGGATTGCAGGAGCTGCAAATGCACTGATTTATTTTATTTATTTATGTTAAATAATTTTCTATCAATTTTTTTCATGTTTGATGTGTTTTTTCTTGTTCATTTCACATTGTAAACAATGTTACATTATTTGTTATCTTGTAACATTGGAAATTGTTTAATTGTGCCAATTACCTGCAATAGATTTGCATAAATTTTAATTTTTTAAGGATATTTATTATTTTACTTTGTCCCTTTTACTCTATTATATAGTGGTACTTTTTTGGCTCAATGCCACATTTTAGCTGAGTTGAAGTGTGAATTTTAAAAGATATTATCGAGTTAAACAAAAAATGTACTGGGTTGCTAACCTATGGGTTAATCATACTACTTACCTAGTTGTTCCTGAGCTAAGTTCCCATTGTAGTCACAGATGGCTCAAATTGGGAAACCTGCAAACTCTGAGCATAATGATAGTCCAAGGTTTGTATTGCTCTAGGTAAATAAAGGTTTAATGGCCTTGCACTTGACACGCTAGAATTGCTCGCTGACAGCTTGGTACACAAGGAAGCCACTTGCTTCACCCCAAAGGCCAGAGTATGAGGACAGATTATACTACCGTGCGTTCACTATTAAATAAAACTGGGGGTACATAAGACCAGCTCTGTCTTACCTGCTAAATTAGCACCCTGATTCCTCTCCTGCGGTTGTCATCAGAAGAAACACTAAACCCTCAGTGAATACTATCCTTGCAACCTACTTTTCTACCCTACTTTTTGTGTCACTATACCTCACCCCCTC
This sequence comes from Pelobates fuscus, assembly GCF_036172605.1. Taxonomy (NCBI): domain Eukaryota; kingdom Metazoa; phylum Chordata; class Amphibia; order Anura; family Pelobatidae; genus Pelobates; species Pelobates fuscus. Next base: position 276,615,612 of record NC_086320.1, on the reverse strand, counting down.
TAGCATGTACGCTCATTGTGCAGGGCTCTCAACTCCTCTGTTCCTGTGTGTCCAACTCATCTGGTTACAAATACGTGTATGTTAGTCCACCCATTGTACAGCGCTGCAGAATTTGTTGGCGCTCTTTAAATAATAATAACCTTTAGTCAATGCATTACATGTATTGGGTTTACCCTTATGGGAAGAAACAAAAGATATTTCAATACATTTCCATTTAGTAATTCAATAATCATATCCATAAAATTTAACAAGAGGTCCAACCTTGGATTTGTTCTGTAGACTAATAATAGACCTCATAACCTGTGCCATAATAGTACTTTTACACAACAAACAAGCCAAATAAAAAGTATTCCTTTAATCCTTAACTCTGCATTTATCACAAAATTTTTTTTTCAAAAATCTATATATATTCACTAATATTTAGGCTATAAAAGAAACAGGACTACTCGTCAAACTGTGAATTATGGATTTGTAGATGGAATTGCAAATTATATGCCAACTATAATTTGCAACTCACATACCAATTTTCACAATTATTGGTTTAGTAAATAAACCCAAGTAAACTCAAAGTAAAGACTATACAAAAATATAGCCTAAATGTTTCATTTTGTAACTTGTGGCAAGCGGGCCACTTGGAAATGAAGGCTTTCTGATGTATGTGTGTTTTTTTAACTTTATTTAGTTTTATAAATGAAGCAGTGGGCAGACATGGAAACATTAGTGAATTAATCAGCTGGATTTTGGCTGTCTTCTACTACGAGATGGTGAATTAATCATATGGATAATAGAAAGAGACACATGACAAGTTTAACATGCAAAATATCCTGAGAACTTGACCAAAATGGCAGGGAGGTGGCTAAACTGGCACTACACTGATTCTCTGCAATCAGTTGTTAAACCCATGCAAATGCAATTTATTGGATTTACTATGCACAGAAATGATGATCTGAAAACACTTGTGGGTTGAAGTTTTTCTCAAAAGAGAAAACTGAAGACAATACGAAAAATTTCAAAGTGAGGACACCAGGTTCTTAGGCTCTGTGTACGCAGATAATAAACAAAAGAATAACAACAGAAGCGACATAGGAGCGATTATTTTCTCAATAATTATATGGGAGGCAAGACAACACATATATGATATGGATCACAGAAACATTTTCCAAGGGCAGACAAGTTTGTCACTAAATAGTAGAAAGTAGGTCAGGCACTCAAGGTTTCTTTAAAAAGGCAGATTTCTTGAAAACTGAATGTGCAACTTTTCTGTCTAGACAGAGGCCTTTGTCAAGCTTGACAAAGGCCTCTGTGTAGGCCGAAAACATTGCACATTCAGTTTTCAATAAATCTCTCTTTTTAAAGAAACCTTGAGTGTCTGGACCTATTTTCTACTATTATCTACTAAATTGGGGTTTGCCAGCCCCGTCCTTGATGCACCTGGATTTCACTGTGCGAGTGCGGTATCCTTCATCTTGGAATAAAGTTTGTCACTAAAAAACCCGTACTTACGTACATGTATGTTTTCTACATGTACTTACAAAATATAAATACATAATGTTTCACTTAATTTTATAGCAGTATGGCATATGATGAAAGCACTTTAATGTATTTTACTTCATTATAATTATTAATATAAATGCCCATGTGTATCTGGGGTATAGTGGTCAAGTGAACCTTTTGTGGATTAATAGTATTACAGAACAAAGGTCTCTTTCATGGAACTGTACGTTGAACAAATGGACATATTCTAAATTTTCTGCATAGAACCACTCTAATTATTTCAAGCACAATTTAATATGTCATTCTCATTAATTACTTAATTTGAACACCCTGAAACTCAGAATCAATTCTTTTAAGGTGGACCTAGATTTCATGTTACTCTACTGCTATGATGTCTGTACACAATTACTTTTCTTATCCCCTTCCCTGACAGCGAGTCTTAACATGGATTTAGTTCTGCTTTCGTTTCTTTGTAATGTAAAATAAAAATCTAACAACAAAAAAGAAATAAATAAATTAAGAAGTTCAGCGCAATTTAACCTCCAGTCCATTACACATATTTTTATGTGTCTGTTTTTAGCATTATGCCTATATACAGCCATATATTTATATTAGAAGGGGAAAAGGTGATAGTGCAAACTCTCTTGGAGTCTTTATCAGGAACTCAGGAGCCAGATGTAGTTGGTTTAAAAAGGGAATTTATTACATCAAAGTATATAACATAACAAAATAAAATAAAGTAGCTAGCACAACGTGTTTTGAACTTTTAAAGAAGGTCGAAACACGTTGTGCTAGCTACTTTATTTTATATACTTTGATGTAATAAATTCCCTTTTTAAACCAACTACATCTGGCTCCTGAGTTCCTGATAAGACTCCAAGCCTGAGAATATCTAGGAGGAACAAACAGATCCTGTTTTCCTAATAGTTGATGAAAATGCCTCTATAGTCCAGAGCCTAACTTATTTGGCTCTGGAAATTGTGAGTGTGCTTTTTCTTTTCACTACATTGTATTTTTGTCACAACAGTTCACACTATGTTGTGTTTTATATTCACTGTATACAGGGTCCACAGTTAAATAGTATTACTGTGAATAGGATCCATATGTGAATACTTAACAAAAAGGTAAAATATATTACTGAGAGTTTGCACTATCACCTTTTTCCCTTCCATTTTATTTCTACACACTGCGTATGAAGTGGCTATACAGTGAGGTGACTTTAAGCGGCACCGGTTTTACTATTTTTTTAAGTTTAGCGCCCTTTTCCCTTTCTATTGTTTACTTTTCCATATATTTATATTACACTGGTATTTTTGGGTTTCACATATTTCCAAAAATACAAGGACATTTTTTACAAATATAAATATATATATATGTAGCACCCCAGGACTTGTTATTTAAAATTAAAACTTAACGTTTATTGAAGAGCAACATTTTTGATAAAATCTTTCATAGTTTCAGATTTTATCAAAATATGAAACATTGATCTTCAATAAAAGTTAAGTTTTCATTTTATATAACAAGTCCTAGAGTGCTATCCTTGTATAACTTTGTAATTTTTTGCTGGATTAAGAACCTGACACAGATTGTATATATATATTATTTGTATGAATGTGTATATATAATCATCTGTACATTAACAGATCTGCTATAGTAACCTGTAAACAGCAGCCTGTATGTGAATGGTATTTTCCTTAATTTTATTATACATTCCATGTTTGTAAATGTTACACTTTTTCATTTTATTTTAAAGAAATTGGTAGTGAAGTAGTTATTTGTAATGATTTATCACAGTGTCCAGTAAAATGTGTTCCTGTAATGCTAGTTATGCAGAACAGACAGGTTCGGATTAAGAGCACAGTGGGCCTGGTGCTGACAATTATGATGGGCCTAATTACGGAATCTTATCGACCAAAAACACTAAAACAGTCATACCTCCCAAGCGTCATGTATCTGATGGAGATGGTGCTGGAGGGAAACTCATAGGATGCAGCTATAAGAAAACACATACAAAATGTTAATCTCTCTAATTTATGCTTTCATCTTTCAAGTAAATCTATAACCACTAACAGCAGTGTCCAGTGAAGCAGGAAGTCAATGGGCGGGGTAAAAGGGTGTGCCACTGGCGCAAATCAAATGACCAGACCTGCCAAAAGGGGGTGAACATGCCCAAAAAGGGGGCATGTTTGTCCAAAGAATTGGAAGGTCAGCCTGGCATGAATGCATGTCAGGCTGCCTGCCAATCCTGCAGGCTGTCCAACTAAGGGCATACTATGCAGGCAGCACCCTGAGTTTGACATAAATGCGTCTAATGATACACTCACTCCATGCTTTCTAAGGACTGTCCCCTAGCACTCGCTGGTCCACTTGTCTCGTTACCTTCTTACTAGCAGACAGAAGTTCCTGGTATATAGTCTGAGACAGAGAAAAGATGTATGTAGTGAGTGTAGAAGAAAGGGGACATGCCACAGTGTTAGAGAGACCAACGTCTAAACTAATTTTGTCAGCCAGTCCACACAAGTTTTGTTCCCATACATCCCTCTTAAGCTTCCAAACTTAAAGGGACACTATAGTCACCAGAACAACTACAGCTTATTGTATTTGTTCTGGTAAGTAGAATCATTCCATTTAAGCTTTTTGCAGTAAACACTGTCTTTTCAGAGAAAATATCTCCACTGGCCACTCCTTAGATGGCTGCTAGAGGTGCTTCCTGGGGCAGCACTGCCATTCACTGTCTCCACCATGTGCATGCAGACACTGAACTTTCCTCATAGAGATGCATTGATTCAATTTATCTTTATGAGGAGATGCTTATTGGCCAGGGCTATGTTGGACTTGTGCTGGCTCTGCCCCTGATCTGCCTAGTTGACAGTCTCAGCCAATCCTATGGGGAAGTATTGTAATTTGCTCAGACCACCACTTCTGATGATGTCAGCAGACAGTCAGTTCAAAAGCAGAGCCAGCAGCTGCAGACTTGAATACAAGTAATATTTTACTATATTTAGGGAGGCAAGAAGGGGCCAGGGTGGTGGTTTTAACATAATAGGGTCAGAAATACATGATTGTGTTCCTGACCCTATAGTGCTCCTTTAACCCCTTAAGGACCAAACTTCTGGAATAAAAGGGAATCATGACATGTCACACATGGCATGTGTCCTTAAGGGGTTAAGCAAGAGTATGTGAAGAGTAGTTATGGTTGCCACCTTTCTTGGAAAAAAATACCAGCCTTAATCATTTGTATAATTAATTAGTTATGCGTGACATTACATGATGTAAATCACAAGGAGTGACATCAGATAAAATTCTGTAAAATCACCAACAAACTACTCACAGTTTGATTCTGCTGTATAGATGGATTGCTACCAGTGTCTCCCTGTCTCCCAGTGTCTCAGTCTCGCAAGTCACCCAGTGTCCCTATGTATCACAGTGTCAGTGTCCCCATGTCGCCCAGTCCCCTAGTCTCCCAGTGTCTCAGTTTTCCCATTTCTCCCAGTGTCCCAATGTCTCAGTGTGTCCCCATGTCACTAGGATACTGGGGACACAGAGACATGGGGACAATGAGAGACCAGGGGACACAGAGACATTTAGGGAAACTGGGAGATATGGGGACACTGAGACACTAGGGACACAGACACCGGGAGACATGGGGACACTGACACATTTGAGGACACTAAGACACCAGGGACACAGAGACATGGGGACACATACACTGGGAGATTAGGAGACACTGGGGACACTGGCTGGGAGACAGACACTTGGGGACACTGGGAGACATGGGGACAGTTGTGGACATAGACATGGGGACACTGGGACATATAGGGACACTGGGAGACATGGGGACACTAGGCACACTGAGACACTAGGAACACAGACACTGGGAGGCATGGGGACACTGAAACATTTGGGGACACTAAGACACTAGGGACATAGAGACATGGGAACACAGACACTGGGAGACATGGGGACAGTTGTGGACATAGACATGGGGACACTGGGACATATAGGGACACTGGGACACATGGGGACACTAGGCACACTGAGAGACATGGGACACAGACACTGGGAGACTTGGGGACACTAGGGACACTGGCTGGGGGACATGGGGACATAGTGTCTCCGTGTCCCAATGTCTCAGTGTCTCCCAATGTCCCTATGTCTCACAGCATCCCCATGTGTCTCAGCATCCCCATGTGTCCCAGTGTTCCCTAGTGTCTCAGTGTCCCCATGTTTTCCAGTGTCCCCAAGTGTCTCAGTGTTCCCAGGTCTCCCAGTGTCTGTGTCCCCATGTGTCCTAGTGTCTCAGTGTCCCCTAGTGTCTGTGTCCCCATGTGTCCCCTAGTGTCTGTGTCCCCTAGTGTCTCAGTGTCCCCATGTGTCCCTGCTGCCTTTCCCCTCTATCCCTCACTTACCTGAGCTGTAGAGCTGCTGTCTGGGCTCTGTTCTGTGTTTCTGCTCCCCCACGGATCAGTGAGTAGTAGAGAGAGGCAGGGATATGCTGTAACTTCCTATCCCTGCCTCTCTCCACACACAGTGACCCCCTACTGGCTGGTGCTGGTATTGCAGAGTAATCTCCATTTATTCTGAGAAAAATACCTGCATTTGTATTGCCGGTATTACTGCAATACCGGCACGGCCAGGCAACCTTTAAATACCGGCTGTGCCAGTAAAATACCAATCAGGTGGCAAACCTAAGAGTAGTGTGTAAAAAATATATATATATTTTTTTTAAATGGGCCTATTCCATGGGCCTGGGCCTGGAGCTGCAGCTCCATCAGCCCCTATGTTAATCTGGCCCTGAGGACAGATCTTAATGCAAGTAACAATCTACACATAGCAGATCATTTATTGCCACAAAACCATTGCTTAAAAAGCCACAGAAGAGCTAGTTTTTCATAGAAAAATAAGTATTAATGGAACCTAAATTAAGTTATAGATTCATTTCCGCTAAAGATAGTAAGGCAATTTTAATTTTTTTATTTATTATATATCAATGAATAGCAATCTACGCAGATTTTTTTTTTCTAATTTTATATTTTAGCTATTCCTCCCAAATATAAAAAAATAAATAAAAAAAATTGTACAAATGTCTCTATAGATGAAAAGAGTTATGTTCTTCCATAGTCATACAACAAGTTGAGATACAATGCATTAATAATACATTTTTCAAGAGTGTATCAGGTCTACCTCGTATAACTATGGGTTGTATAAAAGTGCAAAGTTGGTATAACAGCTATGCAGTATTAAATAGTTCCTCTATGTGTACGGTTTGTTAATTCCCCATTCGCCTCCACTGTGATTTTATTTCCTTTTACTGTGGATGATTTAATGTAGTAATTATTGCATAGATATCTCTGCTGAGACAGCAATGAAGAGTACAACACTGGAAACTCTTTGTGGAGAGGTTATTCCAAAAGTGGTTACATCTTGTCAGGGTAATAAACGCCTTTCATTTTCATATTTATTTATTTATTTTGATATTTCTTTTATAGCACCATTAGCTAAGGTGCTATAAATACTTTAGTATTTGTGAAAACTACATATGAGCACTCTAAGTATACTATAAATAAAGAATACATATGTAACTGTTATTATCTATAGTGTGAAGGATATGTATTGGTTAAAGTGCTAGGTATATGATAGTGGGCAGTAGTAGAGATTAAATGAGACGAGAGAGGAGGTGTCAAGTGATTTTATAACAACGGGTGGAGGTAATGAAATCATAAACTGAATTGACGTGGCTGGTGAGGAGGGTTAATGAAGGCATAGGTTTATAATCTGAATGATGTTACTACTTAAAGGGACCCTCTGGGCACTATAACAACTTCATAAGAATGAAGTTGTTTTGGTACCAGGTGGTCCTTGGTGCCGGCTTACCTTCAGGGTTAAACCATAAGCAAACGTTTAGCCTCTTTAAAACTGAGTTAGAAATTTACATCTCTTTCTCACGCCACTTTGTCAATCTTATGAATGGGGAGCTGCTGATGTTGACTAATCTCAGTCTGTCAACTGCACCTCTGTCCAAGGCTTCCTGTTTAAATCCTCGACCTGTATTTGAAGTTTAGAGGCAAAGCTAACTCACGCTGGACTGAAGACTGAAGGGGTTAAACCATTTATTGACACTTAAACGCCTGAAGGCAATCCAACGCCAGAGACCAACTCTCACCATAACAACTTATTTCTCATTAAGTTGTAATGGTGCCTCTGGATTATCCCTGTAAGAATAAACAGGTTTCTGACGCATTGATGTTATTAAAGGAACACTCCCACCTCATAACAACTTTACTAATTGAAGTTGTTATGGAAGCAAAATATCCATCTTACCTTTAGGAATCAAACCATTTTTCCATTCGCTTAACCCCTTAAGGACCAAACTTCTGGAATAAAAGGGAATCATGACATGTCACACATGTCATGTGTCCTTAAGGGGTTAATCCCCATATTTGGTCCCCTGATGCCTGACACCTCTGCCTCCTCACTTCCTTCCCCTAGTAACCTTCTTATGTTTCTCAATTGGTTGCCAATGGCAAACCTATCACTGGCCATCCAGCCAAGCTTTCCTCATACTGTGGCACCTGGGAGCAAGGACGTATTTTGACGTTAAACCATTAGAAAACCCCTGAAGGTAAGCTGTCACCTGGACACGCCTGCCTCACTAAGGACATCAGCTCTTTTTGGGATGGGTGTGTTCCTCTAAAACTGTAGGATTATAAATATATAAATAATATATAGAAACAATCAATTTATCTTAGCAAAGCAAACTAGAGGTTTGTGATCATGGTAATTTTATATGTATATATGGGGCTATTTATTTATTTGTTACATTTTTGTGATATCCCTTTCTTGTGTAGTCCCCACTGACACAACCTTTTACTTGACTCTGAAATGTTACAGGCGCTGGTCACAGTTGCCAGCCATGATTTGGCAGTTTGAACATGTCCATCTGCTGTGTCTTTATGTCTAGTAGTTGAGCTGTGAAAGAGGACAGTGCAGTGCTTGCTTAGTCTGAAATAAAACATTAGATGCTGAGAGTTAGTTTAAATTATCGTTGAGAAGACTCATTAACACTGGTTACTGATATAAGCATGATCTCCCTCTTTATATTGGGCAGTCATTGCATAGACAAAGTTCACCAAAATGCCATTCTGGTAATTTTCTTTTACACAAGTAATGAGAAACAACCAGACATAGAATTTGCCATTTACTGTTTTTAAAGTTTAAATCCTTAAATACTTGATGCCAAAAATGTTTTAATGTTCAGCTTTTATTAATGTGACTACCATTTTAAAGTAAGCTATCAGTCAACAATGATTGAAATACAACACAATCTCAGCAATAAAATGGTACCATACAAAAGCATGAAACTTTATTAGTCAGTATATGTCACATAAACAACAGGATGGGGACTTTGAATTCCCTATGATACTAGGACCATGGCGTACTCATCGGTTCCTGGCACCGACTATCACTCATATGAATCTACACAGACGCTATTTCTATAAATAAAAACTTTGTTAGGCAGCATCTGGGAATCGCCATCAATAAAAGCAGTGTAGAACAGAAACAATGTTATTAAAAGTACATTTGACATGCTGCTTTCTGAGCCTGTTGATGAACAGGGAGTGTTTTTGAAGGAGGTTTTGACCTCTATGCCTTATCAAGTATTTTTTTTGGCGTACTGCTCTATAAAAATAGTTTTTGTTCCCTGCATTAGTGGCAGTTTTAGAGGTTATATGAAAGTTTCCTTTCACGGATTGAAACATATCAGTGTTATAATTCTGCCTGGAGATGTTGTGAATTAGTCAGTCCTGAGACTAGTCCAATCTATCTTGAGTATTCGATGTCATGATTTAGAATTGTTATACTGGTTTTATGTATAATGCTCATGGAATGGTAACCCATAATCAACACGACTTTCTTTTAGTTTTTTTTATTTTCTTACAGTATTTTGTTTTCAACTCTTTGGAGTTTATGCATTAGACTCTGAATTGTAACGGATTACAATCTGACTGGCAAAATTAAAGCAAAAATATGTGATCTGAAAAAAAATCTCAAACTCCGCTATAGTAACAGATTATTTATTTTTAGAATTTTCTTTTATCTAATTGTTGTCATTCCAATTTTAAGTTCTCTACAATTCAAAGCTTAGTGATTACAGTATTAATTGTTCCTATCTTTTCATTCATATTTATATGATTTGAGTCTTAGAAATAAAGAATTACAAAAAAATGGAGGTCTAAGATTAAGTGATTTGTACTGTGATTATGTGCCTTTTTTTGTATTCCACCCCCCATCCCATGTATGCTCTCTTCTGCTGTTTAGTGTCCAATTATCATGTGACCTTTTCCAATAAATGGATTATTAATTTTTAATTGGTATTGCTTCCTGAATGGTTAATGACTCTCCTTCACATCTTTCTATTCTCTGTTCTCAAGACTGTCATGGTTATTCACAAAACCAGGAAGTTTTTAGAATTAATAAGGGAGTTACAAAAATGTAGGTGAAAATAGCTGACTCGGAAAAAGATCTTACGTATTTTTCCAGCTCAGAAATTCATGCCTCAAATTTGCGGTTATCTTTTCGGATGTTTATAATTCCCAGTTTAGTGAAAAACCCCAGATGAAAATATTACATCTTGTGAACATCTGAGAGCTTCTGTATTTTATTAATAAACTTATCTGAAAAAAATAGATATATAGTAGCTGATGTCAATATACTGTAACAGCAAAGTGAGGGGTAAAAGAATATGAATTATGTTAGGGATCAAAGCTAAATAACCTAAATCCAGCTATAGGCAGTAAAGCACACTACCTGCAAAATCTGCTACAAATATTCTAACATAGTACTAAAATTGGACGCAAAAAAAATATTTAGTTTGTTCATGATTCATTAAGAATTCTTCTTCCTTTTTTTTTTTTTAAAGTGCATTCTATTGTTTTTTTTTTCCATTTCCATTAAGATAGATACCTATAATAAGAAAGAAAAGAAAAAAAGACAATATGTTACATTACATTATGGTACATACAGTGGATTCATTACATCGATTATCTATATTTCACAATGATATAATCTGCTCATTTCATACATTTATGGAGCAAAGCTGGATATGTTTATCCACGTCCAAACCAACACAAATTTCTCTTCGCACAACTCTCACAATTATACCTCTATTCTGTTTGGGAGATGTTATTCGGGGTACTTAACTTTATTTCTTGGTTTACTTATTCCAAACGTATTTGTCTATAAATGTGTAGCGGTACTTACCCTCTCCAGGGGCTGGCCAGGGTCCTCTGTTCTTGCCGCGCGCGGCCCTGCTTCTGCACGAGCCGCGTGCGGCTCATCCGACGGTGAAATCAGGAAGGCGGGCAGTGACCGCGAGATGCGGTCACGTGTCCCGCCTGACTCTAAGAGTGCGCCGCGTGTCTCGGGCGCGCTCTTAAAGGGACAGTGGGAGCCGAAATTTGAAACAGTTTCCCATTGGCCCCTGTCATGCCACATTCCCCATACACTCACGTTTTGGGGGCGTGGATATGACAGGGGCCAATCTAAGTGAAGTCTAGGGTATTTATACTCACCTGTTCCTTACTACCTTACTACCTATCATGGTTTCTGTTCAGTTCCCTTTAGTGCCTGTGTCATTCAGTTGTTTTTTTGGTGCTAGATCTTGGCTTTGTTCCTGACTCAGCTTTCTCTTTATCCTTGCTTGTCTTGTTCGCCGGTTTGCTCGCCTGTGTACCAGTCCTTGGCTTGTTCTAGTTTACGCTGTCTCTCTGTCCCCTTGACCTCGGCTTGTTCTGGACTCTGTCTTTTCTTGTCCTCATCTAGTCCGGCCATTCTAAGGTCCGGTAAGACGTATCTTGTTTTCTTCCCTCTAGACTATCTGAACTATTCTTGTGTGTTGGGGTATATTACCGTGACAAAATGTTAACCATTTTTTAATTCCTTTGTTGCCTTACTATTACAATTTTGAATGATTCCTTCTTCCATCTTCAGGTAGTACGTTATTTGTTTTTTGATATATGACCATGACCATTTCTTGATTTCTCCATTTTCTCGCGTAGGAGATATTTGCTGAGGTCAAAATATGTACAGTGAGGGAAAAAAGTATTTGATTCCCTGCTGATTTTGAATGTTTGCCCTCTGACAAAGAAATAATCAGTCTATAATTTTAATAACAGGTGTATTCTAACAGTGAGAAAGAATAACAAAATAAAAAAATCCATAAAAGTGCATGTCAAAAAAGTTATACATTGAGTTGCATGTCAATGATTTTTCTGGATTTTTTTTCCCGTTATTCTGTCTCTCACTGTTAAAATACACCTACCATAAAATTATAGACTGATCACTTCTTTGTCAGTAGGCAAACGTTCAAAATCAGCAGGGGACCAAATACTTTTCCCCCTCACTGCACAAGTAAATATTTAGCTATTTTTTTTTTTCATTTTAAGCCAGGTAATGAAGAAATCTTAGATTTGTAATCATTTCCCAGCAAAAAAATCATGCACACTCGCTAGACACAACTAAGAGATGCTACCTGGTTAGGTATGAAGATCAAGCATTGAATATTGATGCATCTAGGTGATGTTTAAACATCGGTCCAGTCTCTGACAAAACAACTTCTTTGGACAGAATTCCACATCCTTCTTGTTCTTACGGTAAAAAAAAAACCCTTTCCTTTGCCTTAGACAAAATCTTCTCTCTTCCAGTGTAAACACATGCCTCATGTCCCATGTATAGTCCTGTTTGTGAATAGATTTCCACACAATGGTTTGTATTGGCCCCGGATATATTTGTATAATGTTATCATATCCTCTCTCAGGCGACGTTTTTCTAAACTTAAGAGGTTTAGATTGTATCCTTTCTTCATAGCTGATATGTTCCATTCTTTTTATTAATTCTGTAGCCCGCTTCTACACTTTTTCTAGTGCCATAATATCCTTCTTTAGAATAGGTGCCCAAAATTACACAGCATATTCAATATGTGGTCTTACCAGTGATTTATAAAGAGGCAAAATTATGTTCTCATTCCAAGAATGAATGCCCTTATTATACATGACAATACCTTACTGGCCTTAGCCACTGCTGATTGACATTGCACATTGTTGCCTAGTTTGTTGTCTATAGCAATTCCCAAATCCTTCTTGTGTGTTGTTTTCCCTAATTTGCTACCTTTTAGGGTTTCATTAGCTTGTGCATGCTTTACCCTGAAGTGCATAACTTTGCATTTTACTACATTAAATTTCATCTGCCATGTGAGTGCCCCGTCCCCCTGTCTATCTAAATCCCTCTGCAGCAAAGTAATATCTTGCTCACATTGTATTACTTTACGGAGTTTTGTGTCATCTTCAAACACTGAAACATTACTTTCAATGTTTTTCAAGATTATTTATAAAAAAAATGTTAAACAGTGTCTTTGGAACTTCCAGGATCATGCATTGTGCATTATTGGCTAGCACATGTGGATGCTATGTTGACTCATCTGTACAACAATAGTTTATTTAGATAATAAAGTAGCATTAATACAAAAAAAATGTACATTGTTTGGGTTATTTACTTAAAGGACCACTCTAGGCACCCAGACCACTTCAACTTAATTAAGTGGTCTGCGTGCCATGTCCCTCTAGGATTAACCCTTTTTTTTTATAAACATAGCTAGAGGCGCTTGCGTGATTCTCACTGTGAAAATCACAGTGAGAGCACGCAACCGTCCATAGGAAAGCATTGACCGGCTGAATGCGCGCGCAGCTCTTGCCGCGCATGCGCATTCAGACGAAAGGGAGGATCGGAGGCGGAGAGGAGGAGGAGAGCTCCCTGCCCGGCGCTGGAATAAAGGTAAGTTTTATCCTTTTCCTCATCCCAGAGCCCGGCGGGAGGGGGTCCCTGAGGGTGGGGGCACCCTCAGGGCACTATAGTGCCAGGAAAACGAGTATGTTTTCCTGGCACTATAGTGGTCCTTTAAGCATATGAATTCAAAATTCATAAAAAAATGTTTGTCCATCTCTGGTATGCTAATACTCAACATCAAATTGTTAGTGAACCTATAGCTCCAACGCACCTACACCACATAATAACTGTGGTTTTGTTCTTATCTCCACTGCTGGGAAATGGTTTGCATGTCTACAATCTCTAAAGTAAAATTAAACATAAATGCAATTTACGCTGCCCCTCACAGTTAAACCAATGTTGCAGTGATTAGTGAATATCGATACATTGTTATTTTAATTTTATTTAAAGGTTCACAAGACTTGAATTGATTTTTTTCAACCAAACAGCCTTTTTTTTTTTAAATGTGATTATGCTATTATCACACTTGCTAAATGAATGGCCTGCTCAGAGCAATGTGAAGTAAGATATTGGTATGGTGACTGGTTTTAAGACAGTGTCAAATAACGTGCAATTTACCAAAGCCAAATTATCTGTAATGTTGCTGTAGAAAATATATTCGCATAGAAATAATTACGATCCAGAAAGTCAGACTACATCTATATTGAAATGACTCTCGTGGTTCTTCACTAAATTGTAAATAATCAGGAATTCAAAGATTATTCAAAGTAATTTTAAACATGTTGGCTACAATTGCAGAACTGAAGACTGAATTGAATGGAAGTTTTTTTTTAGTTTGGATATTTTGCACTGATATTCTAAATTAATTAATTTTGAATGAAACGAATCATATTTTAGGGAATAACCCGATTTGAAATGAAAACTTTATTCCTTGGGAAGAGACCCGAATCAAGATGCAATTAAAATAATCACAATCTTAAGATCTCAAAAATCACATCTTAAAGCAACAGTTCACATGCATAAAGCATGTATTTTTATGGGATGTCGCCTGTTAAGCTCATTAGTGCACAAAAAGCTCCTTAAAAGATAAGTGGATATGCATTATTAAATATATATTGCGAAAACAGCTGAGAATAATAAATGGATGGGTTTTATGTCCTACTGATTATTTTTGTAAAATCATTTCCACTTAAAAATTGCATTTATGGCTTATAAAAAATGTCTTTAACCCCTTAAGGACCAAACTTCTGGAATAAAAGGGAATCATGACATGTCACACATGTCATGTGTCCTTAAGGGGTTAAGGAGTACTTTTCAAATGTATTCTTATTCTGTAAATCCCCAATTATTACATCATCAGCCTCCATGAAAAAGCTTCTCATACTGATATATGGAGTTGCAACGTTTGGACATGTTTACACCATCACTGCAAATGTTGAAATAAATTGGGAGGGACTAATTAGCAAAAATCTGAAAACTCTGTGCACAGTTTCAGTGTCCTACTTTTAAAAGCTATCAACAGAACAAAAAGCAAAAGCTGTTACCAATTTTGTTGATATCTTTCAGAATTTCAACTGCTTGTTCATGTGTTCCATGCATGCAAAGTCAAGTTTCAAACATTATCCATTTCTTTTTGTAAATGTAGTTTGTATTATTTTCAATGTTCACAAAATAACATGTGGCATCAAGCAAGGTCGGGACACGCAGGTCCCGGTTATCACATTGTATATTTAAGATAGTAAATGCACACTTAGGAGACTCGCAGGTCTCATATGAGTCATATTCGAGCAGGAATGGAAAATGCGCAGGTCTCTATCTTATTATGTAACATAGCATGAGCAGGACACGCAGGTCTCTTTGAACATAAAGTATGCATGGACCATTGAAAAAAGTCTTATATGTTAGGGATTTGTGATCGTTTGCCTAGGGCATGTACAGTGACTCTATCTAGCAGGTGTTGGGTATGGGAAAGACGGGTGGGGGGAAGGGAGAGGGAGAGAAAGAAGACGAAAAGGGCAGATGTCGGGGCTTCTCTCATGTTTGGGGGTTGACCCCCTTCATATGGGATTTTATGGTAAAGAGTGTTGTCTTAATAATGGAGTTTGCTAGCAAATCCGTCACCTGCTGTAGTCAGCAGCCAGTGTGCCCCGATGTCCATGCATTTGTGTCTTGTCACTTGACTTCATGTGTAAGTCCTCTATAGCCTTCAGGTCCTCCATCTGAGTGAACCAGTTGTCCCGTGTGGGTGTTTCCTTGCTTTTCCAGTATTGGGGCATTATCTGTTTTGCTACATTAAGGATCCTAATTGTGATTGTTTTTTTATAACTATTGCTCAGTGTCCTCGTGTGATGTAGGAGCATTGCGGCAGGTTCGAAGGGAGGTGGCTCATCGTAAACTCCTTCAACATGCTGTGTATCCCCCTCCAGAAAGGTTGTATCTTATGGCACTCCCACCATATATGCAGAGCCGTCCTTACCTTGGCGTCGCATCTCCATAATAGTGATGTCCCGAACGGTTCGCTGCAGAATAGTTCCTGGCGAACATAGCAAGTTCGCGTTTGCCACGGACGGCGAACATATGCGATGTTCGGTCCGCCCCCTATTTTTTTTTGTGGCCAAATTTACTAATACTAAGTAAAAAATACTTAGTATTAGTAAATTGTGCCCCTACTCGCAATACCGCGAGTAGGGGCATGTCTATTAAACAGTGAGCAGCCTGCTCACTGTTAAAAAAAAAAAAAGGGCCCCCTCCCTGAGCAGGTGGGGACCCTAAATACCAAAAGGGGGGGGACCTATTGTCCTCCCCCCCAGCCCGCACCACTGAGCGGTGGGTAGGGGCCCTAAAAAAAACAATAAGGGGGGGACCTACTGTCCCTCCCCGGCCCCCACCCCTAAGCAGTGGGTGGGGGCCCTAAAATTAAAAATAAGGGGGGGACCTAGTGTCCCCCCCGGCCCCCACCCCTGTGCGGTGGGTGGGGGCCCTAAATATAACAATAATAAAAAATAAAAAAATAAAAAAAAATGGTCCCCCCTCCCTGAGCGGGTGGGGGCCTTAAATACCAATAGGGAGGGGGGGAACCTATTGTCCTCCCCCCGGCCACCACCCCTGAGCGGCGGGTGGGGGCCCTAAATACCAATGGGGGGACCTATTGTCCTCCCCCCCGGCCCCCACCCCTGAGCGGCGGGTGGGGGCCCTAAAATTCAAAATAAGGGGGGGACCTGCTGTCCCCCCCGGCCCCCACCCCTGTGCGGTGGGTGGGGGCCCTAAATACCAATGGGGGGACCTATTGTCCTCCCCCCCGGCCCCCACCCCTGAGCGGCGGGTGGGGCCCTAAATTTCAAAATAAGGGGGGGACCTACTGTCCCCCCCGGCCCCCACCCCTGTGCGGCGGGTGGGGGCCCTAAATACCAATAGGAGGGGGACCTATTGTCCTCCCCCCCGGCCTCCACCCCTGAGCGGCGGGTGGGGGCCCTAAATACCAATGGGGGACCTATTGTCCTCCCCCCCGGCCCCCACCCCTGAGCGGCGGGTGGGGGCCCTAAAATTCAAAATAAGGGGGGGACCTACTGTCCCCCCGGCCCCCACCCCTGTGCGGTGGGTGGGGGCCCTAAATATGACAATAAGGGGGGACCTACTGTCCCCCCCGGCCCCCACCGCTGAGCAGCGGGTGGGGGCCCTAAAAAAAACAATAAGGGGGGGGACCTACTGTCCCCCCCCGGCTCCCACCCCTGAGCGGTGGGTGGGGGCCCTAAAATTAAAAATATGGGGGGGACCTACTGTCCCCCCCGGCCCCCACCGCTGAGCAGCGGGTGGGGGCCCTAAAAAAAACAATAAGGGGGGGGACCTACTGTCCCCCCCCGCCCCCCACCCCTGTGCGGCGGGTGGGGGCCCTAAAAATAACAATATGGGGGGGACCTATTGCCCCCCCAGCCCCCACCCCTGAGCGGTGGGTGGGGGCCCTAAATACAAAGGGGGGGACCCTGGTCACCCCCCCCAAAAAAAATGATCTCCCTACCTACCCCCCTCACCCTAAAAATAATGTGGGGGGGACCTTTAACTAAAAACCTGTAAAAAAAAAAGAGATAAAAACAACTTTCCATTCGATGTCTTCTTTCTTCTAAAATCTTCTTTCTTCAGCCCCAAAAAAGGCCAAATAAAAAGCCATAATAACCGACGCAAAAAAAAAAAACGAGCGCAAAAAAAAATCCATGTTCACCCATGGAGGGCTCAGCGCAGACCTTCCCCCCCCAGCCCCCACCCCTGAGCGGCGGGTGGGGGCCCTAAAATTAACAATAAGGGGGGACCTACTGTCCCCCCGTCCCCCACCCCTGAGCGGTGGGTGGGGGCCCTAAATACAAAGGGGGGGACCCTAGTCACCCCCTCCTCCCCCCCAAAAAAATATTATCTCCCTACCTACCCCCCTCACCCTAAAAATAATGAGGGGGGACCTTTAGCTAAAAGCCTGTAAAAAAAAATGAGATAAAAACAACTCACCATTCGATGTTTTCTTTTTTCTAAAATCTTCTTTCTTCAGCCCCCAAAAAGGCCAAATAAAAAACCATAATAATCAACGCAATAAAATAAATAAATAAATAAATAAAAAACGAGCTAAAAAAAAAAAATGATTCATGTTCACCCATGGAGGGCTCCACGCAGACTGAGCTCTGCAGGGCGGGGGAAGGCTTATAAACCAGCCAATCAGAGTGTTCTTAGCCTAATTGCAGGGCGTGGCAAGGCTTTATAAGCCTTCCCCCGCCCTGCAGAGCTCAGTAGGTCCCCCCCTTATTGTTATTTTTAGGGCCCCCACCCGCCGCACCGGGGTGGGGGCCGGGGGGGAGGACAGTAGGTCCCCCCCCTCATTACCATTATGGCCCCCACCCGACGCTCAGGGGTGGGGGCCGGAGAGGGGGAGGACAGTAGGTCCCCCCCTCATTATCTTTATGGCCCCCACCCGCCGCCCAGGGGTGGGGGCTGGGGGGAAGGAGAGTAGGTCTCCTCCCCCCCCCTTCAACCACTATTGTGGCCAGAAAGAGTCCCTGTGGGTTTTAAAATTCGCCTGCCTATTGAAGTCTATGGCGGTTCGCACGGTTCGCCCGGTTCACGAACATTTGCGGAAGTTCGCATTCGCGTTTCGCGACCGAAAATTTTATGTTCGCGACATCACTACTCCAGAATTGCGTGGGGTGTTCCGGGTTCATCCTTAGCCACTGCTGATTGACATTGCACATTGTTGCCTAGTTTGTTGTCTATAGCAATTCCCAAATCCTTCTTGTGTGTTGTTTTCCCTAATTTGCTACCTTTTAGGGTTTCATTAGCTTGTGCATGCTTTACCCTGAAGTGCATAACTTTGCATTTTACTACATTAAATTTCATCTGCCATGTGAGTGCCCCGTCCCCCTGTCTATCTAAATCCCTCTGCAGCAAAGTAATATCTTGCTCACATTGTATTACTTTACGGAGTTTTGTGTCATCTTCAAACACTGAAACATTACTTTCAATGTTTTTCAAGATTATTTATAAAAAAAATGTTAAACAGTGTCTTTGGAACTTCCAGGATCATGTATTGTGCATTATTGGCTAGCACATGTGGATGCTATGTTGACTCATCTGTACAACAATAGTTTATTTAGATAATAAAGTAGCATTAATACAAAAAAAAATGTACATTGTTTGGGTTATTTACTTAAAGGACCACTCTAGGCACCCAGACCACTTCAACTTAATTAAGTGGTCTGCGTGCCATGTCCCTCTAGGATTAACCCTTTTTTTTTATAAACATAGCTAGAGGCGCTTGCGTGATTCTCACTGTGAAAATCACAGTGAGAGCACGCAACCGTCCATAGGAAAGCATTGACCGGCTGAATGCGCGCGCAGCTCTTGCCGCGCATGCGCATTCAGACGAAAGGGAGGATCGGAGGCGGAGAGGAGGAGGAGAGCTCCCTGCCCGGCGCTGGAATAAAGGTAAGTTTTATCCTTTTCCTCATCCCAGAGCCCGGCGGGAGGGGGTCCCTGAGGGTGGGGGCACCCTCAGGGCACTATAGTGCCAGGAAAACGAGTATGTTTTCCTGGCACTATAGTGGTCCTTTAAGCATATGAATTCAAAATTCATAAAAAAATGTTTGTCCATCTCTGGTATGCTAATACTCAACATCAAATTGTTAGTGAACCTATAGCTCCAACGCACCTACACCACATAATAACTGTGGTTTTGTTCTTATCTCCACTGCTGGGAAATGGTTTGCATGTCTACAATCTCTAAAGTAAAATTAAACATAAATGCAATTTACGCTGCCCCTCACAGTTAAACCAATGTTGCAGTGATTAGTGAATATCGATACATTGTTATTTTAATTTTATTTAAAGGTTCACAAGACTTGAATTGATTTTTTTCAACCAAACAGCCTTTTTTTTTTTTAAATGTGATTATGCTATTATCACACTTGCTAAATGAATGGCCTGCTCAGAGCAATGTGAAGTAAGATATTGGTATGGTGACTGGTTTTAAGACAGTGTCAAATAACGTGCAATTTACCAAAGCCAAATTATCTGTAATGTTGCTGTAGAAAATATATTCGCATAGAAATAATTACGATCCAGAAAGTCAGACTACATCTATATTGAAATGACTCTCGTGGTTCTTCACTAAATTGTAAATAATCAGGAATTCAAAGATTATTCAAAGTAATTTTAAACATGTTGGCTACAATTGCAGAACTGAAGACTGAATTGAATGGAAGTTTTTTTTTAGTTTGGATATTTTGCACTGATATTCTAAATTAATTAATTTTGAATGAAACGAATCATATTTTAGGGAATAACCCGATTTGAAATGAAAACTTTATTCCTTGGGAAGAGACCCGAATCAAGATGCAATTAAAATAATCACAATCTTAAGATCTCAAAAATCACATCTTAAAGCAACAGTTCACATGCATAAAGCATGTCTTTTTATGGGATGTCGCCTGTTAAGCTCATTAGTGCACAAAAAGCTCCTTAAAAGATAAGTGGATATGCATTATTAAATATATATTGCGAAAACAGCTGAGAATAATAAATGGATGGGTTTTATGTCCTACTGATTATTTTTGTAAAATCATTTCCACTTAAAAATTGCATTTATGGCTTATAAAAAATGTCTTTAACCCCTTAAGGACCAAACTTCTGGAATAAAAGGGAATCATGACATGTCACACATGTCATGTGTCCTTAAGGGGTTAAGGAGTACTTTTCAAATGTATTCTTATTCTGTAAATCCCCAATTATTACATCATCAGCCTCCATGAAAAAGCTTCTCATACTGATATATGGAGTTGCAACGTTTGGACATGTTTACACCATCACTGCAAATGTTGAAATAAATTGGGAGGGACTAATTAGCAAAAATCTGAAAACTCTGTGCACAGTTTCAGTGTCCTACTTTTAAAAGCTATCAACAGAACAAAAAGCAAAAGCTGTTACCAATTTTGTTGATATCTTTCAGAATTTCAACTGCTTGTTCATGTGTTCCATGCATGCAAAGTCAAGTTTCAAACATTATCCATTTCTTTTTGTAAATGTAGTTTGTATTATTTTCAATGTTCACAAAATAACATGTGGCATCAAGCAAGGTCGGGACACGCAGGTCCCGGTTATCACATTGTATATTTAAGATAGTAAATGCACACTTAGGAGACTCGCAGGTCTCATATGAGTCATATTCGAGCAGGAATGGAAAATGCGCAGGTCTCTATCTTATTATGTAACATAGCATGAGCAGGACACGCAGGTCTCTTTGAACATAAAGTATGCATGGACCATTGAAAAAAGTCTTATATGTTAGGGATTTGTGATCGTTTACCTAGGGCATGTACAGTGACTCTATCTAGCAGGTGTTGGGTATGGGAAAGACGGGTGGGGGGAAGGGAGAGGGAGAGAAAGAAGACGAAAAGGGCAGATGTCGGGGCTTCTCTCATGTTTGGGGGTTGACCCCCTTCATATGGGATTTTATGGTAAAGAGTGTTGTCTTAATAATGGAGTTTGCTAGCAAATCCGTCACCTGCTGTAGTCAGCAGCCAGTGTGCCCCGATGTCCATGCATTTGTGTCTTGTCACTTGACTTCATGTGTAAGTCCTCTATAGCCTTCAGGTCCTCCATCTGAGTGAACCAGTTGTCCCGTGTGGGTGTTTCCTTGCTTTTCCAGTATTGGGGCATTATCTGTTTTGCTACATTAAGGATCCTAATTGTGATTGTTTTTTTATAACTATTGCTCAGTGTCCTCGTGTGATGTAGGAGCATTGCGGCAGGTTCGAAGGGAGGTGGCTCATCGGTAAACTCCTTCAACATGCTGTGTATCCCCCTCCAGAAAGGTTGTATCTTATGGCACTCCCACCATATATGCAGAGCCGTCCTTACCTTGGCGTCGCATCTCCATAATAGTGATGTCCCGAACGGTTCGCTGCAGAATAGTTCCTGGCGAACATAGCAAGTTCGCGTTTGCCACGGACGGCGAACATATGCGATGTTCGGTCCGCCCCCTATTTTTTTTTGTGGCCAAATTTACTAATACTAAGTAAAAAATACTTAGTATTAGTAAATTGTGCCCCTACTCGCAATACCGCGAGTAGGGGCATGTCTATTAAACAGTGAGCAGCCTGCTCACTGTTAAAAAAAAAAAAAAAGGGCCCCCTCCCTGAGCAGGTGGGGACCCTAAATACCAAAAGGGGGGGGACCTATTGTCCTCCCCCCCAGCCCGCACCACTGAGCGGTGGGTAGGGGCCCTAAAAAAAACAATAAGGGGGGGACCTACTGTCCCTCCCCGGCCCCCACCCCTAAGCAGTGGGTGGGGGCCCTAAAATTAAAAATAAGGGGGGGACCTAGTGTCCCCCCCGGCCCCCACCCCTGTGCGGTGGGTGGGGGCCCTAAATATAACAATAATAAAAAATAAAAAAATAAAAAAAAATGGTCCCCCCTCCCTGAGCGGGTGGGGGCCTTAAATACCAATAGGGAGGGGGGGAACCTATTGTCCTCCCCCCGGCCACCACCCCTGAGCGGCGGGTGGGGGCCCTAAATACCAATGGGGGGACCTATTGTCCTCCCCCCCGGCCCCCACCCCTGAGCGGCGGGTGGGGGCCCTAAAATTCAAAATAAGGGGGGGACCTGCTGTCCCCCCCGGCCCCCACCCCTGTGCGGTGGGTGGGGGCCCTAAATACCAATGGGGGGACCTATTGTCCTCCCCCCCGGCCCCCACCCCTGAGCGGCGGGTGGGGCCCTAAATTTCAAAATAAGGGGGGGACCTACTGTCCCCCCCGGCCCCCACCCCTGTGCGGCGGGTGGGGGCCCTAAATACCAATAGGAGGGGGACCTATTGTCCTCCCCCCCGGCCTCCACCCCTGAGCGGCGGGTGGGGGCCCTAAATACCAATGGGGGACCTATTGTCCTCCCCCCCGGCCCCCACCCCTGAGCGGCGGGTGGGGGCCCTAAAATTCAAAATAAGGGGGGGACCTACTGTCCCCCCGGCCCCCACCCCTGTGCGGTGGGTGGGGGCCCTAAATATGACAATAAGGGGGGACCTACTGTCCCCCCCGGCCCCCACCGCTGAGCAGCGGGTGGGGGCCCTAAAAAAAACAATAAGGGGGGGGACCTACTGTCCCCCCCCGGCTCCCACCCCTGAGCGGTGGGTGGGGGCCCTAAAATTAAAAATATGGGGGGGACCTACTGTCCCCCCCGCCCCCCACCCCTGTGCGGCGGGTGGGGGCCCTAAAAATAACAATATGGGGGGGACCTATTGCCCCCCCAGCCCCCACCCCTGAGCGGTGGGTGGGGGCCCTAAATACAAAGGGGGGGACCCTGGTCACCCCCCCCCAAAAAAAATGATCTCCCTACCTACCCCCCTCACCCTAAAAATAATGTGGGGGGGACCTTTAACTAAAAACCTGTAAAAAAAAAAAGAGATAAAAACAACTTTCCATTCGATGTCTTCTTTCTTCTAAAATCTTCTTTCTTCAGCCCCAAAAAAGGCCAAATAAAAAGCCATAATAACCGACGCAAAAAAAAAAAACGAGCGCAAAAAAAAATCCATGTTCACCCATGGAGGGCTCAGCGCAGACCTTCCCCCCCCAGCCCCCACCCCTGAGCGGCGGGTGGGGGCCCTAAAATTAACAATAAGGGGGGACCTACTGTCCCCCCGTCCCCCACCCCTGAGCGGTGGGTGGGGGCCCTAAATACAAAGGGGGGGACCCTAGTCACCCCCTCCTCCCCCCAAAAAAAATATTATCTCCCTACCTACCCCCCTCACCCTAAAAATAATGAGGGGGGACCTTTAGCTAAAAGCCTGTAAAAAAAAATGAGATAAAAACAACTCACCATTCGATGTTTTCTTTTTTCTAAAATCTTCTTTCTTCAGCCCCCAAAAAGGCCAAATAAAAAACCATAATAATCAACGCAATAAAATAAATAAATAAATAAATAAAAAACGAGCTAAAAAAAAAAAATGATTCATGTTCACCCATGGAGGGCTCCACGCAGACTGAGCTCTGCAGGGCGGGGGAAGGCTTATAAACCAGCCAATCAGAGTGTTCTTAGCCTAATTGCAGGGCGTGGCAAGGCTTTATAAGCCTTCCCCCGCCCTGCAGAGCTCAGTAGGTCCCCCCCTTATTGTTATTTTTAGGGCCCCCACCCGCCGCACCGGGGTGGGGGCCGGGGGGGAGGACAGTAGGTCCCCCCCCTCATTACCATTATGGCCCCCACCCGACGCTCAGGGGTGGGGGCCAGAGAGGGGGAGGACAGTAGGTCCCCCCCTCATTATCTTTATGGCCCCCACCCGCCGCCCAGGGGTGGGGGCTGGGGGGAAGGAGAGTAGGTCTCCTCCCCCCCCCTTCAACCACTATTGTGGCCAGAAAGAGTCCCTGTGGGTTTTAAAATTCGCCTGCCTATTGAAGTCTATGGCGGTTCGCACGGTTCGCCCGGTTCACGAACATTTGCGGAAGTTCGCATTCGCGTTTCGCGACCGAAAATTTTATGTTCGCGACATCACTACTCCAGAATTGCGTGGGGTGTTCCGGGTTCATCCTGTGCAACATGTCGGTAGTGCGATACAAATTGGTAAGCAGTTTGTAGGCTGTCTCCTGGGTTTTGCTGAAGACAGAGCATCGGTGTGTGACGTAACAAGTTTTCTCCCAGTCCCCATCGCTAAACTTGCGGTTTAGGGATGTTTCCCATTTTCCCATAAATTTCGGTGATTTTATTGGGATGAGCATTTACAGCATGGAGTATATGAAGGACACACAATGCGGGAGTGGCTCTGTATTAATGCACATTTGTTCAAATAATGTGGGCGCGCTTTTAAGTGCTGCCCCTGTGTTTTGCTAAATCTAGTCAGCTGTTTGTATTTGAATATTTGTATAAAAGTTGAGTTTGAATCCCCTAAGATGTTGGGGAGAGTTCTCAGCCCCGTCTCAGGATGGAGGTTGTGTAGTCTGGGCAGTGGGTGAGTGAAGAAGTCTTTAAATGCGCTAAGGTCAAGGCCCGGTTGGAAGTCAGCATAATACGTCAATGGGAGCAGTGATGGGTATGAAGTAAGGCCGATCCATCCCGCTATCTGGTGCCAGACCTCTATGGCGGCATGTGTATAAATGGGTGCTTCCCTCTCCACCCCCCCAGGTAACCATGGGATAAGGGTTACGGGTATACCTATGTCTAGCTTCCCCCACTCTTTTCCATAGTGCCAGACCACCTCTCTCCTTGGGCTGTGTGAATTGATTATACTTTAGTCTAGGTCTTTTCCCATTCCATACATATTTCCCTAGTGCCATGCGTAGGGAATTGAAGTAAGACCTCAGAATCAGGATGGGGATAGCCTGCAGCAGGTATAGTAGCTGCGGGTGGAAGTTCATTTTAGCCACTTGGATGCGGCCCAGCCTCAAGATGTGTGGATATGACCATTCCTGCATTTCCCTCTTAAGCGTGCTCAGCATTGGGGCAATGGTCTGCACTGTTCTTGGTTAGCCATATGCCCAAGTAGCGGATTTTAGATTCTGCCCATTGGAACACATAACTGTTACAGAGCATTTCCACTTGGTTCCTAGGCATGGTCATGTTTAGGACAAAGAGTTTGGAGAAGTTTATTTTCAAATTGGAGACCACTCCATATTCGGTAAAAGCTTTAAAAATGTTTGGGAATGAGATTTCTGGGTTAGTGATGAAAAAGAGGAGATCGTAGTATGTGGGTATGTGTTGGCCTTCTCTTATAGAATTATAAGAAGCTAGCATTGGTGTGTAGAGGATGTCAGCGAAGCACTTATAGTAACATAGCGGCAGTTCGTCTGGACCCGGGCTCTTGCCCGGTTTCGATGCCTTCACAGCCTGTGTCAGCTCCGCTAGAGTGATGGGTTTGTCTAGTGAGTCAGCTACGCCTTTAAAAAGGGATGTTAAGGTCTGTGTCTTTAAATGTGATTGTATCATGTCCCATAGGTGGGTTTGAGTCGCGGCCGTCTGAGGTTGCGGGAGGGAGTAGAGATCTGAATAATATCCCGTATTGTCCCATATTTTGTCTATGTATGTGGTTTGTCGGCGTTTACTGATCATTCTTGCCAAACTTTTTCTGCTCTTATTCACGTTCAATGCAAAAAACGCTTTATATCTAGAGTGGAGTAGTGTTGTCAAATCGTGTCTCAGTTGTAAAAGCTTTGCCTGGTGTGTCGGGTGTCTGTCGTGTTTGTTGGCATTGTCTATCGTTTGAATTTCTTCTCTCTCTCTCTCTTATAAGTCGAGATGCATCCCGTGCTGCCCCGGCTAGGAGTCGTCATCATGGCGGTCCTGTGGCCTCATGCATCTGGGGAGTCCCGTTACTATCCGGTACCTGCTCTGTCCGTTCTGTGCATTAGCATGTGAGCATCCACCAGAGCAGGCATCAGGTTACAGTCCGGCCATACCACCCAGAGAGCTTCTTGCTGGTTTCTCAGGAGGCGCAGCCGAGGTCCAGAGTGCTTGTCTCATGTAGTCCTCCGGGGGCTGGTGTGAGCCGCGATGGTGTGCCTGGTGTCAGCCGCATGTGGTTGTCGTTGCAGGAGTCGTGCGGTTACAGGCTGAGTGGAAGGTGAGTCCGAGGTCTGACTCCCTGCTGAGCTTGGTGAGTGTCCTGTGTGGCAGGGCCTGGAGGCGGGAGTTGCGTTGTCGACCGCAGGTTCGGATAGCTTTTTGCGGCAGCCGCCGCGTGTCATGCACAGGATGGGTACTGGTCGGCCATCTTGGGATCCTATGTACGGACCTCAGTGCTCGGTGTGGCCGGAGTGAAGGCGGCACGGTTTGCGACGGCTGCTGCCCATGGATACCGGGATGACCCCTCCCCCCCCGGTCCAGAGCCGTCTTGGTGGTGCAGTGAGCACGGTTTCAGGTCGGTTTCTTGTTTGTGGCCCGCAGTTGGCTCCGGTATTCCAGCTCAGAGGACGGAGCTCAGACAAAGCGTGTCTGATCCGACCGGCGGTCAGGCCTCACCCACCCCCGCTCAGTCTTTTTCTAATTGTACTGTCATTTAACATGCTAACTAAGGCCTGTAGAACCTGAGATGTTACTCTTGGATTTTTTGCACTTTCTCTGAGCATTGCATGGTCTGACCCTGGGGTAAATTTACTGAGACGTCCACTCCTGGGAAGATTGGAAACTGTCTTGAATGTTTTCCACTTTGAATCAACTTTTTCACTGTATAATGATTGACTTGAAATTCTTCTTTAAATAATTTTCCTTTTGCTCATTGCCCTGTCGTGGTTTCATCCTGATGGTAATCTGAGAGTGCGTTCCTGATCTTGATTATCTGGTATTTGACTTTGGCTTCGTTTTGACTTCTCTGAATTCTGGCATCCTTGACTTTTGACTTTCCCTCATCGTTGTGTCTGATTCCGTGTTCCTGACCTCGGCACGTATTTTGATTATTCTTGGATACGTTAAGTCCGGCCATTATAAGGTCCGTTTATACGTTATCCTTAGTCCTAGGTGTGACACAGTTCTACGTGCTGGTTCAACTTGTAATCCTGACAGAGGAACAGCGATAAGGAAAAGCCAAAAGTCAAGCGTACCAGAAATCAGGGTAGTCAGAATGAAGCCAAAGTCAAAAATCAGATATACACGATCAGGAACACATTCTCGGATAACCATCAAAGGGAAACCACGACAGGGCACTGACAGAAAGGTTATTTGGGTTTAAATACCCCTCCTTCGGCTGTAATTGGATGTCTCTGACCCTAAAAAAACGTGTGTTCACGTCTATGAAATTACGTCCCACGTACGTTGGCGCCATCCTTTTGAGACTATATGTCAGCTTAGGAATAAGAATTACCCCATCATGGCATACCATTTGTAAAAGTAGACAACCCACTGTATTCAGAATGCGGTATGTCCAGTATTTTTTAATAGCCACTTAGTAGCAAATCATGGCCAAAATAAGTGTTCATATTTTTTTCTGCCTTTTTTATACTAAAATAGCACTTCCACTGATGATATTATCATCATTATACATTTTACTGTTTTAAAACACTCATGTTTGTGTTCAGTGAATTCTCACGAGTACAACAGTACCACCTATGTACTGGTTTTATGGGGTTTTGAAAAGTTACCGAGTCAAATATAGGGCTTGCAATTTAAACTTTCTGGACTTTCTGCCTTGGTTGTCAGGCAGGTCCCTCAAATTAAAATTAATAAAATTACATAATTATGTTAACATAATACATAGAGGTAGACATAAAATTTACACATACACATTTAATTTTAAACGCGTTTCATTTTATTTATATCATGCCATATATATTTTTATATAAAAAAAATTATTATTGTTATTTTTATACATAAATATGTTTTTTTTTCCCATTTATTTTTTTACTTGGTGGACTTTATGATAGCCCAGACAGCCCCCCTTGCAGGTAGTACATTAGCCGGATATTCCGGCCATGTGATCATCATTCTCACATGGCCCAGAGGGGCTGGACCTGCTGCAAGGGGACTGCCTGGGCTGTTAGGCAGTCCCTCCCCCACCAGGATCACAGTGGTAGGTAAGTATAGATGCCGGCAGGGGGGCCCTGAAACGCTGAGCGTTCTATGCCACCCACTGGCATTAAAGCTCAATTTCTGGGGGACTGCATAGAATGCCCACCATCCTTAAGGGGTTAGAGACCTTCTAAGGAACAGGTGATTCTGTAAAACAATAGAATCCAACAATGGTGTAGTGACTGTATATATATCAGAATCATGAAGTGTGCAGTAGTAAATTATATATTTATAATTCCAGTAAATGATATCTGAATCAATAAGCATAATAATTAATGTAAGATTGTGGTTTCTACATTTGCATTTGAGCATCACAAAGATTTGTTTCCATATTTATGATAAAGTAACCTGTCACAACTTCTTGGCTGTAATGATTCAGCTAAATGGTTTTGTTCTTAACCCCTTAAGGACCAAACGTCTGGAATAAAAGGGAATCATGACATGTCACACATGTCATGTGTCCTTAAGGGGTTAAAGGTCAACATAAAATGTTCAAATTATTTTATTCAATAAAACTTACTGGGAATAATTGATAAGTGTATCTGATTCAAAATGTACATATAACACGTTACGAAAACACTGTTTTTTGTTTGAGTAACCCTTCCTATGTTAGTACCCCACCCCCACAAATGTAAAAATAAAGCTAAAACTTACCTTCATTCTAGCACCAAGGCCAAGTTATATCTACAGCCTGATCTTCCACTCTCTCTCACCATAAGGGGAAGACTATATGGGGAGGACTTAGGTGGCATGGAGAGTGGGGAAATGCTGTTATTTAAAACTTGTCACCAGCATGCTGTGTGTACTGAGATCAGACGTCCATTATGACAGAATTAACATTAGCCACCAGGAACTCTTGTTCACAAAATTTTCGGTTCGCGGACGGCGGACGCGAACGTTCGCAAACGTTCGCGAACCGGCGAACCGGCGAACCGGGCGAACCGCCATTGACTTCAATGGGCAGGCGAATTTTAAAACCCACAGGGACTCTTTCTGGCCACAATAGTGATGGAAAAGTTGTTTCAAGGGGACTAACACCTGGACTGTGGCATGCCGGAGGGGGATCCATGGCAAAACTCCCATAGAAAATTACACAGTTGATGCAGAGTCTGGTTTTTCATAAAGGGCATAAATCACCTAACATTCCTAAATCACAATGGATATGGATTGACACCTGACATATGACATATTGACACCTTGACATATGGATTGACACCTGTCCTCAGAGCCCCTGATACACACTGACACAGAGCAGAATAGGGACTGTTCCCCCTACATAGGGTCACTTGGCAGATATGGATTGACACCTGTCCTCAGGGACCCTGATACACACTGACACAGAGCAGAATAGGGACTGTTCCCCCTACATAGGGTCACTTGGCTGATATGGATTGACACCTATCCTAATGATCCCTGATACACACTGACACAGAGCAGAATAGGGACTATTCCCCCTACATAGGGTCACTTGGCAGATATGGATTGACACCTATCATAATGACCCCTGATACACACTGACACAGAGTAGAATAGGGACTGTTCCCCCTACATAGTATCACTTGGCAGATATGGATTGACACCTATCCTAATGATCCCTGATACACACTGACACAGAGCAGAATAGGGACTGTTCGCCCTACATAGGGTCACTTGGCAGATATGGATTGACACCTATCCTAATGATCCCTGATACACACTGACACAGAGCAGAATAGGGACTGTTCCTCCTACATAGGGTCACTTGGCAGATATGGATTGACACCTATCCTAATGATCCCTGATACACACTGACACAGAGCAGAATAGGGACTGTTCCCCCTACATAGGGTCACTTGGCAGATATGGATTGACACCTATCCTAATGATCCCTGATACACACTGACACAGAGCAGAATAGGGACTGTTCCTCCTACATAGGGTCACCATTTTTAGCCCAAGGCAGCTCATCTCATCAGGCCTTTTTTAGTCGAATGTATTGCCCACTGTCAGTCCCTTCGGGATCCATCCCTCATTCCTCTTAATAAAGGTGAGGTAATCTAGACTTTTTTGACCTAGGCGACTTCTCTTCTCAGTGACAATACCTCCTGCTGCACTGAAGGTCCTTTCTGACAGGACACTTGAAGCGGGGCAGGCCAGAAGTTCTATCGCAAATTGGGATAGCTCAGGCCACAGGTCAAGCCTGTACACCCAGTAGTTAAGGGGTTTATCGCTCCTCAGAGTGTCAATAACTGCAGTTAAGGCGAGGTAGTCTGCTACCTGTCGGTCGAGTCGTTCTCTGAGGGTGGATCCCGAAGGGCTGTGGCGATGCGTAGGACTTAAAAAGCTCTGCATGTCCTCCATCAACAACACGTCTTTAAAGCGTCCTGTCCTTGCTGGCGTGGTCGTGGGAGGAGGAGGATGACTTTCACCTCTTCCCCTGTTAGATTCCCGTTGTGCTGTGACATCACCCTTATACGCTGTGTAAAGCATACTTTTTAATTTATTTAGCAAATTCTGCATCCTTTCCGACTTGTTGTAATTTGGTAAAATTTCAGCCACTTTCTGCTTATACCGGGGGTCTAGTAGCGTGGACACCCAGTACAGGTCGTTCTCCTTCAGCCTTTTTATACGAGGGTCCCTCAACAGGCACGACAGCATGAAAGACCCCATTTGCACAAGGTTGGATGCCGAGCTACTCATTTCCTGTTCCTCCTCCTCAGTGATCTCAATGAAGGTATGTTCTTCCCCCCCAGCGACGTACAACACCATGGGTACCAGATAGGTGACAACAAGCACCCTGGGATGCCTGTTGTGGTTAGTCTTCCTCCTCCTCCTCAAAGCCACATTCCTCCTCTGACTCCTCTTCCTCACAATCCTCTTCCAGCGTTGCCGCAGGTCCAGCAAGCGATGCTGATAAGGCTGTTTCTGGTGGTGATGGTGACCACAACTCTTCCTCTTCCTCTTCACGCTCATCTATGGTCTGATCCAGCACTCTTCGCATGGCACACTCCAGGAAGAAAACAAATAGTATGATGTCGCTGATGGTGCCTTCGGTGTGACTGACTAGGTTTGTCACCTCCTCAAAAGGACGCATGAGCCTACAGGCATTGCGCATGAGCGTCCAGTAACGTGGCAAAAAAATTCCCAGCTCCCCAGAGGCTGTCCTAGCACCCCGGTCATACAAATATTCATTAACGGCTTTTTCTTGTTGGAGCAGGCGGGGAACATTAGGAGTGTTGAATTCCAACGTGTCGGGCTGTCGCAAATCAAGCGCCTCACTAGCATGTTGTTTCGCCGCTGGATATCTGCAAAGTGCGCCATGGCCGTGTAGGAACGCCTGAAATGGCCACACACCTTCCTGGCCTGCTTCAGGACATCCTGTAAGCCTGTGTACTTATGCACAAAGCGTTGCACGATCAGATTACACACATGTGCCATGCACGGCACATGTGTCAACTTGCCCAACTTCAATGCCGCCAACAAATTTGTTCCGTTGTCACAAACCACTTTGCCGATATCCAATTGCTGCGGAGTCAGCCACTTTTCCACCTGTGCGTTCAGGGCGGACAGGAGTGCTTGTCCGGTGTGACTCTCTGCTTTCAAGCAAGTCAAACCCAAGACGGCGTGACACTGCTGTATCCGGGATGTGGAATAGTACCTGGGGAGCTGGGGGGGGTGCCGTTGATGTGGAGCAAGATGCAGCAGCAGGTGAGGACTCAGCCGAGGACTCAGCCGAGGAGGTTATGGAAGAGGATGGAGTAGGAGGAGTAGAGGAGGTGGCAGCAGGCCTGCCTGCAAGTCGTGGCGGTGTGACCAACTCCTCTGCAGAGCCACGCATTCCATTTAAATGCAAGCTTAAGCTATTGTGACACCAGATATGAGTGGTGGCACTAGGCAAGTGGGCACAGTATCCACTGTGAGCCTGACACAGAAGCTGACAGGCAGGCAACTGCAATTACATTACACAGAGAAAAAAAAAAGCAGACTGATGTTCTAGCCCTAAAAAGGGCTTTTTGGGGTGCTGTCCTTACAGCAGAGATCAGATGAGTCCTTCAGGACTGTAGTGGACACTCTATACCCTAGCCTAGCTATCAATTTCCCTATCAAATGAGCAGCAGCTACACTTTCCCTCCTCTATCTAAGAATGCAGCTTCAGAATGAATCTAAAATGGATGCTGTACAGGAGGTGGGAGGGTCTGGAAGGGAGGGTCTGCTGCTAATTTGCTGGAATGTGTCTGCTGACTGTGAGGCACAGGGTCAAAGTTTACTCAATGATGACGAATAGGGGGCAGATCGAACCACGCATGTGTTCGCCCGCCGTGGCGAACGCGAACACGCTATGTTCGCCGGGAACTATTCGCCATCAAACAGTTCGGTACATCACTAGTTCTGGGCTGACTAATGACGCCCTAATGCTGCTGCTGGTGGTATGTGCACTAGTTTCATAGTGAAATGTTTTGCATGCAGACTCAAGGCACCAAATCACTGAAGTAGTTACGGTGCTTTGAGTAACCATTTAATCTGTGTGGTTGGATTATCCTCAATATAGAAATATAGCTTTAGTCCAAATACGCATTCAGTTCTTTATACCAGGGCTCAACAAATCCCAGGCGACAGGTCGAAATAGTGACTAGAAATTTCACCCTGGTGCCTGGGATGGCAGCCCTTTAAGATGGCCGTATGCAGTAGCATGTGAGCAGACATGCAAGGGAGCAGTAATATATCTGCAGCTCCTCTCTGGTCAATTACGCACAGTTTAATGATGCCAGGAGCCAGCATCACTACATAGAGCACAAGGGAGCAGAGAGGAGCTGCAGGTAAATAACTGCTTCCTTGCACGCAGGAAGAGAGAGGAACCCCAGTGGACCCAAGTGAAAGGTCCCCAGCTCTCCCAAAGATAGGGTGACTGAGTGAATTTCAAGAAAAATATGTGTGTGAGAAAATGTGTGTGGTTGTCTTTGTGTGCTTGTGTCTCTGTCTGTGTGTCCCTGTGCGGGGGTGGGGGGTGTCTCTGTGGGTGTGTTTTGTGTGTCTGTCGCACAAGAAATGTGTTTATAATAACCTTTTTTCCCACGCTGTGCCTGTTTCTCCATGGCCATGGTTGGTCAGTCATAATGATATCTGAAAAGGCAGTGTGTCTCTGAAAAGGCAGTGTTTACATTTGAAAGTTGTGCAGGTACAGGCTATAGACACCAGAACAACTACATTAAGCTGCAATGGTTCTGGTGTCTATAGTGTCCCTTAAGAATTGCATTTTTCTTGTTGAAAAATAAACTTAAAATTAGTTTTTAAATTAACTGCCTCCTAACTTTTTTTAGCTGACTCCTAGATTCTAAACAAATTTGTCAAATTTGCTTTATACTGATATTGAAAAAAATAATTGACAGTTTCAAATGTTGTAAAGGATGCAACATAATTTGTTATAACAGTTTGTTGATCCAAGGAGAAATCTGATTGCCATTATAGAGCAAAGAAGGAACATTTTCCCTTTTTGTGGCATAATTGGGAAGGGCTTCACATTTGTTATTTTGTCTTCTTTTGGATCAAAAGCATAAAGGAATGGGTTTTAAGGTTGAACTTGATGGACTTTAGTCTTTATTTCAACCTACTTCAAACTACCAGGTAACTATGTAATATCCTGCCAGGACCTGGAGTTTCTTGAATTTCAGTATATATCAATTAACCATATAATGTTAAATTTTATAAGTTGTTATGCAGTTATGTAAATATGTGTATAAAGATATATGTGTATTTATGTGTGTAGTGAATCTATGTTTTTGTTTATGGGTGTATATTGTGACTGTTTGTGTTGTATTTCTTTGTTATATCATTGTAAATTCATGTTCGTATTTGCATGTTAAGTGTCAGGAGGAATTAATTGACATATTGTCAGTGTGAATACATGTTTATATATGTTTTTGTATTTTAGGACTTGTAATGCATGTTTTTATTTGTGCATACTATCAGTAAGAATGCATCTGTGCACTTGCAAGTAAAAATAGTGGGAATGCATGTGAATTTGAATTGGCTGTAAGTGTGAATATGTGTTTATACTGTGGTGTGTCACTGTGAATTAATGTGTTTGCTGGTGAGTAATGCAGGAATGAATTTACACGAGTCTTGGGCATGCAATGTAATAGCCTAATTAAGAATCTGTTGCAAAAAAAAAAAAAGACATGGAATTGTGAAGCTTTGGAGGTGTTTGTCTTTGACTTGAAAAGTGTGTGACTGTTGCTCACTATGGAAATTTAGAACGGTTGCTGTGCATTGTAAGACATGGTTGCTTGAGCACATTTGCTTGGTTACACTTGCATTGATTGCATACTTGTTGAGTACAGAAGGTTCTTTGGCACACAAATAAGTCAAGAATAAGGTTGCATAGCGTAAGTCAGGGGTGCCCAAAAGGTAGATGCCCAGATGTTATAGAACTACAACTCTAAATGCTTTAGAATGACAAAGGATTATGAAAGCTGTAGCTTTAAAACATCTGGAGAGCTACCTTTTGGGCACTCCTGGTGTAGATGCATTGAGAATGAACATGTTTTATTGAAATTATTATAATAGTCAAAACTAAGACTGTATATGGCAGTGGGAATAAACAGGTGGCTATCATTTCTAAGCCATGGCAGACACGATGGGCACAATGGTATTGGCAAATGACCCTCAACATTTCCATACAGCTCTGACCTCTAGGATATTTCTAGGGAAATTACAATCTTATAGCTAACATTTATTGACACATTATCTGTCATGTGAAAAGGATCACAATCCCACTGTCCTGTGGGACTGTGGAACTGCCATTACCATTTGTGGAACTACCGTTACCATCAGATATTTGAAAGTGGACCCTATAATTTATGTAAAACAATATACACTCAAGTAATTAAAGAAGAAATCACCAGCACTTTGTCAATATTTTTAAATTAGATGTTTACTGACCCATCAAAACCACCTACTTCAACACCAGGCGATTTCTTTTTCAAGGAGTTATTGACACTTTAAGAGAACCATCAAAACTTAGTGAATTCGACATCTAAAAGGATTTGAAAACATTTTATAACAATTAAACAGCACTCTGAAATAGTTCTAAGTGTTAAGCACCATGAACACAAATAACACCTCCACAATGTGATCATGTGTACAAGCAATGAAGTAAAGGACTCAAACTTTTTTTTTCTTGCAGTTAATCTTGAAACCCCAAGATTAACAACGAAATCACAGTTAAGACATTGCCAGCAGAAAATCTGGATTTATAACTATTGTTACTAATCAGAAAATAATATCAACTGATTACAAACTTTGGACTATAATATCTGCTTACATAGGGCTTTAAACAACTTTTGCATGGTTTATGCTACCAGGTTTTCATTATTAATGCTCATATGTACTTGTATATGTTACTTTAGGACACTTTTCCTCTGGTCCTAGAGGCTCTGTCGGTAGATCATACATTTTGGGTATTTCATAAAGATAGAATGAAAATAGCAACAGTTGTGGATTTCAGAATTCTTCTCACAGATCGCAATACTTACTCTAGTGCGGGTCCCATGGTCACACAGTACCTTTCATAGACAGTCTATAATCCTCCTGGAGGACGAAGTACAAGGAACTGAAGAAAGAAGATTGCAGGACCCGCTGAGAACAGCTTTAGGTAAGTATATCTACCTTCCTCTGCACCTATGGACCACTTATCCCAATCAGGGATGTCCACTTCAGTGGTCTTTGCAAAATATATAAAGATCAAAGATACTTGAAAGTTAACCTCTTAAAGTTGTATATTTGCTAAAAGTTTACAAATATACAACAAATTTAAAATTAGCAAGCTTTTCTGAATGTTTCACAGTGCTTTAACTTTAAACCATATTTAAAAGTCTAAACATCAGTGGAAATTAAATTTAAGGAGGGATTAGAATCCATATTCATATTTAGTGCGGCATATTTATGC
The DNA here is from genome assembly GCF_036172605.1 of Pelobates fuscus. NCBI lineage: Eukaryota > Metazoa > Chordata > Amphibia > Anura > Pelobatidae > Pelobates > Pelobates fuscus. The sequence continues at coordinate 276,579,401 of NC_086320.1, read as the reverse complement.
ATTTATAAGTAAAATCATCAATATAAGACTTGCTCAGTATTAAATCACAGTGAGATATTCATCATATACATTTTCCCAGTAATTATTTCAGATACGTGAACTACATGGCGCTCATATACCTCTCTTCCTGAAATTGATTTCATTTTTTTACTGTGTAAATTATGAAAAAAAAATATTTTGTACATTTTTACACTCATGATTAAAGAATTCCATACATGTTATAATTGCCTTGCTTCTTCAGCTTTGTACAGACTGAGCAATGCAGGCTCCCGTAGAGTGTTGCGTAATGACATAATCTCTGTCTGTCTGGATGGGTTAGTAGAAGTGAACAGAATTTTTTTTAATTAAAGGGAACAATTGTGAAGTATATAGTGATGCTGTATTCACTTTTTTTTCTTGTCTTGCATTGCAATATATTGCGATCTGATGCCAAGCTCACATGTACACATTTTTGTTTGTAAAAGATTTAAAGCTGGTTAGAGATAGACCCACTTCTACACACAACAGAAATTCTTAGAAGATTTTCATGGTTATTCTTTAAAAAAAAAAAAAAAGTTTTCATAGTGATGATTTGTGAGAAAAATACACTGCTATTTAACCAAAGAGTTTGCTAATCAGTGTCCTTACGATCTATGCGCTGAAATTGATGGAAAATACAAAATGTAAAAAAGTACACACTTATTCTCCGATTGCTACTAAAACAAATCTGGGTTCTGTAAAACAAGCAGATTTTACTGTCAACGTTAATAGCTTTTTAAGTCATCACATTTTTCCACTTATCTAGAAAGTCCATAATAAGCTTTCTAGCAAATGTATGAGTATACCAGTAAATGTTTTTTCTAATGTATCTATAAAAGATTTAAAGGCACACTATAGTCACCAGAACAACTACAGCTTATTGAATTTGTTCTGGTGAGTAGAATCATTACTGTCAGGCTTTTTGCTGTAAACACTGTCTTTTCAGAGAAAATGCAGTGTTTACATTACAGCCTAGTGATAACTCCACTGGCCACTCCTTAGATACCTGTTAGAGATCCTTCCTGGGTCATGGCTGCTTAAAATGCATCCAAACATTCATTATCTCCTCCCTCTGCATGCAGACACTGAACTTTCCTCATAGAGATTCATTGATTCAATTCATCTCTAAGAGAAGATGCTGATTGGCCAGGACTGTGGTTGAATCATGCTGGCTCTGCCCCTGATCTGCCTTTTTGTCAGTCTCAGCCAATCCTATGGGGAAGCATTGTGATTGGATCAGGCCACCACTTCTGATGATGTCAGCAGACTGCTTTTTTTTTTTTATAGGCAAACACAGCAGGCAGATCTACAGCTTCAGGCGTGAAGACAGTAAGATTTTGCTATATTTATGGAGGCATGAGGGGTCCAGGGGGGCTACATGGTGGTTTTAACACTATAGGGTAAGGAATGCATGTTTGTGTTCCTGACCCTATAGTGATCCTTTAACATACATGTCTAGGTTTCTCAAGATAATCATGAAATGAAACTGCATTTTTGAAAGTTGAAATTCTCTTTTTCCAGATAGCACATGATAACTTTTATATTTTTTATCTGAAGGATGTAATTTCTTATGTGACCATTGTATTTTTAGGTTGTTATATTTCTGAACTGAATCTACAAGAGGTCTCTCAAATATTCTCTGCGGTCATTTCTTGCCTCAACATCCATCTATTAAACATGACTGTGCATAGCTAATGTCCAATGAATTTCTTCCTATCTTGTCAAATTGTTATTCTCTGACTTAAAGGGACACTGTAGTCACTATAACCATTGCATCTCCCCTGGCACTGTCCTCCTATTTAGTGTTAAACCATTTTTGAGCAGTTTAACACTAAATAAGGGTCCCTGGCCACCCACTGTCTGGCCCCTTCTGGAGGTGTGGCTATGGCAGAGAGTACACACCTTGTTTTCATATCCATTCATACCATCAGTGGAGATCTGATAGGTTAAAAGCAGTCAGCTGACACTCTCAGTCAATCACCACTGCCCATTGCTGCTCAGGCTAATATTTCCTCATTAGCCAAACCAGCACAGGGGGGATGGACGGACAGGGACTCTTGTTTAGCATTAAAACATGAAAACTTTGCCTACAGTGTCCCTTTAAATGACTTCCCAAACTGTCCAGTATATGTATGGCTATGAGGTCTCTAACATACTAGTATATGATTTCTGAAATGCTTTATTACCTTTCTTAAATTTTTTTTTTTTTTTTAAATAATAAACAAAAGGCTCTTTCACACATTTTATGTTTCCATAATAACCCATTCTAGTCAATACATTCTCTTTCTTTCAACTTCTATTCATATTTTGCACACTTGTACACATGTCCCTTTCTCCATTAGATTTGAAGGTAATTGGTAGGGCTTTTAATATCAGTATGCATGTGCTATTCAAACTAAGCTTTGCAATACCCTTTACTTAATGTGTATCTAGGATTGCAGAATGCATTGGTATATATGTAAATCAATGATGATGATAATCATATGTTGAGTCATCCTTAAACAAGCTCGCATGAAGGAATCAGTCAGTTAGGGATCATGGTTTACAAGCAAAGTATGAGATTATAGCTGGACTTGCACTAAGAAAACAGTGACCAGTTATTATACACAGATATCTAATATATAACTATTATATTATAGCCTTTGTTTCTCAAACTGTTTTACTAAGGGTTCAACTGGCTTTCTTTTAAATGATCCACCATTTTGCAACAGAACAATTTTTGTGTGAAATAAACTAAAATATTGATTTACAAAGAGCAGGTTGTTCACCAAAGAGATTTCATGACTGTACAGATACAAGCCTTGAGTGAGAAACTCTAGTCTTTGGCCTGATAATTTCACTGCAAAACTTATTTCTGGAGCTAAACAACATGGATGTAACTCTCTATAAACACAGGTTTGGCAGGTTTTAGTCCCAAATTAATTGGATTATCTGCCATCAGAGCCATTTGGGTTTTCTACGGGAACACTCCAACCACTGTAACAACTACAGCCCACCTTAATGGTTATGGTGCCCATGGTACCCAGACACCCTCTCACACACAACACACAAACAAACAGTATACGCTCACACTGCTCTTCACATACCCACATCCATACATACACTGCAACATTGCACAAATACACCCTCACATAGACACCAACTGTCATGGTGCAAATATAATCCCCCATAATTACACATCCAATGACACATTGCACAAATAAACTCCCACATTCACACACATACACTTTCACATTGCAAAAATACAACCCCACAATCACACAAGCACAGACACACTGCACAAACACAGATTGCCAGGATGCACAAATACACCACCCCATTTCACACAAAGACACTCTACACACACTGTCAAGCTACACAAATACTTAACATACTTGTAATTTGTATTTTACATTATTTTTAATACAGTATTGAAATATGTTACAAATGGGGTGTACCTTAGCCTGGAGCATGTTTATTGGTCTTTGAAGGGCGCAGAGTCTTAACTTTGTCCAGTTGCTCAGACTGCTGTCAGTCCATCCCTGTGAAGCTCTGTTCTAACAGACTGTGTTATATACTATTTCACACTTTACCTTAATATTTGGTCATGATTTAGTTAAACTGTTTATCATTGTCAGAGAAATGGTTCTTCATGTATAGTTTCAGATGTTAATTATACGTGTTGTGGGTACGCATTTAAAATGTCAATATTAAAATGTTGCTCATAAAAGTGCATTAGTGTTTATTTACAAAGTTGAGTGTATGTAATTTCATGCCTGACTTTTATTGATGTCTGAAATCTGTATGTCTACATCCAGTCCTTACTGAGAAGCCTGAAATCTGTTTATTTATATTATTTATGTTCCTGGTCATTTAAAGAAACAATTCTGAGTTAATTTAATCTTTTGTCTTTTTTGTTAATCAGCTTCGTGACTGAAACTTTTGTATTTGTCAATATTCTTATTACATATACAAATTAAATTAAACCGTGGCCAGGACCAGCCTGAATTAGTTTTATATTACTGAGTTTTAGCTTGTTTTTTTTTTTTTTTTTGTCTCTCCCTGGTGTTTCTGATTTGGATCATATATGATGTTACATTGTACAATGATATTTCTATGACCAATAGGCCCTGTAGCACATGTTCCAAAAACGGTCATCAGTGTGGTTACGTGGGACCTGCTCATGCTTTTGTCGCCCTCACAGTAGAGTAACAGCATAGGCCTGAAAACATGGTAGACTCCCACATATTGTAGAACTACAGTTGCCATCATGCTTTCCTAGCTGTGAGAATTGCAAAGTTGCAGTTCTACAACATCTGGGTGTCTACTAAACAAATACTTAACAATAAGGTGAACAAATAGCGCTAACCTAATAATATAAAGTGTTTGTGCAAAAATAGGAAAGTGCTAATTAACATAAACCATACTTGTGGAATTTATTTGTAGTACAAACAACTTTAGATAAAGTACTATTCAAAGCGCCAAATCAAGTTTCATGCAGAACAATATGTGCTTAACATCCTTAAACACACAAATTAATCAAATAAAACACACATGGTGTGCAATTCCCTACTTAGTGTACAACCAATCAAGATCTCTTTCTTCCTGAAATATAACACAAAACAAGTAGTGCAATACTGTAAAAATAGCATTCCTCTTTTAAATCCCCTTGTGGATCTGTGACACTCCAACAGCTGAGCCCTGGGGGGCAGATCGTTGGATCCAATGTGGAAAATCAATTTCACTTCTCAATAATGATAACAGGATCACCAGATTCTAATTAAATCCTTTATACCAATATATGTATCAAATCCGAGTGTATTGTGCCAAATATAGAGACGTTATGCATCCAACGTAGAACCTGTTCCCTTAGTTAACCAAACGTGTGGATATGTGGTGCAGTTCCAGAACTTTGAGACGGTGTTCCAATGTCAGTAACAATATATACAAGTGCAGACCTTGTAAAAGTCCTCTCTTTTGCGTCTGGATCCTGACATCACCACAACGCATTTTTCACCTCCTACAGGGACTTTAAGTGTCTGAGGATTCATCATACCTCTATATATGGTACATTGTCCTTAGATTTGCCATATATTTTAATATTACATATTAAAATTAAGACTTTAATCTGGATTCTGGCGATCCTGTTATCCTTGTTCAGAAGTGGAATTGATCTCCCACATTAGATTAAAAGATCTCAAGGGCTTGAAACTCACAGGGCTCATATTTTCTGAGTTTTATTCAAATGGTGTTTTAAAATTGGATTATTAATATTACAATATTTCACTAGAGATCTGGTTTGATTGTTTAAATATAAACTAATTATTATTATTATTGTGCAACATATTTATTGTATTTTATTGATCTGGGGATCTACTATTTGCCCATCCATTTTTAGGCACTTGTTTCTCCAGTATGTCATGTTCATGATAAATTACTACTTTCATACACACATTATATGATTAACAAACAAGTGAATTTGGTGAGGCACCAAGACTTCACTTACCAACATTTGGTGCTGAATCTTTGATTTGAGCTGCCCATCAGGGCCGGCCTTAGGGGTGTGCGAGCTGTGCGGCCGCACAGGGCGCCATGGAGCAGGGGGCGCCGTGCGGCCGCACAGCCGATTTAAAAAAAAAAAAAAAAAAAAAAAAAAAATTTTTTTTTTAAAATTTGCAGCGGGGGCGGAGCTTACCGTGCGGCGGGGGCGGAGCTAAAAGCGCCGGAAAACTGCTGCAGGGGAAGCAGGAAGGAGTCCCTGCTTCCCCACCAGTCACCAGGAGCTGCACTGCCTCCACAATTAACTCCACAGGTAACTGTGTGATTGTCATGTGAGTGTGACTCTCTGCCTATGTGTATGACTGTCTGCCTCTGTGTGTGTGTGTGTGTTACTGTCTGTGTGTGTGTGTGTATGACTGTCTGCCTCTGTGTGTCTGTGTGTATGACTGTCTGCCTCTGTGTGTGTGTGTCTGTGTGTATGACTGTCTGCCTCTGTGTGTATGACTATCTGCCTGTGTGTGTCTGTGTGTGTGTGTGTGTGTGTGTGTGTGTATGACTGTCTGCGTGTGTGTGTATGTAACGAGTATATACCCCTACACGCAGGATCCAGCCTAACAGAAGACAGTACAGAGGAGAGATACGTCTACCGGACCTTAGAGTGGCCGGACTCGACGTAATAGGATAAGACAGAGTCAGGAACGATCCGAGGTCAAGGGCACAAAGAGACAGCGTAAACGAAAACTAGCCGGGGACTGGTACACAGGAATCAGCAAGCCGGCAAACAGTACAGAATAGGATAAAGCGAAAACGAAGTCAGAATACAAAGCCAAGGTCAAATACGGAGAAACACAACTGAACACAACAAGCACTAAAGGGAACTGTAGCAGAAACCACGATAGGGCAACGAACTAAGGGAAAAGGGTAAGTATAAGTAGCCTTCAAACTAATGTGATTGGCTCCTGTCACTTCCACTCCCCCAACAGGTAAGTGTATGGGGTGATTGGCATGACAGGAGCCAATGGGAGCCTTTTTGCAATTTAGGCTCCCACTGTCTCTTTAAGAGCGCGCCCGAGATTCGCGGCGCGCTCTTAGCTGCAGGCGGGACACGTGACCGCTTCTCGCGGTCACTGCCCGCCTTCCTGTCTGAACAGTCGGACGAGCCGCGCGCGGCTCGTGCAGCCGCAGGACCGCGCGCGGCTTGAAGAGAGGACCGCGTCCGGCCCCTGGATAAGGTAAGTACCGCTACAGTGTATAACTGTCTGCCTCTGTGTGTATTACTGTCTGCCTCTGTGTGTTTGTCTGTGTGTATTACTGTCTGCCTCTGTGTGTGTGACTATCTGCCTGTGTGTTTGTCTGTGTGTGTGTGTGTGTATGACTGTCTGCGTGTGTGTGTGTATGACTGTCTGCATGTGTGTGTATATGACTGTCTGCCACTGTGTGTCTGTGTGTATTACTGTCTGCCACTGTGTGTCTGTGTGTATTACTGTATGCCTCTGTGTGTTTGTCTGTGTGTATTACTGTCTGCCTCTGTGTGTGTGACTGTGTATGACTGCCTCTGTGTGTATGACTGCCTCTGTGTGTATGACTGTCTGCCTCTGTGTGTATGACTGTCTGCCTGTGTGTGTCTGTGTGTTTGACTGTCTGCGTGTGTGTGTGTGTATGACTGTCTGCCTGTGTGTGTGTGTATGACTGTCTGCTTGTGCGTGTGTGGATGTCTTCCTGTGTGTGTATGGCCGTCTGACTCTGTGTGTGTGTGTGTCACATACAACCAATGCACGCATATCACACACTGTTAATATACCCATTACAAATATCACACATAGCATACATATCACACACAGTCATCACACGTACTATTACATACACAGACAACACAAACATAACAGCATACATGAATGACGGGGGGGGGGGGCGCTGTGAAGATTTTTCGCACAGGGCGTCTAAATGCCTAAGGCCGGCCCTGCTGCCCATTCATGCGGTATGCTCTTCCTTGCATAGACCAAGAGTCTCCTTTAATTAACACATTTAAACAGAGACTAAAAACGGTGTTACTCAAGCTAATGCAGAACATCCATAAGCAAATCTCAAAAATCCAGCAAAAATAAATAAAAATAAATTTAGGCACTCTCATTCTCTAATTTTCTTTCTTCATCATCTTCTTTTCCCCCAAAAACATCTGTTCTTTAACCAATTAAGTACTCATGACAGACCAGCCACAACCATCAATATTTTTGCTTTTGATTTAACATGTTGTTAAATTACTGACATGCTTTTTTTTGCCAGCACAAATTTTATCGATAATGCTTCTATAAAGCAATAAGTAAAATACTCTTTTTTTCCCTCTGAATCCAGCCACTTGCTGAGAGTCAACATGCATTCGAGTCTGCCCAAGTCTGCAGTCTAAAGCACACAATAGCTCAGCACATATGGAAGTGAATTACTTCCTGCTGTTTCATAAAAATGTGTTTAGCCGCAGGAAAAATATAAAAAGGCACATACGTGTTGGAGGTACAGAATCTTGCCTCTGTATAATTGATTCAGCACCTGTTATGTTGCATGAGTATTTTTTAATGCTTTTTTTATTTTAAGGTCATATTTTGATTAACATATTCTTATTATAGTGAAGATTATGGAAATAGCAGATTATTTATAATAATTGATACTCAGAATGAAACTAGGTAAATCATGCAAATATTTTTACATCTATTACAAAAAATTATTTGAAGTACAATCATGAAAAAGACCCTGATGTCCGAGAAAGTGAATCGCAAATACATAAAAAAAAAAAAAAAGAATGAATACAAATTTCAACAAAAAACATCAACATAAATATCACTTTGGAGAATGCTTACTGATAAGGAAAAATAAAACACTAATTCAACACGATACACCAGTCTTAATAAAAGATGCTATGAGTAGGACTGTGTCTCACAGGCAAAATATATATAAAAAAAAGGAGAGAAAAAAAAAAAAACAATGGGAGGGAAAAAAAAGGTCCAGAATTTATACCCCAGTCTCTCTGAATATTTTCCAAGTATCTTCAAAGCATCCTCAAGATGAGGCAACGGGCATCCTTTATCTCAGTATGTAATATACAAAAAGAGATAAAGGGTAAACAAGAGGACCATTTTTCATTTGATACCTTCCTCTAAGAGGAGAATTTGTAGCTATATAGGCACCCTGGAAAGCTATTTACAGTGCCTGAAATGGCTCTGCTTAACGTGAGTGATTCTCTACATAGACTTATGACCTCAGAAGTTTATTATGGTTCCACTTTGAATTTTCTACTTATTTACTCTGTTTGAGGTTTGTTATTATGGGCAGACCTCTAAAAAAAATCTACTCCTGTTTGAAATTGTTTCCTGTGTCCAGCAGTTATATATTTCATTGGAAAGTCTAGTGGTGTGATTTATTTGTATGGTGCAGTTTCTATTTACTTTTTTGATTATTATAGGGTGGAGGAAAACTATAAGTGTGGCACACACACATTTCACAATGATTGCACATTGCATTTATTTTTGTTGAAGCGCTAAGCACTCTTGTTATTTGTTGCATTTTATGTTTCTGTAGCTGAGCTCCCTGTACCCCAGCTGGGTACCTCTGCCAAAGGACCGCTTCCTAGCTGGAGCAGGGGACAAACCGCAGCACTTCTGCCCACAGTCGCCGTGGCTGGACTGGGACCCTGGAACCACTCCTCCCTGGAGCTGAATGGGGAATTGGCTCTAGTCCTTACAAGGACTTTCCCTGGTGAATCTCCTGTAAGCTGGAACAGCAGACACAAGAGCAAGCCTACTTCGCTTAAATCTCCTGCAAGCTGGAGCAGCAGACACAGGAGCAAATCTTCTTTCCCTCCAATAACAGGATGACACACAGTTTTGAAGCGTAAGCAGGAACAGACCGAGCTGAGGCTTTATTGCTTCTTATATACACATTTTCCCACAAGGTTACCATCCACGTGGACCTTGTGGTACACAGGACACAAAGTTACAACAGCCAATCAACACAATACAGTACAGTCAGACACTCCCAGCTAATGCACACAAACCCTCCCCTCTGCCTGTGATATAATTAACAAACACAATGGGCTAACTTAATTATCACAGGCAGTAAATATACAGTTTTACCCAAAACACAGAAACACCCCAAAACAACAACATATCCCCACAAATCATACATATCCAAAAATCACCCAGATCAGAGCAGGGGTATACGAATTCCATTGAAGTCATAATTGACCGACCGCAAGCATGGCTTTCATGCCCAAAACAGTTCCATAGATTTAGGCTGTGCGGCCAGTCTATCTTCTCCTTCAAATAAAGTACAAAGTGCACGAACTGATCCGTTCATGCATAGCTTCATTGTAACTGTGTCATTCGTCAGTTTATTCCCTTGCAATAGCGCTCTGTTCATCTGAATTTAGTAGAACGCACAGAAGGTAGAAGTCTCAGCGGTGTTCATGGAAATAGTAGCCGAAAACAGTTCCAGGTGTTCGATGACAAAACACAGCTGAGCGCGTTCGACTAAACAAAATGGCCGCCGCCACGTTTTCATTCATACGAACGCCGACCACCCAGCCATTCGACAATTAAACCGCGGTTAACCACAACTTCTGGGTAGTTAACAAGCCGCACACTCCGCATGCAGGGGGGTCGTTCGTTCGGCAGTTTGTTTGTCTGTTTGCACAATATTATCCTGGCTGTAATAGAAGTTTATTTGGCTGAACAAATCCATGAATACATCAGGGAAAGTATAAAATCCAAGCAAATAAGTAGAAATATGAAATCCAGGGACATGTCTTTCCCAAGGGCCTTGAAACCCAATAAGTCACAGGAGCCATAGTCACAGGGCAAGAGGCTGGCAAGCAGGCCTCTCCAAAACCCAGTGGCGAGGTCCCTTTCGCCACAGTTTCAAGATGGTCTGTGGATAGGCTGTGAGGTACAATCTTATCAGGATCATGCATAATAGTCTCTTTAGTAAAATTAGACTTTTTACAACTAGAGACACGAGATCTCACAGAGAAGGATCCTAAAGAGTGGAGGGAAAATAGTATTGTGCAAACGCTTAAATAACATAGCGTTATGTACGTCAGTGCCTTCTTAAAGAAAGTTTTACTAAATAGGTTATTATGAAAAAATACATGACATGGGCAATATAGAATTAGGAATACAAATTTGCATTCCTAATATTATAGTGTTCTTTTAAAGAAACTTTATTCCCATCTTTTTTTTTTTTTTAAGAAACTTAATTCTACACTACAAACCTTTATGTCCCATACTTTATTCTATATTATAAAACTTTATTGCATATTTATCAATATATAGAGATAGCCAGATATGACAATCTTTATGAAGGGAACTTACCAAGCTATTTATCAAGTATCTAAGGCCTAGTTTCCTAATTATGTGTGACATCTATGGTTCTTTCATTGAGGCCGTATCCTTGTACAGCTCACTGCCTAATGCTCGGATCTAACACAATCACTGGAGTATAACTCTCCCTAATTAGCAACTACATTAAAGAGCACCAATAGTCTGTGTGGTCAGATAGAGACAAGTATCCCAGTAGATGTACATTTGGCTTTGTGGCTTTTCATGAATTCACTAATCTGTCGTTTGTAGTATAGTTTGTAGTTTTTCTGAAAATAAATTAAAATGGCTAAACGTGGTGTATCTAATGTGTGGCTGTTAGCTAATTATAACCTAAGAAGCTTTCAATACCATGAACAGCTTTTAAGCAGCTAACAGAAAGCACATATATTTTAACCTCTAGCGACCAGTCACTGTATTTAGCATCCTGACACATCACTTTATCTTCAATTTGGCCAAAACAGCCCAAGAAAATGAATATTTCATTTGGTATGTCATTTGTGTAAAGCCCGGAAAGTGTCATAATGGGATCTGACTAGAACATAAAAATAAGTACTAGCTTAGAAAGGCTAAAGTAGCATATAGAATAATAAAAAATAAAAATAGAAAAAGAAAAATATAGAATATATTAGAAAAAAAAAAGACTACTTTGCAATAAACTGTAAAACACATTTAAACATTAAGCCAACATTTTTTTTTTATTATTAGTCTGCTGTTTTGGGGATAGTTTAATAACATATTTGCATTATTCAATGCCCTGCTCCTTACAAACATCCCCTATCCTTTTCCTAATAGGATGCCAACTGTGTTCTTCTTTTAATATTTTAAAGGGGAATTGCCACTTCACAGGAATTTTAATATTATGTTAGCTTATCCCCGATAATTACCAAGTAAGTTGTTTTTTTTGTGTGAGTTTAAAAAAAATAAAATTAAATGTAGAAACTCACTTCAATCCTGGAACTGAGTACCAACATCTTTGCTCCTGTCAATCATTGTCATAAATGTTGCCCCGTCTTTGAGGGTGGTTAGTGGAAGAGGAAAAACTGAAACACTGTTTCTTTTCTCATCCACCTTTGCATTATGTGCCCTGTCTATGCCTTTAATAAAGTGGATTGAAATGTCAAGTGCTAAATCTTTATTCTACAGTCTAGAAGAAAAGGAAGCATTATATGAAAAAGGCTTAAAGGCACACTACAGTCACCCAAGCAGCTTTAGCTTAATGATGCAGTTTTGGTATATCAATCATGACCCTGAAGTTTTACGGCTCAATTCTCTGCCATTTAGGAGTTAAATCATTTTGTTTATGCAGCCCTAGTCACACCCCCCTGCATGTGACTTACACCGCCTTATTGAACATTTACTGTAAAAAGAGATCTAATGTTTAAAGTTAATGTATTGTGTAGTCTTTTTAATGTAGAATTTATCATGACCTGCACTGTTAGTAGCCTGCTATTGCTATTGCCTGTGTGCGATTACTGAGCAGGAGATAAAAAAATCTAAAGCAAGTTAGCTTCTGATTGAAAATGAAACCCCATTTTTTTCATGCAGGCGGTGTCACTGACAGACAGGGAGGTGTGGCTAGATCTGCATAAACATGGCAGAGAATTGAGCAGTGAAACTGCAGGGGCAGTTAAAGGTGATTTTAAATGTTTTATTCAATGGTGTATTTTCCAGAGAAATTAGTTTAAGGTCCTCTTTAATTTTGTTAATATAAGACTTGTGTTTTTTTTACAAGTTACAAAAATAAATAAAACAGTTCAGGGCACTATAAAATGACCTATGCCAGATCAAGAAGAGGTTAAACAAGAACTATCGCATCAAGATTAACCCACACTGTATGCGTTCAATTTGTGTATTCTATTCACAAATTCTATTACTTATACATTGGACACTGAAAATGTATAACGTTTGGCACAACATATTTTCTTTATCTGTGATTAGATGATTTAATTAGGGTTTTAACAGCCTAAAGTACTTATGCATTTTCACTATACATGTTTCCTTGTATACCTCTTATACATTGTTTGAAAGCAAAGTTTCACTTTTTCATTTCATTTTTAACTTTTACTTTATTTATTACTTTTTGGAATTGTTTTTCATGTGTGAAAAATGCTCACAAATTTATTTGAAAAATTCTGTAACTATCATACTCTGCCTTGGGGAATTTCTGCAACAACAAATTTGACTTTTTGCCAATCTACTGAGATGAGTAAATATTTTTGCCAAAGGACAAAATGTGACTTTCCATTCAAACATAATAGTGTGTACATTGTGATGTCAAGCCACAATATCACCTAGTCTTGTTGCCTAAAGGTGCATAATACTCTAAAAAAATTAAGGGAATATATATTTAGTTTAACGGATTGTAGAAAAGGCACTTAAAAGGTATAATACCTCTATGAGTGCAATCAAATACCCTTTTTAAGAAGAGCAAAAAAAAATGATTTTGATTATATTATCTCAATTTACTGTATAGGTCGCATTATCAACACACAGATCAGTTTGATAAAATAATCGCTTAACGTTAACCCAACCCCAACCCCAAGCCTAACACTAAACCTACCCTTAACGATACCCCTAACCCTACCTCTCAGCCTAACCCTACCCCTATGCCCAACCCTACCCCTAACCTAACCCCTAACCCTAGTAGGGGTAGGGGTAGGGTTAGGGTTAGATTCCTGTCATCATTCCCTTAATTTTCCCTCCCTCTCCTGTTTTGCCACTTTTCAGAAATCCAAAGCACTTCAGCACTTCTGAAATTCAGCACTTCGGCAATTCGGACATTCGGAAGCATCCGAATGTCCGATTTGCCAAAATTCGTCCGAATTTAAATTTAGACCAAAACAAATTGCTCATGTCTAGTGCACTGTAAGGTTGTTTTTTTTTTTGTATTGTTTTTTTAAATAGGTTATGTTTATTTAAAGTGTACTTCCTGAGAAAATAAATTGCAGAATCAGTGATTAGTTAAAATTTTATATTTGGCTTAATATAGCACAGGGACCTCCTTTCTACACTACTACTGCTGCCCAAAACACAAACATGATTCCAAAAAAGAGGCCCACCACACCACACACTTCAAATTTGATTTAGGCCAAACTAATTTAGGCCAAGCTTGACAAAGACCATTTTGTTAAATTGAAACATTTCTTGCTGTGGGATCTCAATAACATTCCTAGTGCTTTTTCACTGTTGCAGTGTGCTAAATATCATTTTTGGAATCCTAATTGTGACTGGACTATGGGCACCAGGGTCATTGTCTACACTCAGTGTGCAGGCTGTGCATCTGGAAAATCTTTGCCTTTGTTAATGTTTAACTTTTTATTAGATGAATATTTAGTAATTTATTATTTTTCAAGCTCCATAACTACTTCAGTCTGCCATAGTGGTTATAATGCCAGGAGGCACTCTATACGGCGCCCTAGTAGCACGTATTAGAGAGCAATTTCATTGCCATGCTGTATTTTACAATGTCTAGGTACAATTTCTGTAAACACCATTGTGCTGAGGGGGATGGGCTCGTGAACCCGCATCTCTTTCAAGCGCTGGACGCGGTTGGGATGCGGGGTCTTGACCCCACCGATGCCTGGCGGAGAGTAAGACCAGGCAATCTTGGTGGAGTGCGAGATGTGCACCACCTTCTCTTATTTGATTCAATTTTCTCCTTTTTGTTTCTCTTTTATTCTCTACTTCCTTGCTTTTTCCCTGTTTTATCCTGGGGGCGTGGCGGGGGAGTCAGACGGTGGGGGCGCGGAGGGGACAGAGGTGGGCGTACACTGCAGCAGACCGAGTGGATTGGACTAATGGCAGTTAAAATTACTTCCCTGAACGCTAAGGGGCTTAACTCCCCGACCAAACGGAGATTATTATTCAGAGAAATTAAAAGAATGAGGACCGACATAGCTTTTATTCAGGAAACGCATCTTCCCCGACAGGCTAAATTTAAACTAAAAGATCACACATATAGCTCGACCTATGAAGCCAGGGCTTTATGTAAACGCAATGGAGTGGCGATACTGATACGGAATAGCTGCCCCATCAGAGTAGTAGCCACTGAATCTGACACGGAGGGTCGCTATGTGATAGTCTCAGGCACCATGCTTTCCCACCATATCCATTTAGTTAATGTATACGCGCCAAACCGCCCAGAGGCAGCTTTCTGGGAGTCACTACAGGCCAAACTTCGGACACTACCTCATGGGATGATCATTGTAGGGGGTGACATGAACGCGACGCCAAGTCCAGCAGTGGACAGGAAGACGGACAGTGGCATGCACAGGTCCCAGGGGAGGGGGAGCCAGGACAAACTGCTACAGGGTTTCATTGCGGGTTCGGGGTTGGTGGACGTGTGGAGAGCACATCATCCAAGCACGAAGAATTACACCTTCTTTTCGGCCCCACATGGATCCTACTCCAGGATCAACATGTTCCTGGTCAATTCTAGGTGCCTACCGAGGATACTTGGCACGGACATTGGGACCATCTCCTGGTCGGATCATGCCGACATATCACTAACCCTGGGGAAGCTATGCGAAGCGACCCCGTGGACGTGGCGACTTAACGCCTCCTTGCTGAAAGACCAAGATATAGCAAACCAGATTAGGGTGGAGCTCGAACGATTTTTCGAGACCAACACAACCCCTGATGTGACACTAGCGACCGTGTGGGCAGCCCATAAAACAGTGATAAGAGGCACACTCATAAAAGTAGCGACGGCCAGAAAGAAATTGAAATTCCAGAGGCTGGAGGGCCTCCTGATAGACCTTAAGAGGGCGGAACAACAAAACCAGGGTAACCCGACGGGTCGCACCGCAGAGCGACTACGGGAGGTAAGGTTGGCAATACGCCAGCTGCTCCTCGACGATACGGCCAGATCCCTTATGTGGTCCAGAAGGAATTTCTACGAACATGCGAATAAAATGGACACTCTTTTGGCCAGGGTCCTGAAACCCAGACACCGCGGGGGGCACATTACGTCCATAAGACACAAAGATGGCTCGACTAAATCTAGTCCACGGGATATCGCAGAGGTCTTCACGGACTATTATAAATCCCTGTACAATCACTCCCCGGGGTCCGAGACGCGGAAAGAGGGAGACGAGGCGCGGACGCAGCATTTCCTGGCAGACTTAGGGTTGCCCAAATTAGACCAAGCAGGGGTGGACATACTAGCGCCAGAAATCACGAATGAAGAGGTAGCGCTAGCTATAGCCGCCCTAAAGGGGAAAAAGGCTCCGGGACCTGACGGGTTCGACGGGAGCTACTATAAGGAATTCCGAGAGGAACTGACTCCCCGCTTAACGGCTCTTTTCAACGAATTTAGATCGGGGGGCACCCCAGATTTGGATATGTCACTAGTGACCATTGTCTTAATACCAAAACCGGACAAGGACCCGGGCCTCCCGAGTAGCTATAGGCCAATTTCCCTTATTAATCACGACATGAAGATTTTAGCAAAAATCCAGGCGACAAGACTGAATCCCTATTTGACCACCTTGGTGGATGCAGATCAAGTGGGATTCGTGCAAAACAGACAACTGTTCGAGAACACCCGCAGGAACATTGACATCATTTGGAAGCAGAAAGTTACGAGCACCAAAACTATGCTAGTATCTCTGGACGCTGAAAAAGCGTTTGACAGGGTCACGTGGACGTACTTATTCACACTTCTATCTCATATTGGTTTCCCCGACCAAGTGATGACTCTGATCAAAGCTATGTATAGCAATGTGCGAGCGCAAGTAAAAATTTCAGGAGCCCCGCTGACCCCTTTTAGGTTGTATAATGGCACCAGACAGGGCTGCCCGTTGTCCCCACTCCTATTTGTACTCTCCTTGGAGCCGCTGCTCCAGGCCCTCAGGAAACACCCGGACATTCAGGGGGTTCGAGTGGGGGGCAGGGAATTCATAGTATCGGCATATGCGGATGATGTGCTCTTGACGCTCACTGACCCCATCAACTCGCTGCGGGCCTTGCAAAGGGTCCTGGAGGACTTCGGAACAGTGTCAGACTACAAAGCCAACATGTTCAAATCTAGCGCCCTTCCTATTGCGATCTCAGAAGTAGAGTTGGCTGCTCTTCAGAGGGACCACCACATACACATAGAGCGACAGTCGATTAAATATTTAGGCATTAAATTGACGGCAGACCCGGACCACCTTATGCAACAAAATTACACACCACTCATAAAACAACTCATTAGGGAACTAGAGGCCTGGAATGAAAAGCCTATCTCCTGGATAGGGAGAATACATGCGGTCAAAATGAATATACTACCTAGGATTCTATTCTTTTTTCAATCTCTGCCCATACATCTCTCCAAGTCGCACCTTGCGCCCCTGCAGCAGGCGATAGGGAATTTTGTGTGTCAAAATAAACGTCACAGAATTTCGAGACACACCCTATATAGGCCAAAGAATAGGGGAGGCCTGGGTCTACATAACCTATATGGCTATTACTTGGCGACACAATTGTCGCAGATAGTTTTATTGCACTCTCCGCCTGGAGATCGGAAATGGGTAGACCTGGAGTCGCTGATGGTGGGGGCAGATATACCGCAGCTACTAATTTGGGTTCCCAAAGATAAAAGACCAATTATTAGGGCTACGTGCCCAGCTATATTGAATTCTATACACGTATGGGATAGGACCCAGCAGAGGTATGGATTGGCGTCAACCCCGTCTCCGCTGATGCCTTATCTGCGAAATAGGGCATTCCCGCCGGGTATGTCGGCAAGGAATTTTAGGAATCTAGAACGCATAGGCCTGCAGCGCATTCACCAAATAGTGCAGGGCTCGGAGGTGGTAACTTTTGACGACCTACAACAAAGGGATCACCTCACACCTGCAGACTTCTTCAGATACCTTCAAATAAGGGATTTCGTAAGACTCCCATGGGTCCGAACTGCGGCCCAAACACCCATGACTTTTTTCGAACGAATCTGCCTTCGAGACCATATGCCTACGGGTCTGATAACCCAGTTGTACGCTCACCTCTGCTCTGTGTCTACTGTAGAGGGCGACCTGGCCTATACCGACCAGTGGGAGAGAGACTTAGGGGAGCAACTAGAGGGGGTGGAATGGCAGGAGATCTGGGAAGCCAATCATAGATCTTCTGTGTGCGTAACGATACAGGAGCAAGCAGTCAAGACGATGCTTCGCTGGTATACAACCCCTGTAAAGCTATGCCACATGAAAAAGTGCCCTACAGATTTCTGCTGGAGAGGTTGTGGGATGAAAGGGACATATATCCACATGTGGTGGGAATGCCCCCTGATGGTACGCTTTTGGCAACAGGTTAGAGATATGATGGCCCAGGTCTTTTCCAGACCCCCTCCCCTGGACCCGTGGCTTTACCTGCTCAGTAGAACGGTAGAATGGTGGACTAGACGTGAACAAAAACTCATTCATAAATTTACGCTGGCAGCCAGGAGAGCAGTGGCAGCTGATTGGCTTAAACAGACCACGCCGGCCATAGCGGGGGTAATTAATAGAATAAGAGAGGTATACGTGATGGACGACCTGACGGCACGGGTTAGAGGAACCTAGACACAATTCCAAAAAATTTGGGTGCCCTGGGAAAATAGCCCCTTGTGTTAGGACTAGCAGCGGTACCGAGAACTGATACTTATTTAGACGGACGAATGAGGGTCCCTGATGACTCCCTCCCCGCCCCACCCCCCACCCTGCCCTTTTCTCTTTGACCTCTCTCTTTTCTCTCTTTCTTGTTTTTAATATGGTTAGCATATATTTGCCAGAGGCTGTTGGGAGGGATCTACCCGAGAGGTGTAGTCACTACAGTTGTGCCCGCGGGCTAGGCCCTAGAGAGGGCCCCACTTACCACAGGGGCCTCCTTGCTGGGGGAGGGCACGCGCTACTGATGCTCTTATGCCCATATGCACTAAAGATGCATGATATACCTCATACTTCATGTAGCGTTCTGATTATTTCTGCAAAACCTCGGAACCCGAGTTGACAAACGGCTGCTGGCATTACCAACCAGTTCTTGGGAGATCACTACAACAGCCTCAGATACGAGAGTGGGTTGTCTTTGACCACCTTTATAGCTCATGTTTTAGATGTAGTTATGTAAATGCTACCTGTGTATGCTATGGGAGTCGCCCTTGGCCTGCCGATAAGGAACACTAACTGCATAAATAAATAAAGGGGCAGGTCGGCCAGGAAGACTCAATTACAGAAGGTCATACTTGCCCACTGTCTATGTTTTTTCTCTCACCAAAATGTTAAATTGTGCAGTATGTTTGTATGCCATGTATACATTGTTTTGACTGTTGCCGCCTACGTCAGCTGTCGTGGCTACGTAAGCTCGTTGTTATGTCATGCACAACTAAAAATAAAGAATTAAAAAAAAAAAAATAATGCCAGGAGGACCCAGGTGCTCCTTCCAGAATAATTAGTCAAAACGTTTAAGAACTCTCTGGCAACTTACTTGGGTCTACACAAATACCTTTTCTAGTCTTGGAGCTTCTGTCAGTTTTACAGAGCTAGCTCTTACTGTGCTAGGCCAGCTTATTGGATGAGAGCATCAGCTGAGTGCTCTCAAACAATGAACACAGCCCTGCACGGCTGGGCATAACTTAGTGGCAGGACCTTTCGACAGCAGGGAAAGTGGCAGAATATGCCTGGTGTGACCAAGGTAAGTTATCAAAACATTCTTAAATGGTTTATCTACTTACTTTGGGAGTGCACCATAACTACTTACTCTAGGAGGACATGCTCCTAGCACCATGATCACTACAGCTGGCATGTTGGAGTGTTTCTTTAAAAGGTTTTGGGTGGGGGGAGGGGTGAACATGTCTATGTGGTGTGTTGCTTTAAGAGTGTAGTGTTAGGAACTGTGTGGGGTGTGTGGGGCTTCATGTGTGTAGATGAGGGGGGATGTGTTTGTTCCAGGCTCCCCACAATTTACTGTGTAATAATTAGTCAAAATTAGTCTTAGCCCACCACCGATTACATTGGTTTCTGTTCACTGGTGGTCCAGTGGCCAGTAGCCAGCTCCCTGGTGGTCAGTGCGGTCATTTTCCCACTCACTGGTGGCCTGGAGGTAGAAGTTTATGATTTGCACCTAAGATTGGTGCAGATCGCTATAAATGCTCCTTTCATTAAAAGACCGCAAATGTGTATTTAATGTGATCTGTATCCACCTGAGATGCAGACCACAAGCTCCATTGTTGGAACGAGAGACCCTATTGCCAGTCAGGGAGATCTTAAGCTGCTAATGCAGCAGCTTAAGTACCACCAGAGAACTCGCGTTCCCCCACACCCAGCATACCCATTATGTACACCTGTGCAGTGTGGGGAGTACTTTAATAGTGAATGTTCGATGCTCAACTCTTTCAAAAGACACCCAGGTCCTGGGTCAATATCTTCAGGTACTGAAGATACTTGTCTATGTTCTCATTTTGCTCAAAAATTCAAAATGAGACTGCTAAATATTGGTTACTGACAGGATATCCCACCTACATCTACTTCTAAATTAACCACAATATGCTAAAATTGTGATTATGGGTCACTGAATCTATTACCAGGTGTAAATATTGCATTTTTAGCCTTTTAGTATTTAGAAATAGCCCGAGCTATACCTCTATCATAAATAACGGAACCAAATCTGGGGGTCTGCTACCTTGGCAGTCCGTCGATTGGTAGACAATAAATTCCTAAATTCTGCCAAACAAGAAACATAATAAAATGTATTTCTATTCAGTAAGTTTATCTTTCATAAAATGTATTGTATTTTTATAAGATGAGTCTTTACAGCAGGTAAATTGTCATGAAGATGAATGTTTGCATTAAATTGTATGAATAGAACATTGTGGCAATTAATTATGCGTAGACTAGCATAACACAATAGAAAACTAAATACTATTTGCTGAGTTGTCTGAAGAGTCACCTTTGAATGCCCTTTAATTGCAGTGGTTCAGAGCAGCCAATTTAGATTACGTAGCTTAAAATAGTATAATTGTTTTTCTCCTACAGTGATTTCATATTGGATCCAGACATAAACACACTCCTTTTTCAAGAAGACAAAGAAACAAATAAGAATACTACAATGAAAAACAATTATTATATTGAAGGTTTTGCTCATAGACGCGTTTCGCTTTTATTACTATCAGTTTCAAATCTTTTTTAGTCTTTTCTCTCTCTTACAAATTTTAGGAGCAACTGTATTAATTCTATAATGCAGATTCAAATAATCAAATAGTATAGATGTATGATAATGTGATGATATATAATTTAAGGATTATCTGCATATAACAAATAAGAATTGCATGTCCCAAGCTCCCCTGCCCCTGCCCCCCAACCCATTTTTTTTAAATTTTATTACTCTTTTTGTCCCTTTTTAAGATAGAATAAGCAATTTATTGCTCACCTCACTTCCACATGGAGGAGGCATAGTATTCTATAGTGGGAACAATTGAATTAAAATTATAATAAACATAAATAAACCCTTAGAGCTCAATGCAGCAGGATTTTCTGTGTTCTCCTTCCAGCAGTTCTTGACTAGCTTTCTGTAGATCATGTTTACTCTAAGCGTTTCATCCTAAACTACCATGGGAGCATATTCTTGATTTTCCTCATCTTTTACCTAAAACCTGGGTGTGGCCTTTATTTCTATTATTAACATTTATATTGCACCAACGTATTCCACAGTGCTTTAAAGTTATAAAATATCTGACAACAAATAATTGACATACAATTGATATACAAAATATTAACAGAGTCAATAGGTGAAGAACTCACTGCTCAAATGAGCTTACAATCTATGAAATAGCATTAAAGAAACACATGAATAATAAAACAGTATTTTAGAGGGAAGGAGGGATTGATGTATTAGATGCCTATCAAAATAGGCTAGTGAAGGGAGAGAGAGCTGCACTGGGCTGCAGATGTAAGGGAAATGAGGAGGGCAATTGTAATGAGAGGGGCATCACACAGGACAATTGTAGGATTTCCTAAAGAGGCATGTTTTTAGTGACTACTTAAAGGACTGGATGTTATGGCAAAGAAATTCTATAGGTAGCCCTTAAAATTATTGCAGATGAGTGATATCAATACCGAAATGAACAGAAGACAGATGAAGGTCACTTGCAGAACAAATTGATTGAGAAAGGTTGCATCTGTTAAGTAAAGAAAAAATGTAGAGTGGAATTATTGAGGGCTTTGTAGTTTAGATGAGATGAGGGAGTAGCGGTCAGGAAGATGAGCCTGGTGGCAGCTTTCATTTTTGATTGAAGAAAGGCAAAGTGGTTATTTAGAAGGCCGATGAGTTGTGAGTTATAATAGTCAAGTAGGGAAGTGATGAGTTTATGAACAAATGCCATAGTTGTGTAAAAAAGGCGAATGTGGGCAATATTATTGAGGGGAAAGTCACAGGATTTGAAGACAGCCTGGGTATGAGGAGAACATTTAGGCCTGAGTCAAAAGTAATGGCAAGGAAACAAGCTTGAGTGGTTGGGTAATAGGTGTTCCATTGACATCCATGGAGATAGATGGAGGTTGGGAAGATGAAGAGTTCAGTTAAGAAAAATCTATTTTTAGAAAACGGGAAGACATCCAATTAGAGATGGAAGAGAAGCAGGAGAGGTAAATCTGAGTCTCATCAGCAGATTGATGGTATCGAAATCCAGAGTTAATTAGGTTATCAAGAAAACAGTGTTAATTTTGTCGACTAACAATTTTAGTCAGATTTCAATCGACTATAAGTTTTTAAATTTAGTCGACTAAAACTAAAACAATTCAGGTGAGTAAATATGACTAATTTAAAATGGCTTTTTTCGTCAAAAGACTATGACTAAAACGAAATTGAAATTTGCTGCCAAAATTAACACTGGCGGATAAGACACATGGGGGAGGGAAGAGAGGAAATTAGACATATGAGGGCTGAGAGAAAGAGACACATGGGGGGCTGAGGGATAGGAACACATGGGGATCTGGGAGATTGAGACACATGGGGGGAAAATGAGACAGACCAGGTCTTGGGAGACAGACACCCAGAGGGGCCGAGGGAACACAAAGAGACACAAAGGGGCTGGGGACGGGACAAAAGAGACAGATAAAGGCTTTAAGTAAACCCATTAGTTTTTAGTCGTGTCAATTAAAATCTACTGGAGAATTAGTCGACTAAAACTAAAACAATTCAGATGACTAAAATACAACTAAAACTAAAATGGCTTTTTAGTCAAAGGACTATGACTAAAACTAAATTGAGATTTGCCGCCAAAATTAACACTGCAAGAGAGGAAGTGTAGATGGAGAATAAAAGAGGATGTTTGACAGCAAGAAAACCAGCAGAGAGCAATGACTGTTATTACTTCATTACCCCTAAGTTTTTTTGGTGCTTACAGTTATTATGTGGTTGATATACTAGAGTTACAAGTGTAGCAAGTAAGTAATGCACTTCTCCCTAGGGTTGATAGGGTCTTACCATGTAAGGTTTGTTTAAGTCAGAACCTCAATATTCTGTGTGAGAGTGGTGAATAAAAAGTGGTGTATAAAGAATAGAGAGTGTATGTGACTAGTAGTGCCTATGATATTCCAGAGAGAGACAGACACTTATCAGATGGTAGAGTTGATTGATTCCTTCTCTATTGCTATTGTTGTGACATTGTTTAAGCTATGTAATTTGCAAATATCTGCATATATTTGCATTTCTCTTTGTATGGCACCGTTAGTTGAATGATGTGTTGCTCATTAGAGATATCTTTGCCAGAAGCTCAAGGAAGCAGGCTGAAGGGTCAGTGTTAGGACCCGCTTAGGGGGGGTCTGCCTTGACGTTGGCAGGCGGGCATCCCTCCAATGGCCATTGGAGCAACTAAATGACCTCCATTTGTCTAAATATACATAGGGATTAAGGAAAAAGCGCAAGTAACATTTTCTTTTCTTTGGTTTTTACTATATATTGGGGCTGATGTGTGTTGTAGTCCTTGCAGCTTAAGCGCAGGACTTCTCTTTTTGTATTTGTATGTGACTAGTAGTGCCTATGATATTCCAGAGAGAGACAGACACTTATCAGATGGTAGAGTTGATTGATTCCTTCTCTATTGCTATTGTTGTGACATTGTTTAAGCTATGTAATTTGCAAATATCTGCATATATTTGCATTTCTCTTTGTATGGCACCGTTAGTTGAATGATGTGTTGCTGGAGTCTAGTTCTTGTGGTGCATAAAGTATTTTGGGTATATTCGCCCCCATCCTGTGTATGGGTTTTCTCTCTTATTTAGGGTGCATGATGAGTAAGACCTGCTGAAAGCTTAGTGACTAGGACCTGTAAGCCAAAAGCATCTTCGTAAATATGGTGTCAGGAACACTAAGAGGAATTGATTTTGTCCCACATGAAGAAGTGGTCAGAAGAGTTGATATCTGCCTGTTTAGTGGATAAAGGACAAGAACTATCCCTGAAGAATCAAGGTGGTATCTCAGGCCAGTGGAGAAGGGATGAACATCTTAGTGGGACATGTCTGGATCTCAAGCTGGAGACCAGTCTAGTCGGTTCCTATTACAAATGGAACAACTCAGTTGGCAAAACAACAAGGCAGTGAAGAGAGAGGAAGGGGACTCACAAAACTGGCACTCAATATATTTCTCAATCTAAGCCCAACCACAATCAATATAGAAAGTCCTAACCATTTTAAGCATGATGGTGAGCCCTATTATTCACTGAGTCCAGTTTTAGCCATAACATATGGCCCATAGTCTCTAGGAAGGAGACTGACTACAAGCTTTAGTTGACATGAGAGAGCAGCTCTATAGGACAATCATTCAAAGGTAGGGAAGTGTACCTTACATTTTTATATGTTGTATTTCAATTACTCAGTGAAAAAGATGACAAAAAAACAGCAATCATTCAAGTTTCAAACTTAAAGCATCAAAAGAGAAAAATATGGCAAAACCACTAAAAGCAGATAGAGATAATATAAGGCCAAAGTTAAGTAAAAAGTAAATACAGTGCACATAATATTACGATTATAAGTTTTACATGGATCAAAACTTGCCTATAGTGCCCCTGGATCTGGGACAGTCTAGTGCCAATTTTAATGAATATGTAGAGCAGGGATGACTGCAGATATTTGTCATCAGGTATTGTTGAACTATTCATCCCATTATCCTTTTCCAGCCTTATGGCATCATGGGAGGTGTAGTTCTTCTACCTTTACCTTTGTTTGACCCTGTTCTAGGCCTTCATGTAAAGTGAAAAAGCTTGCTGTGCGTGTGAAAAAGCTAGCTGTGCATTAGCATAAAATGGTGGCTTGCTTTAAGCCTGCCTCTATTAGGTTTAATTTATTCTATAACCAGTTACAAAATACAATTTGATTAAAATATGTGTGATAATGTGCCATTCAGAACAAATGAAAAGCCCATAGTATTTAATACTTGTTGGGGTAGCTGAAGCGATTGTGAGAGGTGGAATAGAAAATACATCAAATATTTATATCCAAAATTGCTTTTTCTTTAGCTGCAGAATCAAAGACAGCGACAAGAGAATATCAGCATCACCCAAGATCTTCAGGTCTAAAGAAATAAACAATCTCAACTGCGCATTAAGCATTAAAATGACACCTAATACCTTTGCAGACAAACAATAGAACTGAATTCTCTTATAAATATTGATGCTTTAAAAGCTCTTGCTTAGAACACATAAAATGGAGCTCGCAAAATAAAAACACACTCTTAAGCAATCTCCAGATTTAGCTCAGTGTGATACATTTAAATTGAACCACTCTTGCAATTTTAATAAATATCTTCGCTTTAATTGTGTAGCTTTTGTGGAGTGCTACTACTTAACTGTCATAATTTGCTGTGATTGTTTATTAACCTTCAAAGGTGTACTGCAAAGCAAATAGAAAAAATGTTTGCTATAAAAAGGGACTTGATAATCCAAATTCTCAGTGTGTGTGTGTGTGTGTGTGTGTGCGCGTGCGCGTGTGTGTGTGTATGTATGTGTGTGTGTGTGCGCTGTACACTCACACACATGCATGAGTACAACACTATTGTCTATGAAGGATCCTGCGAGACCCCAGGAGCCTCCACATATACTGTGTCACAATGAGCAAGACTGACAAAACTTGATGGCGGTTGCTCTGCCTTTTGTCAAGTTTTGTGAAGTGGATGAAAAATGTATTTTAAGATTTTACTATTTAGTATTTTAGGAGAAAAAGGTCAGAAACAAAGAAAATAATGAATAAGAAAAAATTTAATTTTGGGGTGACAAAGCAGCTTTAAATATAGAAACTAACAAATACTTGAAATTTTGATATTTTATACTCTGCATTTATATTCATTAAAAACTCTGCCATTTTATAGGCAGATAGTAAAATGACCATTATGTGACTCACCAACTTTTAGATTAATGGTATCGTTGTTTATTGCTGTTTACAGCTGCTCTCTAGCTCAGACTACAAGAAGATTAATTGGTGAAAATTATCCGTATAAAGACAGCAGCACACAGACTGCATAACTGCACACATAAAACTATTAAAAAACTCAATTTTGTTAAATTCAAGTAACTGTAAATGGAAATATACTGAGAAATAAAAACAAAATAATTATAGTTTGCTTTAAAATGCATATAGAATCTAACACCAATTGTAAAGAAAAAAAAAGAAATAGTGTGAAAGGAAATATATATAAAATTAAAAAATGGTCATATAGTATGTAGCTAAAAAACAAAACAAAAACCATACATTTACACGTATATATATAAAATTCCTGTTGGGAGCAGATCATGATTAGACATAACAGAAAATTCTTTCATGCTTACCGTAATTTTCCTTTCCTGATAATTATTCATGGCAGCATTTACTTATGGGTTAGCTCCTCCCCTTACAGCAGAAAGGACAGGAAATAGAACTTTGAAACTGGTATAAATAGATCCTCCCTCTTCCCATCAGGCAGTCTTTGTAACTAGCTTCACAACTCCTATAGTATATTGGTGGGAACGTAATGCTGCCATGAATAATTATCAGGAAAATAAAATTTTGGAGTGCATTAGAAGATTTGCTGCCATCTCATATTGGGATTCATCGCTGGAGGTCCCTCATTGTTTCCAGTTCCCTAATACAGAGGGAGATATGCCTGATTTCATCTTACCTTTGTGAGTTCTCTACCACCCATAATTTCAAGTGGTCTTTAACAATATTACCCTATATATTGTTTTAAAATGAAATTTAGCAATTCTGCTGTCTGTTCACTTCAACTCACCTTTTAGTGAACACGTTCACTTAGTGTTTATTTCACATAGACCAGTGGAGGGTAGGCTATATCTGCAGCAATTATTTATAATTGAGTAAACTGAACTTACACTGTATGTGAAAGGGATCCTAGAGTGTGGGCTCTAACTGTGTACATTTCCCAGATCCATTTGATGTCTGAAACTATCTTTGCATCTATTATTTAAGAAAAAAAACATGCATTCATAATGCATTGACTAAATATGTTTACACACAGGACTGAAATGCAGGTCCTAGGAAAAATATTTATATTTCTTGAACCATACAAATGCACCAACCTGCTCTTTAACTTGTATATTGAGCTACTTTGTTAGGTTGGAAATCATCTCAGAGTATATTAATTATGTTTTGGGAGTCAATACAGTCACTTGAAATCTGTGCAAAATATTTGGATAATCTCAGTGTTGGCAAATAAAAAATTATAAGATATATTAGAGGGATGTCAAATCATCCTCACTAGTAAGGAAATAAAATCCAAATATTTCGATTTTCTATCACTCCAATGTTGTTTTGAGGATTTAGTCTGGTACCCCCATAGGGACCCTGTACGGATAAACCGGAAACAGTCAGCATACTTGGATATTGCACAGGTGCCCTGGGAGGTGAAATTCTAAATAATAGCACAGAATGCTCTGTACAGATTTCAAACTCAACTTGATTTATTGAGACAAAAATCAGATATCATGTAGGCAAAAATTAGCTTATGTCATACGTCAGGTGAATTTCCATGTTTAAATCATGATACATTTTCATGGAGAATGTAATATGGTAAAATTACAGAAAAATATATCTTTTGACAGTTCTTTATGATAGGTCACCCTAACCGAACATCTAAATTCAACTTTCTACAGACTAAATGACTATTAGTAAGACAGCAAGTTGAAATGTGCAACAACATCTTTTTTGGGGTTTTTTTTTTTAAACACAGGCAACTAAATCTGCAGACTAGCTAAAATATTTTTTTTTTTAAAAGTTTATAAAAGCAAGTAAAGTTTTAGGGTAACTTACAATATATTTCATAAAGTAATTATAAAGCTATATAAGTAATTAAAACAGTGGAACAATAATTAAATATATCAGTGTAAGCAATATATAAATGAAAATAAGTGTATACACTTAATATCTATATGCTATCTCATCATATGGTTATACATCTGAAAGCCTTATCTACTAAATGTTGCTTTGCTTATCCTTATCATATGCATAATGATTCATATTATAACAAATGTTTACCCTGATTTTTTTTAATACTCTTAAAAAGAAGGTCTAGTTTGGAAAAAAAATATTTTTTAATCCCCTTGAACAAGTCAGTTAAAATAAAAAAGTCCTTAAAATCTTAAATCATCTGCTGCTAAGCTAATACACCCCCTTTTTACGCAGCACGGACTTCCTGGTGAACTATGTTCAACTGAACACTTCTCAAAGATAAGCAATGTGAACAATATGAATGTGTTTGATTTTTGTTTCTTCCTTTAAAGCTTTGTGTGAGTTCTTAGATATCACACAGGGTGCTTCTGGCACTAGTAGGTAATATAAAGCTAGAAATAAGAATTTCAAAAGTAAACACACTGTGCTAAGATATAAAAGAACACGTTTTTTTCAAGAGGTGTGCAAAGAGGCTGTCTGAGTCACAGTCAGGGCTGATGTTGCAAGGGTTATAGAAATAATATGGGATAACTCCTAAACAGCAGAGAATTGAGCAGGGTAACTGCAAGGACATGACCTATGCATCAAAATGTATTAAGCTGAAGTGGTTTTGGCACATCGTAGGATTTAGATTGGTTGCATAATTTGGAAAAAATATATATTTTTTGTTCAAAGATGTGTTTTTCTAGTTTATAAGAAGTGCACTTATGGAAATAATAGAATTTCAATTATGTGAATTGTTAGTCTAAGAAGAATGTACACAGAGTATCTTTAAAGGAACACCAGGGCACCAACATAAAGTGCATTTGACATCATGTTGTGTTTTTCTCCATCTTCAAATCTCTTTACTTTTGCTTAGAAAAATAAAACATTGTTTGCAACTTTCTGCAAAATAAATGTATTTCTTTTAGCCATGCCTCCTCTTTTTTTACAAAACATCGTACTAATTGGGAGGTAAGCAATGAGAGGTCAGTATTAGCTGAGCAGCTGACTTGATGCCACACAACAGCTATCATCATGTATGGTGTCCAGTTCGATGTAGTGTTTTTGGTGTTAAGAGCCTGTCCCAGCAGTCTCTAAAAATAAGGTGTTTACATCTGTCCTTTAGGACACCTCTTGTGGCTGTTATTTAGAAAGCCACTATAGATGCTTCCTATCATGGACCTGCAATCTTTGCAGGAGAAACATTTGGCATCTTCACTCTCAGCATAAATACACTGAATGCTTCCCATAGAGATGCATTGATAAAATGTGTCTCTATAAGGAGATACTGATTGGCACGGCACTGTGCATGTGCAGTAGGCCCCCGATGCTTCTCTGTGGCGAGGCATTGGATTGGTTGAGATCATCAGTAATTATGATTTAAGCCAGATAGTACAGAAGTGTCTATGGTATGTAAATCACTATTTTAGTTTTGAAGAGGGACCCTAAATCAAAAAAAGTTTATAAGTAACTTTAAAGTTAGAAATACATGTTTTTATATCTAACATTAGACTCCTCCTTTAATCTTGGAATCAGCAATAAGATGCAACGTGTTGAAAGTCCAAGGCTGCTTCTGAGTGAAGCTAGTACATTAGGTGCAACATTATACAGCAAGTAGCTCTTGCAGTCACTACTTTCATGTAGAAATCAAGAAGTGGTCCAGGCACACAAAAGTCATGTTAAGTCAGACTCAAATCAGTCTTACATTAGATCAGAGACAACGTTTCAGCTCAATCAAGCCTTTGTTAAATCTAATACGCACTGACAAAATGCCTCAATATATAGTTATAAAACAGAAAAAAAAGATAACTTTTACGTTATCAAAAGAAGGACAGCACGGGCTGGTCCTGCAGGTTTGTAGCTCCTTCAGGTGCAAAGCACGGTAATCATTACCTTAAATTTCAGTGCTCATTAGTGAGTGCAGGACTATGAGGCAGAGATGACCAGATGTAGGTTCAAACCACACGTTTCCTGGCTTCATGTTCTCATCATGTTCCGTCTAGGCCTAGGTCTAACCTTTGTTCGTACTCCTTCCTCTGATGCTCACCTTAAAGGATCACTATAGTGTCAGGAAAACAAAGCAGTTTTCTTGACACTATACTGCCCCGAGGGTGCCCCCATCCTCAGGGTCCCCCTCCCATGGCGCTGAAGGGGTTAAAACCCCTTCAGCAGCTTACCTTATTCCAGCTCCGGGCTCCCTCGGCTCTGGTGACCTCTCCTCCCCCACCAACGTCAGCTCCCTCTGCCGACGTCAGCGGAGCCGAATTCGCATGCGCAGCAAGTGCCGCGCGTGCATTCAAGCTGTCAATAGGAAAGCATTTTTCAATTCTTTCCTATAGACGCTCTGCGAGATGGAGGAATAATATGCCTTCAGCATCGCAGATGCGCCTCTAGTGGCTGTCCCGAAGACAGCCACTAAAGGCTGGCTTAACCCCAAATGTAAACATAGCAGTTTCTCTGAAACTGCTATGTTTGCATCTGAAGGGTTAAAACCTGAGGGACATTGCACCCAGACCACTTCATTGAGCTGAAGTGGTCTGGGTGACTATAGTGTCCCTTTAAAGACTTCTCTAGGGCTGCACCATTCCTATGCCCTTCTCCTCTCTGTTCGACTTTCACCAAATCTCCACTCCTTCAAAAAATCTTTGAAAACGTACTTCTTCACAAAAGCATATCAATAAAAAAGGTCAACAGTTTCCTCTCCTGCAACTGTCATCAAAACAAAACACTAAGCTCTCAGTGAATACTATCCTTGCAACTTACTTTTCTACCCTATCCATACCTATTGTATAACTGTACCCCACTCCTTATTTGAGCAGGCCCCTGAAACCCATTGTATTTTGTAGGCACTTTATAAATAATAATAATAATAATTTAAGTCTGCGGTGTCCCATGCTAAGATTTCCTCATCCCTGGAGCTGTAGTTCATTGACTTTGAACTGCAAATTCCAGTCTCTGCAAGGCTGTTTTATACAATCTATAACATATTTTTTAAATGCATCATATGTATGATAAATTATAGTATTATAGTATTTACTAGTTCGGTGGATAAGAAGTAATGCATGTGTATAAAGGTTAAATATTTTACTACCATTATTTCAGGTTGGTCCAGTGGTACAATGTATATTTTATAAGCTGTTGAGTTGAATACCATCCTACAGGGAAATTTGGCAATGATCATCAAGGATCTTATAAAGTATTTAGTGCTTCTAGCTTCCAATGTAGTCACAGAGATGCCAGGATTATATTTGACAAAAAGCAGACAAATAGCATTCACTTCGAAATTCTATAAATAATTAATATTGTCAAAGCAGCATATTTTTCAAGAAAAAAAATCTATATAATTTTACTTCTAGTTATGTTGCATTATATTATGTAAAATGATAGTTCTAATGTAAAAGAACACTTTCTAAATGAACAATTTTATGATTTTACCCACAGGACCCACAAACAGGGCAGACATTGGTTTTAATACGCCTGTGGGTGTATAATTTAGGAAGCTTCCTTCACCGCTTGCAAAACAAATACATATATATATATATATATATATATATATATGTAGAAAAAGGATGCACTCTTTGGTCTTTCAAGTAGTAAGAACGTATTTAATCCATCACAAGGTATACAGTTAGATGACCGACGTTTCGACCCATTCGAGTCTTCCTCAAGGTCCTTGAGGAAGACCCGAATGGGTCGAAACGTCGGTCATCTAACTGTATACCTTGTGATGGATTAAATACGTTCTTACTACTTGAAAGACCAAAGAGTGCATCCTTTTTCTACATATATCATGAATAACTCAGCGTGGGAGTGCACCAGGGCATACAATTTAATATTGTGTCACCAGCAAGGGTGAGTGCCATTACACTTATATTATATATATATATATACTTATATATAAAGATATAAAGTCTGGCACTCTTTCTCACAAAAATAAAAAAATATAGGTGATACTCGAAAAATTAGAATATCGTGCAAAAGCTAATTTATTTCAGTAATGCAACGTAAAAGGGGAGACTAATATATGAGATAGACGCATGTAATGCAAAGCAAGATTTGTCATAAGTGCGATGATTATGGCTTACAGCTTATGAAAACCCCAAATCCACAATCTCAGTAAATTAGAATATTGTGAAAAAGTGCAACATTCTAGGCTCACAGTGTCCCACTCTAATCAGCAAAGTAAGCCATAACACCTGCAACGGCTTCTTGAGCCTTTAAATTGTCTCTCTGTCTGGTTCAGTAGGAATCGCAATCATGGGGAAGACTGCTGACCTGACAGTTGTGCAGAAAACCATCATTGACACCCTCCATAAGGAGGGAAAGCCTCAAAAGGTAATTGCGAAGGAAGTTGGATGTTCCCAAAGTGCTGTATCAAAGCACATTAATAGAAAGTTATGTGGAAGGGAAAAGTGTGGAAGAAAAAGGTGCAGAAGCAGCAGGGATGACCGCAGCCTGGAGAGGATTGTCAGGAAAAGGCCATTTAAATGTGTTGGGGACTTTCACAAGGAGTGGACTGAGGCTGGAGTCAGTGCATCAAGAGCCACCACACACAGACGGATCCTGGACATGGGCTTCAGATGTAGTATTCCTCTTGTCAAGCCGCTCCTGAATAACAAACAACGTCAGAAGCGTCTTACCTGGGCTAAAGAAAAACAGACCTGGTCTTTTGCACAGTGGTCCAAAGTCCTCTTTTCTGATGAGAGCAACTTTTGCATCTCATTTGAAAAACCAAGGACCCAGAGTCTGGAGGAAGAATGGAGAGGCACACACTACAAGATGCTTGAAGTCCAATGTGAAGTTTCCACAGTCTGTGTTGATTTGGGGAGCCATGTCATCTGCTGGTGTTGGTCCACTGTGTTTCATTAAGTCCAGGGTCAACGCAGCCGTCTACCAGGAGATTTTGGAGCACTTCATGCTTCCTTCTGCAGACAAGCTTTATGCTGACTTCATTTTCCAGCAGGACTTTGCACCTGCCCACACTGCCAAAAGCACCAAAGCCTGGTTCAATGACCGTGGGATTACTGTGCTTGATTGGCCAGCATTTCCAAGAGAAAAATGAGAGACATGAGACCGAACAATGCAGAAGAGCTGAAGGCCGCTATTGAAGCATCCTGGTCTTCCATAACACCTCAGTAGTGCCACAGGCTGATAGCTTCCATGCCACGCCGCATTGAGGCAGTAATTGTTGCAAAAGGGGCCCAAACAAAGTACTGAGTCCATATGCATGCTTATACTTTTCAGAGGTCTGATATTGTTCTATAGACACTCCTTGTTTTATTGATTGCATGTAATATTCTAATTTACTGAGATTGTGGATTTGGGGTTTTCATGAGCTGTAAGCCATAATCATCGCACTTATGACAAATCACGGCTTGAACTATCTTGCTTTGCATGTAATGCGTCTATCTCCTATATTAGTTTCCCCTTTTACGTTGCATTCTTGAAATAAATGAACGTTTGCACGATATTCAAATTTTTCGAGTATCACCTGTATATACATACAAAGGTGCTGCACAGCGCAGACAATATATTCCAATACAAAAATAAGAGCACTCTTATTTTGTGTCATATGTTGCAAAAAATGATCAACGTTTCGACCTCTCAGCCTTTATCAAGATAAAGACCAAGAGGTTGAAACGTTGATCTTTTTTTTTTTTTTTTTGCAACATATAAAATGATTTTGAATTTTTGAAATCCAGTATATATATATATATATATATATATATATGTAAAAAATAGATAAAATTCGTATCTTGTAATACCTTTTTTATTGGACTAACAGAATTTTTTAGTGACAAGCTTTCGGGATAACCTCCCTTTCTCAAGTCTGAAGCATTTCTGAGCAAGACGACACATAGAATTCAAAGTTGAGTTGTGATATAGGGGTTAAAGCGACATGAGTGTAGATAAGACACAGGTTTGGTAGAAAATAGACACCATCTTTGTAGAGGGTCATAAATATCTTTCTGAAGAGCAGAGTGAGGGGGGAGAGAGGGAAAATAAAAACAAACAAGCAGACAGTGCAGAGGATGGTACACTTTATACATGCACACACACATAAATGTGTATATGTGAACGCATAAACACATGTACATATACATAAACACATATACATACATGCACATGAACTCATATACACAAATATAAATGCACAGAAATATATATATATATAAAAGCATACATGCATATGAGTATGGGAAAGCATAGGTTAACACATAGTACTTGGTATACAGATAGAATAAACATATAGGAATGCATTTTAAAGTGTTGGTACATATGACAGAATAGTAAGATAATGCTGGGAGAGTGTTCATGTAAAGTGTTGGTAGTGGGACAGGAATCCCAAATCAATATTTAGTCCTCTATTCTTGCTGTTAAACCATTTAATCATTCTGGCTTCAAAGGCTTTTCTTTCCTGGGTATTTTTAAAACCCCCCTTCAGTACTTTGATTTTTAGGTCCTTCAGTGAGTGGCCAGGCTGGGTAAAGTGGTGTCCCACAGGAGTGCAGTATGATTCTTCTTTGTGGTGTTTAATAGAGTGTCTGTGCATATTCATTCTGCCATTTAATGGCTGGGTGGTTTCCCCAATGTAGCATCCTAGGTGGCATTTTATGCATTGAATCATGTATACCACATTGCTGGATGTGCAGGAGTATGAACCTTTAATGCTGTGGGTTTTATTGTTGTGTGTGGCTATGTTGTCTGTGCATATGTGCTGACACAGTTTGCAGCGAGGTTTTTTGCATTGACTGGTCCCATTTTCTTCATTCTTACCATCAGTGGGCAGCTTCCTGTTGATTATTTTTTGTTGGAGGTTTGGTGGTTGTCTGAAGGCCAAAATGGGTGTTTCAGGGAAAATGTACACACACACACAAGTACATTCTCACACATATACACTTATATTTCCACATACACATACATACACCTTCTCATACATACATTCTCATGCAAATATGCATACACATACATAACAAAAACACACAAAAACACACAAACAGAAATGGTTTTGTTATATTTGGAGTTTTTTTAAGTCCACCTAGCCTCCCTACATATGCAGGCAGAGCACATAAGAACAGTTCCCTCAACCACTGTAGACTCCCACCCCCGGAACCAATACATTTGGGTAAGTTAGGTTCCTGCCGACCCACTACCTTAATGGAAGCCACCTATTCCCAAGAGTGCATTTCTGACATTAGACATGTCTTCTTGTTGATTATGATTTAACCCTCCAGCCCCCTCCACCCACATAAAAATAAAAATACTCAAGTTTTATTCACCTTTTTAGCCCTTGCCTCATTAGTCTTTCTACAGCCACCTCTCATTCCCTCGATAAGATAACCTGTTATGATGATCCCAGACAATGAAATGCTTTATCATTGATAAGCTTTTTTGGGTCCTATTGTGCAGCAATCACAGCACTGAGCCAATCAGCATCTCCTCAATCAATGCATCACACATTGGGTGTGAGGATAACAAAGTCAGCCCTGCAAAATATCTGCAAAAATATTAAATATATTTTGAATGCTAAAGTTGAAAACACAACTCCAGTTGGACACCACTATTTAATGTAAAGACTTCAGGTTTTTCTAAAAAAAAATCAGGGCATTCAGAGGGCAGTTGCAAAAGAAAGAGGTGGTACAATACAACTATTACATTATTTGGAAGCAAATTAGATCTTCTGTTTGCTAACACAGGTTTCCTGGACTTGTTATATGATGATAAATGCTTTGTGTAGTTTTTATTTTTTGCTGTTTTGTTTATATTTTTTTACCATGCTTGTTGATTTATCATTTTTTATCTTGAATAATAATATACTCACTCAGTACTAAGTTTGCCAAGTGTATACATATGTAGCATTATTCAGTTTTGTTTCAGAGGGAAATCCCAAAGAAAAAAGGTGGAAGTTTATTAAAATTATTTAATTATTTGGAAGTAAATAATTACAAACATGGGTTACCTGAACTCAATCTATGATGTGCCACATATCCAATCCATAAATTATCACATTTTATCTATAATTGTATCCATTCAATTTGAGTTTTCCCATTTATATACATGGGTATGCCACAAAGAATACATCTACTTTCTTTAGATTTTGAGATATTGGATATATTAAACAGGATATATTAAAACACCTTTTAAATATCTGAATGTGTGAGTAAAATGTTTCTAACCCACTCTCATTTATCCATGAGATTAAACAATTTCTCAAATCTGGACATTATTACAGGTCTTTAAAGGGACAAGCCAAATAACAAAACATCTTTAGCTTATTGAAGTGGTTTTGGTGTGCAGATCATGCCTATGCAGTCCCAATATTCAATTCTGTAATTTAGAAATTGTTTATGCAGCCCTAGTCACACCTCTCTGAATGTAACTTACACAGCCTTCTTAAACACTTATTTTTTTTTTAAACAGTGCTTATTGAACAGTGTGTTTAATTTAGAATATCATATCTCCTGCTCTGTGAATATCCTACAACAGCCGCCTGTGTGTGATTAAAGTTCAATTAACAGAGCAGGAAAGAAGGACAAACTGTGCTTCAAGATTGAAATGAAATGTATTTTATGTTGGCTGTGTGAGCCGCAGCCAGTGGAGGTGGGACTAGAGCTGCAGTGAGATTGCAGTGGCATGATCTGTACACCTAAGTACCATTGAGAAAACAGAGCAACATAAACGCTTGCATACTGTTCAGGAGTTTCTCTGTAAAGTCAGGTTTAGAGCACTGAGATGCTGATTTATTTATTTACAGTTAGCAGGTACAATGAGGCCTGTAAATGCCAGGTTATTTAAAGCTGCTTTGTTTCCGATTGTAAATTTAAATTAAACTGTTGCAAATGATCCATTTCCGAGATACACTCCCGCATCTTGATATATTTGAGAAAGTGCTTCTTTAGCACAACACGCGTTAGTCCCTGTCTTGTGCTTTCCATTTTTTTTTTTTTGCCTCATTCTTTTTTATAGAAATATAAAAGAAATGGGCATTACCCTCTCTTGTCTTAGTATTATTGGTAAACTTTTTCCTGCAAATACCAGTTTCACAACATGCACTTTGCATTTAGGCATAAAGAGTAAACAGTCATATGTGACGTTAAGAGTTGCATACAATTTGATTTCATTAAAGGTATTGTAGCATCTACACATTATAGGTTTCTTGTGTTTTTCTGCCATTAACTCTTGAGCAATTCTGTTTTAACATGTTGGTTTATTTGACTGTTTACAGTAAATTCAGGTTAAGCTGCTTATCACTTTTGACCTCCTTTACATTAACATGTTCAGGTGATATTTTTATAGTCCTTTTTTCTCTACATGATTTAGCCATTAGCAAAGTATTTTAATGCCTTTGGGCATTAAAAAATGTATTCCTAATAAGCTAGAATTTTCTGTGCTAATTGGAGTAAAAAATTGAATTCACTCACCAGTCAGGGTTCTTAATTAGAAACTCTATGATAGATAATTTAATCCACATACATGGTAAGACGAAATAATTTTCCATGTAAAATGAAAGTGTCTTGTCCAAAAGAAATCAAGTTATCCATAGCATCAGATGCATGTATATGTGTTATATAAACTGCTAAGTTTAGTGCAAACAGTGAATTCTTTGAAGTGCGATTTGTCAGGAATCCATGTGGAAGACTTGTCTACTCGAGATTTGTCAAATAAAAAATAAAATAAATTGACAAAACCAAAATCACAATTGAGTACAGAATTATAGGAACACTCCAAGCACCATAACCACTGCCCATATAACATCAGAGTAATAATTAAAATGGTTGGGTTACTTACCTGAGCTCTGTCAGGTGCCTGGCACCGCATCCTCTGCTGCCAGAAGAATCTACCACTGAGCTAAGCCTGACTTAGCAGGGCTGCACTCATTAGCTGACACTCTCAGGCAATGAGTGAGACCCTGTACAACCAGACTCAGCTGAGTGGAGCTATCTGAAAGCTCTATAGTCACCAAAACAACTTTAGCTTAATAAAGCAATTTTGGTGTATAGAACATATCCCTGCAGTCTCACTGCTCAATTATCTGCCATTTAGGAGTTAAATTACGTTGACCTTCCTGCATGTGGCTTACACAACCTTCATAAGCACTTCTTGTAAAGAGTCATCTAATGTTTAAACTTCCTTTATAGCAGTCTGTTTAACCCCTTAAGTTCTGAGCCAAATATACACGTTTTGATCAAAATAAAACGTAAACAAAACTGGCCAAAGTTAGCTTTATTTTTGTTTGTGTGTGAAAAATGCAATAAACTAATTTGAACGCCAATTTTGGCCAGTGTTTATGACTATGTGGCTACTAAAAAAGACTGGACATACCCCATTTGCAATGCCTTGGGTTGTCTACTTTTGCAAACGGTATACCATCATGGGGGTAATTCTTATTCCTGTGCTACCATACGGTCTCAAAGGCAGCGTAACCAATCTGGCGAATATCAATGTAAAAACAGAAGCACAAGCCTTATATTTGGCTCTGTAACTTTTGAATACACCATAAAACCTGTATATGATGGGTACTGTTATATTTAGGAGACTTTGCTGAAGACAAATATTAGTGTTTGAAAACCGTAAAATGTATTACAACGATGATTTCATCAGTAAAAAAAATGCAATTTTTTGAATTCTTCACACACAAACGGCACTTACACTGACGTTATAATTAAGATAAGTTTTACGGTTTTCAAACACTAATAGTTGTGTTCAGTGAAGTCTCCTGAGTATAACAGTACCCATCATGTACAGGTTTTATGGTGTCTTGGAAAGTTACAGGTTTAAATATAGTGCTAGCAAATTAAATTTTCTGGACTTTCTGCCTGGGTTATCAGACAGGTCCCGCAAATTGTAATTGATAAAATGACCTAGTTATGTAAAAATATTGCATAAATATATACATAGAATATATATACACGTTTTATTATTTTTATTTATAGATAGGTATGTATATATAGTGATATATACATATATATTTACAAAAACGGGAAAAATTCTTGCACACCAACAAAACAATAGATTGGTACCTGGTGCTCTGGTAGCAAAAATAATATATCCAAGAAATACCGGCACTCCAGGAATTCTCAATAATATAAGTTTTCTTTATTCAGTTCAGGAAGTCAACGTTTCAGCTCCTCATGGAGCTTTCATCAGGACAACATAAACAATGAAACAAGCAAGCTTATATAGGGAAAATCTAAATTAATGTACTTACATAATCAGGTGTTACCCCTCCATTCCCGCCATCGAATGCACTCCGGTTGCTTCCGCATTGAGACACTTTACTTCCGGGTACCTGACCCACATGACCGGACCCGAGGAATATGATTCGCCGTACGTCGTTGCCGGGCAACTAGGGACGCCAACGTCTCTTTAGTAAAACCCTTCACTTACGGACACCGGCATGAACCAAACCTCCTAAGCCCTTCAGTGTGTGCCTGTGTTGCCGTGGCAACCGGACCGCTGACAGTCAGGAGGGGAGGGGAAACCTGGGGAATTTTTTTTTTTTTTTCGAGCAGTAGAAGATAATAATTAATAACTAGAAGGTACTAGACAGAGCATGTCTATGGCATACGCTCTAATCCATTGTGTGTTACATCCTTTCATTAGTGAGCGGCAAAGTTATAGCCTCAAATATCGACTAAAAACTAAACTGTGTGACAATATGTGTATAACATTACCAACAATCTATTAGAGTCTACATACTCTCAGTAGTAGAAGGCAATATGTCAGCCTGTGATATGCTGTGAGGGCTGAAATGTGAAAATGTAAGTCTAAAGTGGGTACGACTACCTGCTGATAGGACAGGAATATGTGATACCCCAGCCTGTGTTCTAAAAAAAGTGAAAACATAATGTGAACACTCTAAACATTCAATCAAAGTGTAACTGGTGAAGAATTCAATAGGTGATGTCCAAGTGTGAGACATAATATTTGAATGACTGATGTAAAGGTGGTCTATTAAATAAAAAACTATATCGGTGCCTGGTTAAAAATAAAAGATTGACCCATATACAATAGGCCCCGTCTAGATATGTGAGTGTGGGACTATTTCCCCTCACCCCTTATTCTGCTCGACCCCTATGTATATATAAGTAAAAAAATGTTTTTATCATGACTTAAAAATTCTCTTTATATTCAATAAAGTGTAAAAAATATTTTGGTAAAAAGCAGTACTAAATTATTACTTGGACGAGGTCCAATAGTTGTAGGAAGCACTTCCCTAAACCTCAAATAATCATAAGTTACTCTGTGCTATACTCAGCCTAGTACTGGGGAATCATAGGAACATAGTGAAAGTACATTTTTCGTTCAGGCCCCTGGGCGAGATAGTGTCCAGCCGTGTTATCCAGTATGTTTCTCTCTGTAGGAGAAGTTTACCCCGATCTCCCCCCCGGAGTGGGGTCGGTACATGGTCAATTGCCACACACCTTAGAGAGGCCAGGGGATGTGATAGTTCAAGAAAATGTCAGGCCACAGGTTTGTCCGACTTGCCATCACGATAGGCCAGTCGGATACTCGATCTGTGGCCCCTAATTCTCTCACAGAGTGCCGTCTCTGTCTTGCCGACATAATTCAGGCCACACGGGCAAGTCAACTTATAGATAACAAAGTCACTCCGACAGTGAATTCGATATTGAATTCGAAATGTCTTACCCGTGTGGGGATGACTAAAGGTTTTGGAAGGGATAATGTGTCCACACGTGACACACCCCAGACACCTTACACATCCCATATTCTTAGAGTCTTTAGATGTTGGCTTATAACAGTGTATGGGGTCTGTTTTCACTAACATGTCCCTTAGGTTCCTGTTTCTTCGGAAACAAAATAGTGGTTTCTGGCGGAGGTTCTTGGGAAGAGATGGATCCAATGCAATAATGTTCCAGTTTTTCCGGACCGATGTAGTTAGTTCCGTGCTGGCTGTATTGAAAAGCATTGGAAAGATCGGTCTTTGATTGGTCAATCTGTCTTCCCGTATTTCAGGGGACGTGTGGGTACTTCTGGCTTTCTTGAGAGCCTCTTCTAATATGGTACGGGGATATCCTCTAGTTTGAAATTTCTTATACATGATTTCAAGTTGGAGGTCACATTGGCTCCTTTGGGAGTTATTACGTAACACCCTCAGGAACTGGGAGAATGGTAGTGACGTTTTTAAATGCCTAGGATGGAAGCTCTCGAAGAGTAAGATAGTATTGCGGTCAGTTGGTTTGGTGAAAAGTTTATACTCCAACTTTTGATTTATGACCATAATTTCAACGTCCAGGAACTGAACGCTTTGTTCATCGATATGACTGGTCATCTTGACCGGGGTTGGTAACTCATTAAGGCCTCTTATAA
Organism: Pelobates fuscus; assembly: GCF_036172605.1. Classification (NCBI taxonomy): domain Eukaryota; kingdom Metazoa; phylum Chordata; class Amphibia; order Anura; family Pelobatidae; genus Pelobates; species Pelobates fuscus. Next base: position 276,537,835 of record NC_086320.1, on the reverse strand, counting down.
ATTGGGCTGCTTCCTCCATCGTGCCGTTCCATAAGATTAGGATGTCATCAATAAATCTGAAATATCTGATGATTTGTTCCTCATATTGTTGCAAAATATATTTCAACTCATATTGATACATGTATGAGTTCGCATACATGGGGGCCATGGCCGCTCCCATAGAAGTCCCCGCTACCTGCAAGTACCACGAAGTTTCAAAACGGAAATAATTGTTCTGAAATGCTATGTCCAACAATTCCAAAACATATTCAATAGTTGGCCCATGGTAGTTTGGTGATTGTGTAAGAAGATCCCGCATTGCCTGTACACCATCCTCATGTGGAATGATGGTGTACAGGCTGCCGACATCCATGGTTATCAAAACTCCATGGAAAGTTCCCACCTGCTTCAATCGATTTAGGAGATCTGGAGTATCCTTAATGCATGTTTCTAGTGCCGTCACAGGGCCCTTAAATAAGTAGTCCAGATATTTGGCTATCGGTTCTAATAGCCCCTGTACTGCAGAGACAATGGGGCGTCCCGGAGGTTTGGTCAGGCTTTTATGTACTTTGGGAAGTGTGTATATTATAGGAGACCGTGGATGTTTCTTTTGTAGATATTGATATAGCTCCAAGTCTATATGTCCTGCTTGGAGTCCAAAGGTTAGAGTTTCTTCAATTTCCCTTGCTATTGATCTAGTGGGATCCTGGTCCAATTTCCTATAAGTCTTCGTATCATTCAATTGGAATCTGATTTCCTCCGCATATTCCTCATAATTCAAAACGACAATACCTCCCCCCTTATCTGCCGGACGTATCACTATGGTCGGATCTGTAGCCAAATTCTTAATCAGGGCCAAATTTTCATTAGACAGATTGTAGTGTTTTGGTTGATGGCTCTGTGAAATAGAGTTTGTATTTTGCTTCACTGTTCTGAGGAAAAACTTGATGGCTACCTGAGTTGTTGGTGGATCAAACACACTTGGTGTTTTAAATCTATAGGTATTTTCGCTGTTGGAAGAGGTTTGTGATTTTGTATTACTGAAGAAATCTTTAAGTCTTAAATTCCGACCAAACTTAAATAGGAGGGGTTGTGGGTATAAAGGAAAGGCCTTTGCTCAGAATGTCAATTTCGGTCGGGGTTAGTTCCCGTTTTGATAGGTTGAAGATGGGGATTAGTTGCGCCTCGGAGGTTTGCCCTTTGGACCAGTGGACTCGTCCTTTCTGTCCTCGCCTAGTGATGGTTCTTTTCCTAGCCTGAACATGCTCCTTGTCATCGTTGTAGGTAATCTGGTTGTGTCTTGGTGTGTTGTCTCGTCTGAAAAATGGGCCGATGGTCCCACCTGGTTCCCTTCTCCTTCTAAAGCGGACTCCCCTATATGTCTCACACTTGGACATCACCTATTGAATTCTTCACCAGTTACACTTTGATTGAATGTTTAGAGTGTTCACATTATGTTTTCTTTTTTTAGAACACAGGCTGGGGTATCACATATCAGGATACACATTCCTGTCCTATCAGCAGGTAGTCGTACCCACTTTAGACTTAGAAACAGGAACCTAAGGGACATGTTAGTGAAAACAGACCCCATACACTGTTATAAGCCAACATCTAAAGACTCTAAGAATATGGGATGTGTAAGGTGTCTGGGGTGTGTCACGTGTGGACACATTATCCCTTCCAAAACCTTTAGTCATCCCCACACGGGTAAGACATTTCGAATTCAATATCGAATTCACTGTCGGAGTGACTTTGTTATCTATAAGTTGACTTGCCCGTGTGGCCTGAATTATGTCGGCAAGACAGAGACGGCACTCTGTGAGAGAATTAGGGGCCACAGATCGAGTATCCGACTGGCCTATCGTGATGGCAAGTCGGACAAACCTGTGGCCCGACATTTTCTTGAACTATCACATCCCCTGGCCTCTCTAAGGTGTGTGGCAATTGACCATGTACCGACCCCACTCCGGGGGGGAGATCGGGGTAAACTTCTCCTACAGAGAGAAACATACTGGATAACACGGCTGGACACTATCTCGCCCAGGGGCCTGAACGAAAAATGTACTTTCACTATGTTCCTATGATTCCCCAGTACTAGGCTGAGTATAGCACAGAGTAACTTATGATTATTTGAGGTTTAGGGAAGTGCTTCCTACAACTATTGGACCTCGTCCAAGTAATAATTTAGTACTGCTTTTTACCAAAATATTTTTTACACTTTATTGAATATAAAGAGAATTTTTAAGTCATGATAAAAACATTTTTTTACTTATATATACATAGGGGTCGAGCAGAATAAGGGGTGAGGGGAAATAGTCCCACACTCACATATCTAGACGGGGCCTATTGTATATGGGTCAATCTTTTATTTTTAACCAGGCACCGATATAGTTTTTTATTTAATAGACCACCTTTACATCAGTCATTCAAATATTATGTCTCACACTTGGACATCACCTATTGAATTCTTCACCAGTTACACTTTGATTGAATGTTTAGAGTGTTCACATTATGTTTTCACTTTTTTTAGAACACAGGCTGGGGTATCACATATTCCTGTCCTATCAGCAGGTAGTCGTACCCACTTTAGACTTACATTTTCACATTTCAGCCCTCACAGCATATCACAGGCTGACATATTGCCTTCTACTACTGAGAGTATGTAGACTCTAATAGATTGTTGGTAATGTTATACACATATTGTCACACAGTTTAGTTTTTAGTCGATATTTGAGGCTATAACTTTGCCGCTCACTAATGAAAGGATGTAACACACAATGGATTAGAGCGTATGCCATAGACATGCTCTGTCTAGTACCTTCTAGTTATTAATTATTATCTTCTACTGCTCGAAAAAAAAAAAAATAATTCCCCAGGTTTCCCCTCCCCTCCTGACTGTCAGCGGTCCGGTTGCCACGGCAACACAGGCACACACTGAAGGGCTTAGGAGGTTTGGTTCATGCCGGTGTCCGTAAGTGAAGGGTTTTACTAAAGAGACGTTGGCGTCCCTAGTTGCCCGGCAACGACGTACGGCGAATCATATTCCTCGGGTCCGGTCATGTGGGTCAGGTACCCGGAAGTAAAGTGTCTCAATGCGGAAGCAACCGGAGTGCATTCGATGGCGGGAATGGAGGGGTAACACCTGATTATGTAAGTACATTAATTTAGATTTTCCCTATATAAGCTTGCTTGTTTCATTGTTTATGTTGTCCTGATGAAAGCTCCATGAGGAGCTGAAACGTTGACGTCCTGAACTGAATAAAGAAAACTTATATTATTGAGAATTCCTGGAGTGCCGGTATTTCTTGGATACATATATATTTATGTATATAAAAAAAAATCCTGATAAAAAAAGGAATCCTGATGAAAGTCCATATGTTGGACTGAAACGTCGATTTTTTATGGAAACCAAATAAAAGTTAATTTTTAAAGGAAAACTTTCATGAGTGCAGCCACACTATCTGTATTTATTTATGTATATAGATATATATTATTTTGTTCTAAGTGTATTTTGATATCTATATATATATAAATATCAAAATACAGTTAGAACAAAATTACACATATATTTTTAGTTATTTATTTTTTATTATTTTTCATTTTTAACGTATTTATATATTTATTTTATATTTTATATATACATACATATATATATATATATTCAATTAATATCATTCTACATGTATTTTAATATTAATATATATGTATCTAATTATATATAGATTAATATTAAAATACACTTGGACAGTGTATGTGTATGTGTATATATATATAGCACGCCCGTCGTCCTTAAGGGGTTAATTCAGAATTTCTTATATCCACTCAAATCTAGCGGCGATCGCGTCTCTTTCCGGCCGCCCTCCATACAGCAGTGCTGCGCCGCTTGAGGCTTGCTATAGCGCTCAAGCGGCGCAGCATGAGGAGCCGCACCGGTGATTCCGAGCGCAGGACTCCGGCGTCCCCTGCTAAGTTGCGCCCTAGGCGGCTGCCTAGGTCGCCTTACAGGTAGCGCCGGCCCTGCACTTATTTGCTCCTGAATGTTCACTCTACAGAAAATCAATAAGTGAAATTAAATTAGTCTGTACAAGTTTCAATAAGGGAATTTACCAAGTACAGTAATGTAATATATATTTGATAACTAAATGACACTTGTGGAGACATAATGAGCTGGGGAAAAAAATCACAATGCAGGAATTGAAATCACAACCCTTGAATCTGATGTGTATAGAATGAGAAAAAAAGATGATATGGGTCATTTAAAAGAAATCACCTCTAGGTCACACTGAGCATGTCTGAGGTGTTTTCTGATTAGACAGATTTTAAAAAAGACCTACATTTTACAGATGCTCAGTTGTTCTCAACAACTTATCCAGACACCCACCATTCATTACCACTAAAGCAGCCTGAGCTGTAGTGCAAGAAGAAGATGCGAAATGATAGCATTTATAGATGGAATTTGTGTAACGTTCACTAGGGAACCCTAACTTGCCCACACTACAGAGTTGAGAAAATTGCAAAACCGATCCTTAGAATAGTCGGGTTATGCAAAAAGGGATAATCAAAACACGAGCCGAGGTCAAGGGAATTATAAAAACGGAATAACGAGAGACAAAGCCAGATATCAGTAACCAGGAAATCCAAATAACAAGTGCAACACTCAATGGTAAACCAAAGACCACAACAGGGCACTGAGGCAAGGAAGGGGTTAGCTTATATACACACAGTGTGGGTCTGATTGGCTAACCTCCAATTAGTGTTAACCACAACACGTGGGAGGAGTTTCTTCCCTCCCTTGTGGTCTCTGAGGTCATCACTGTGTGCCGGTCACATGACCGGGTGCAGCACACATATAAGGAAGCTGCTCTGGAGCGTGCAGCGTCAGACACGCTGCTAGTCTGGAGATAGGGACCAGATGACGCTGCTCGCTGTGATGAGGTAAGCAAGGTCGCTGCGAGCGGCGCGGGGGCAGGGGACCTGACAATTTGCAAGTTAACTCCTTTTCCAAAAGGAAACAATGTCAGTAATTCACCAATTTACCACTGGCTATAGATTTTATTTTATTTTGCCAATAATTATTTTGTGTGGTGCTGCCCTAAGTGCCCCCCAAGCCTACATTGCTCCCTAGTATAATGTGTCCAAATCCATACTAGAAACATGAAAACAGGACTTTCGGAGAATTAGTAGATAAAGGTGATTGATGATAAATAGAATATATACAATTTAGACGCCGGGGATAATGGTCGAATGCTGAGACTGTAAAATCAAATAGGGCTGATAACAAGTCCACGTCCTTGCATATCCAAAGATGCTGATGCATTTGAGGTTGACTTTTACAGCATGCATACACGTACAATTTTTGTTTTTTCAAACATGCTCATATTAATAACGTTTGTTAGAAAGAACATAATCCATTTTGCACACTGGCAGCTTTGTCTTTCCCTCAATATATTTCTGATTATACTGTGTGTAGCTTTATCATAAGTAGCCTGGAGGGCTGTAAAATAACAGCTAATCTCAGCTAGCTTGAAATCCTGCTGAAGCAATTAACTGCTTGCAGAAATATTAAGGGTTTCCCCTGAGATGGAGATATCCATCCGGGTTTTGAAATAGAAACTGTGCGCTGATCACAAAGTTTGCATAGCTCCTGGGAGGCATTACTGTTAAGATGATAAGGTAAAAGGTTCTCTTGTTTCTCGTCTCTTCTGTGCATTTACATCATACTGGGTCACTTCTAGTATAAGCCCACGTGAGTTTCTATGTGAGGATTGGTACTTCTCTTAGTGATTCCTAATTCGTGGCTACTAATTCGGTTAATGGATTAATAATAGATTTTCACAACTATTTGTGAGAATATCAAGTGTTTTAATCACTAAACACACAATTGTGTGATTGTGAATTTAAAATTGAATTGCAAAATAGGAGGCTAAAGTAATCACACTGTTACTATAGATAAGTATACAGGTAAGTATCAATTCAATGTGAGCCAAAACCATGGGTAGCGCTTTCACCACTAGACAGATACAGTTAAAAAAGTTAGTTATAATTTAATATACAGCTAAAATATTTTTTACTTCAATAAGAATTTTGATACAAAGCTGTTAGTCAAATAAGTGCCTTGTTCACATGCCATCCATTTGCATAGCTTAACAATGTAGTTAAAGAAAATATAAAATGTTTTTAAAAACTCTTACAAACTGCTGAAATATTTAATGCACACACTTTACAATTAACAGTTTTGATTTTTTTGTATATTTTATTTTGTTTCATTAATTAAACCACTTTTATCTGGCAAGTGTCCTTTAACACTGAAACATTAGATGCAATATCTCACTTTGTTTAGGAAAGTTTCCCCCCACCTCAGCTGAATAACAATAGTGATTCATAAAGTGGCTACATAATGTTATATGAGTAGATTATATTGCTGGGATAGCACGATCTACAAGCACTGACTAAGCAAGAGAACAGTGCTGTAATTCAATGTAATTCCAATATGGCTCATTAATATTCTGCAACAAATGTAAACTGCACGTTTGTTGTCTAATGAGGCAAATCTATTTATGTATAATATGAAATAGTATTTTGAGGTTGTTGCTTTGACAAACCGTAGTAGCATAGAGATCTGCCTCTCCTTATAAGGATGGATAATGCAAAAATTAATAATAATAATTATAATGTAGCAGAATAAAAGAAAATTATATTTCAATTATTGGCCCAGGGTACTACTATATGATGTTTTTGAGAGATATATAGTTTTTGATTCATAGCATGGAGGAAATATTTAAATAAAAAGGTGGGGGGAGGAGTACAGCATCAAATAATTGAATTAGTGTAATAAATAATAAGTAATGCAGAAAATAACAAAATTACTATTAGATAATATATATTGATTTTATTATTTAACAATTAATAATAAAAAATATTTAAAATAAAAATCGAGAAATAAAAATATACAAATATAGAAATAAAAATAATAATCACAATTAAGAATCGCATTTACAATTTATATAATGGGAATTGTTTTTTTCTTCTTGATTGTAGTATATGCCAACTACCGGTATATAAAATTGGGTGGACAATGTATTGAAATTATGAACTAAAGTATGCATTTCTATACATCTTTTCTTAAGATGATGTCCCATATAAATTAAAATGAAAAATTACATTTATAGAAAATAAAAAAAAAAGAAGTATTTACTGTAGAAGCAAGTATTGGTTCATTAACTTGTGATTTTAGAAAATCTTTTCAGAATTCACAGTGTATTAATGGATAAGAGACTTATAAGAAACTTTTTTGAAGCGCACCACCAGACAAGTACAAAAATTGGGGCTTTTCTTGTTAGGCAAATGTTGTAATGTACATTATAAGATTGTTTGTAATATAAGAAGATATTTGTGAAATTATTATGACATTTACCATGGTATAAGCACAGATCTGATTTTGAAGTAAATGTTTACTTACATATTGGGGTAACTCATTTGGTCTCCAGAAATTTATTAGCACATCTTTTAATGTTTTTTTGTGTGTGTTAAACATGTATGATGATATGTTGTTGTGCGAGAAGGTTATCTTTTCTTGAATGCTATGTGTATTTCATGTGTATGTTGAATGCTATGTGTATTGGATTGAATGTATACAGCACCCTTTAACTTGAGATAAAAACCTATTAGGGATATGTCCCTTTAAGGAATAAAACACTGTTTTTCTCTTTTTTTATTTTTATTTTTTAACTTTGGAACTTTAATAAAACAGTAATGAGAGGGTTAACATTTTAATTATAGTATTGGCTACTCACTGCATATTTACACTTTATTGTGATTGGTTTCTCAATTAGATCGTTGTGATAAAAAGCTTTGTACATTGCATTTTATGGCATTATAAAGACACGCACCATGTCAAAACACTGCCTTCTCTTTAGGCTGGCTGAATAAACCTACATTGCTAATAATATTTCTGATTACTAGAGTCTTCTTGATTACTTTTGGAAATGCTTTGGATCCCTTGGAGCAGGGATTCTGACCTACAGCACTAGTTCCAAAAGTTCAAAAGAACCCCTCCTATATACTTAAAGGACCACTATAGGCACCCAGACCACTTCAACTTAATGAAGTGGTCTGGGTGCCAGGTCTCTCTAGGATTAACCCTTTTTTCTATAAACATAGCAGTTTCAGAGAAACTGCTATGTTTATATTTGGGTTAATCCAGCCTCATTGAAAATCCCAGTGAGAAGACGCCAGCGTCCATAGGAAAGCATTGTAAATGCTTTCCTATGAGACTGCCTGAATGCGCGCGCATGCGCATTCAGCCGAAGAGGAGGAGAGGAGGCGGAGAGGAGGAGGAGAGCTCCCCGCCTGGTGCTGGAGAAAGAGGTAAGTTTAACCCCTTCCTCACCCCAGAGCCCGGCGGTGGGGGTCCCTGAGGGTGGGGGGCACCCTCAGGGCACTATAGTGCCAGGAAAACGAGTATGTTTTCCTGGCACTATAGTGGTCCTTTAACCCCTTAAGGACACATGACATGTGTGACATGTCATTATTCCCTTTTATTCCAGAAGTTTGGTCCTTAAGGGGTTAAAGGATACTATAGTGCTAGGAATACAAATCTATATTGTTAGCACTATACTTCCCTCTAGCTCCCCACTCCATCTCGCTCTTCCCCCACACCACCCCACTCCCCTCCCCATACCCCACACTGTAAGTGTTAAAAGACCCTTTCTGTACTCACTCGATTACAGCACCAATCTTCCTTGGCGTGGGTCAGCGCTTCACCACCTCAAACGTCACCTGACGGGGGTTATTAATGCGCTTGCACGGGTGCCTATAGGATCCCGGTTAGCTCAAAGTGTTAATTAGCGTTAGTGTTAATTAATTAGTGTTAATTAATTTTTTCTTACATCTCACTGTGCATTATAATGGCTGATCTCAGGCTGACATCAGCTATCAAGTTACACAACAGAGCAGAAATTTATATCTTGAAATGGTAAACAGATAATCATGAAAATAATGATGATGAAACAGTCCTACCTTTATATAACTACATTTAAAAAGCACATATAGACAGATTTCAAGGACATTTAGTAAACTAAAAATAGAACAAAAAGAAGAGATGTACTTTAGAAGTGTTTTTATATCACATAATTATATACCGTACAAAATAAATAATTTTCAATATTTTCTAAATGCACATTTAAGCACATAAAGCAGGTCATTTTGAATGTTTGATCACTATTGTAGCCACAATGGCTATTTGCCATTTTCTCTTTGTAAGTATTGGCATGGAATCTCACTTCACACCTGTCAACATAAAATACTTATTGTAAAGATACAGCAGGTAAGGATATTTTTTTTTACCAAAACTCAAGCTACCTTAAAAACCCAATTTACTTCTACACTTATGTAAACTTTAACAGCTAATACATGTAAAAAAATACAAAATTAGCAACCAATAAAATAACATCAAATCTTAATAAATAAATGTCTACTTGATGTAGGCAGATATAGTTTTTATTTTATATTTTTTGTTTTTACTCGCCGTTACAGTCTCTTTCCACCTATGTGCTTAAAGAGAACTTCATGTAATCTATAAAGGCAAGATTGTAAAATGAGTATTACTATGAGAGATGGGTAAAAAGTATGCAAATTCTTAATATATATGAAGAAGCACAACATGCCAGGAACCATTTTTAAATAAACTAGCACTCATAGTCATATTAGGTTATTTACATGGGGATTTTAATAATGGATTAACGGAGCCATTTTTCTTCTATTCTCTGTTTTGTGGGAATTTTACCCATAAGCTTTATAGATCTTATCCATGCTGTCAGTTGGAAAAAGTAGTCGTTTGTGCATGTCAATGTGTGCACATAAATGAATTTTTGGAGGATTTGAGATTGAATCTCTATCGGATACTTTGTATGTGTTATAGAAAGGAAACTAAATAAAACAAATAATGGAAGCACGATAAAGCAAATAAAGGCATTTCCACAACACAACATTTTCCTTTTTTATTTAATAGCTGTATATCTCTTAGATATAAATGTCCTCATAGCGGCCTTTAAAAATAATACAATTTACTCTCTATTTATCTTGGCAGGCAAATATTAAATGCCAGATAAAAAAAAAGACCATGGAAAGGTATAAAACTTACAGGTTTAGTCACTAAAGTGTGAATTCAAGGTCATTTAAAATTTAAGACCAGAGTAGTAGGCTATTTTGTATGACATTGAGTATGAAATTAACCTTGAATTCACTTTGTATTCTCACTGTAGTAAATAACCCTGCTTGTACATGTGTCTTTACTTTTGGTGGTCCATGAGAATTCCTCACCAGCCATTGGTATTCATAGGCTTATTTCCTGTGCAATTCTGGTGCAAGGCAGTTCTAGAGGGATCCCATTTAATCCCTGAAGGCTGTGGCAGTGCGAGCTGAGGTGTTTTGCTTGGATTGCATATTGCTAGCCACACAAGCTGAGATCACCCAGAAGACACAGAGGACTAAACTAATGACCCATCTGTTCCATCCAAACATATATAAACAGGGGTGCAGGTATCCTTTGTCTGTTTAACCCCTTAAGGACTGAGCCAAATGTACACGTTTTGATCAAAACAAAAGAGTAATATTAAAAATGGTTGGGCTACTTACCTGAGCTCTGCCAGGTGCCTTTGGAGACTTGTCAAATAAAAAATAAAATAAATTGACAAAACCAAATTCCCAATTGAGTACAGAATTATAGGAACACTCCAAGCACCATAACCACTGCCCATATAATATCAGAGTAATATTTAAAATGGTTGGGTTACTTACCTGAGCTCTGTCAGGTGCCTGGCACCGCATCCTCTGTTGCCAGAAGAATCTACCACTGAGCTAAGCCTGACTTAGTAGGGCTGCACTCATTAGCTGACACTCTCAGGCAATGAGTGAGGCCCTGCACAACCAGACTCAGCTGAGTGGAGCCATCTGAAAGCTCTATTGTCACCAAAACAACTTTAGCTTAATAAAGCAGTTGTGGTGTATAGCTCATATCCCTACAGTCTCACTGCTCAATAATCTTCGATTTAGGAGTTAAATTACGTTGTTTGTGCAGCCCTAGCCACACCTTCCTGCATGTGGCTTACACAACCTTCATAAACATTTCTTGTAAAGAGTCATCTAATGTTTAAACTTCCTGTATAGCAGTCTGCTTAACCACTTACGGAATGAGCCAAATGTACACGTTTTGATCAAAATAAAACGTAAACAAAACTTGGAATTTGACTATATGTCTGTTCAACCGTAATTCACCTGTTTCATATTAAGTGCACTCACACTTATTATATATTATTTTATTCAGGGGAAATAGGGCTTGCGTTTAACATCAAATATTCAGCTATGAAACATAATTTAATATGAATAAAATATTAAAATATGTGAGAAATGAAGATTTTATTTTTAGTTCTGCATGACATTTTCACTGTGAATGTCATAATACTGTTAGCTTTTACTGCAATAAAATACACATATTTGTATTCAGCGATGTCTCACATGCAAAACAGTACCCCCTATGTACAGGTTTTATGGTGTTTTGGAAAGTTACAGTTTTAAATATAGCATGTTACATTTTTCAGTTTTTTCACATTGATATTCGCCAGATTGGTTACGTTACCTTTGAGACCATATGGTATACCCCCATGATGGCATACCATTTGCAATAGTAGACAAACCAAGGTATTGCAAATTGTGTATATTTAGTCTTTTTTAGTAGCCACTTAGTCACAAACACTGGCCAAAGTTAGCGTTAATATTTGTTGGGTGTGAAAAATGCAAAAAACTAAATTAAATGCCAATTTTGGCCAGTGTTTATGACTAAGTGCTACTAAAAAAGACTAGACATACCCCATTTGCAATACCCTGGGTTGTCCACTTTTGCATATGGTATGGCATCATGGGGGTAATTCTCATTCCTGGGCTACCATATGGTCTCAAAGGCAATGTAACCAATCCAGGGAATTTCAATGTGAAAAAACTGAAACACAAGCCTTATATTTGACTCTGTAAATTTTGAAAACACCCTAAAACCTGTACATGAGGGGTACTGTTATACTCAGAAAACTTTGCTGAACACAAATATTAGTGTTTCAAAACCGTAAAACGTATCACAAAAATTATATCGTCAGTGTAAGTGAGGTTTGTGTTTCAAAATTGCAAAAAACTGCATTTTTACTGATGATATCCTTGTTGTAATACATTTTACTGCAAAGTCTCCCGAGTAACACAGTACCTTCCATGTACAGGTTTTAGGGTGTCCAGCTCTCCAGCGGTCACTGAGTTCATGGCAGCGAGGTACTGGTCCCATTGCAGGCCGGGGGCAGGAGTGCCGCCTCACACCGACTCTGCACGGTCACCCATAGTCATATACCCATATCATATAGTAAATTATATGATATGATGAAAATAATTGTATCTTTAGAAAGACCATTTAATAGCGAGAAAAACGGTATATAGTATGTGTTGGTACAGTAAATGAGTAAGAGGAAAATTACAGCTAAACACAAACACCGCAGAAATGTAAAAACAGCCCAGGTCCTTAACCCCTTAAGGACAGAGCTTCAGAAGCTTGTCTTTCACTTAATGACAACGGCATTTTATGCATTTTTTGCTATTTGCGTTCAACTGCAATTTGCATTTTACTAATTTATTGCACCGACACATATTATATACCGTTTTTTAAAGGACAGAAAGGGCTTTAATTTGATGTAACACATATATATATAAATGCTTATTTATTATAAAAAAAATACAGAAATATGCAAAAAAAATAATTTTTGTGTGTTTTTTTTACAGTTTTTGCAATAATAATGTGTACATAATTAGTGCAGGTTAAGGAAAGTAATTAAAAATAAATTCATTTAGTTGTTCTGAATTACAGAATATATAATGTGTCTGGGATTTTAAGTTTTTTTTGGTAGTTACAGGTCACAAAGCACAAGGAGTAAAATAAACTTTTTATGTGGAGCGATTTTAGAATTTGGTATGTTTGTCTTGTAAGCCTAATAGCCATAAAATAAAACAAAATTGCCACACAAAAGTATATATTTATATAAAGTAGACACCACAGGCTATTTACCTAAGGTTGTTTTGACACTTTCTACGTAGCCATTTTACCGCCAACCTCTGCTAAATATTGGAGTAAAATTGTGTTTTTTGGTGGTTTTCGCACACAAACTTATAACAAAGAACTTCTCATGTGTATTTTGTAAAGTTGGTGTGTGCTATTCCTGTACAAAGTTTTATTATGTGTTCATTTACTTCTGCTGAGTACAACGGTACCCCCATTGTATGTCTTTGGCCCTATTTTGTGAAGCTACAGTGCCATATAGGAGACCTGTCATTTTCAGTATTCACAGTAGAATTTTAAGAGACGGATTTAATGAGCCTATGCTTCCATTTGGGGTATTATAGTAGTTTGACTGTTCAAAAAAAACCACAAAGGCCTACCATTTGTAAAAGTAGACACTCCAGGGTATCTCATAAGGTGCATATTGTGCCTTAACATGCCCCCATTTTTTTACCATTACATGCCAAAGTATGTGGTAAAAAATAATTTTGTGCATATTTTACATACAGATTGCATTTTTGCTGGGCATTTTGTATATTTCATGTGTGCCACTAAGTTCAAACCCCCCAAATTATGCTCAGCTAAGTCTTCCGAGTAAAAGGACACCCCCATTGTATGTCTATGGCACTATTTCGTGAAGCTACAGTGCCATACAGGAGACCTGTCCTTTTCAGTATTCACAGTAGAATTTTGAGAGACGGATTTAATGAGCCTATGCTTCCATTTGGGGTATTATAACAGTTTGACTGTTCAAAACACCCCACAAAGGCCTACCATTTGTAAAAGAAGACACTCCAGGGTATCTCATAAGGTGCATATTGTGCCTTAACATGCCCCCATTTTTTTACCATTACATGCCAAAGTATGTGGTAAAAAATAATTTTGTGCATTTTTTACATACGGATTTCATTTTTGCTGGGCATTTTGTATATTTCATGTGTGCCACTAAGTTCAAACCCCCCAAATTATGCTCAGCTAAGTCTTCTGAGTAAAAGGACACCCCCATTGTATGTCTATGGCACTATTTTGTGAAGCTACAGTGCCATATAGGAGACCAAGCCATATCAGTTTTGACCGAACTTTGAATTTTGACGCCGGGCCTATGTGCAATTTCCAAGCATCTTTGCAGGTTTTAAATTCAAACTACCCCACAAAGGCCTACCATTTCTTAAAGTAGACACCCCAGGGTATTTCAAAAGGCATATTTTGAACCTTAGCGTGGGATCATTTTTCCGCTAGCGTGTACAAGGTGTAGCGGTTATAAGCGTTTTTTTCTGCCTTTTTGACACACAAAGTGAGTTTGCACAGTATATTTTGCAAACCATATGTGTACTACCACTGTATAATACTTCATATTTTGCTCAGCTATGTCTGCTGAGTACAAAAATACCCCCGTATGTACCTTTGCCAGGTATATGTGGACATCGGAGGGGCACATTTGGGACACAGCCATTCCATTTTTTTTCAAATTTTGAATTTTTACGCTGTGCCCATGTCCCATTTTAGAGTATTTTACCAGGCTATATAATCCAAATACCCCATAAAGCCATACCATTTCTTAAAGAAGACATCACAGGGTATTTCAAAAGGCATATTTTGAACCTTAGCGTGGGATCATTTTTCCGCTAGCTTGTACCAGGTGTAGTGGTAATAAGCGTTTTTTCTGCCTTTTTGGCACACAAAGTGAGTTTGCACAGTATATTTTGCAAACCTTATGTGTACTACCACTGTATAATACTTCATATGTTGCTCAGCTATGTCTGCTGAGTACAAAAATACCCCCGTATGTACCTTTGCCAGGTATATGTGGACATCGGAGGGGCACATTTGGGACACAGCCATTCAATTTTTTTTCAAATTTTGAATTTTTACGCTGTGCCCATGTCCCATTTTAGAGTATTTTACCAGGCTATATAAACCAAATACCCCATAAAGCCATACCATTTCTTAAAGAAGACATCCCAGGGTATTTCAAAAGGCATATTTTGAACCTTAGCGTGGGATCATTTTTCCGCTAGCTTGTACCAGGTGTAGTGGTAATGAGCGTTATTAAATGTCTTTTTTTACTTTTTAAACCTTTTTTTACTTTTTAAAACTATTTTTTAAACTTTTGTTTTGATTATTCATTTTTTTAAAGTTTCCTAAACTTTCGTAAAACTTTTTTTTACAGATTTAACATTTTTCTAAGCTTTTTTTTTTACGTTAACCCCTAACTAGCAGTAAGCAGCACTAACAGTAAATTCCCCATTTTCCCATAACTCCCACCCACCCCAGCTAGCAAAATATTTAATTATACAATATTTAAATTAGTTAATTAAATACATTTAACCCCTGAGGGTTAAAAAATAAATAAAAGTTAATCGTCAGGGGTTAAAAAAAAAAAATTAGAACAGTATAATACTGTGATCTGTATTTTGATCACTGTAGGCAGTGATCGACTGGCAGGGAAGGGGTTAATTTTTATTTGGACTGGGTAAAGGGTTTATTTTTTAAAAATTTTTACTTAAATGTTATTAAAACTTTTTTTTTAACTTAATTTTTTAACTTTTTAAAGCTTATTTTTAAACTTTTTTTAACGTTAACCCCTAGTTAGCGTAATACTAAATCCCCCAATTCCCCACTAACTTCCACCCTCCCCAGCTAGCTAAATTTATCATTTTAAAATATTTAAATTAATTAATAAAATAAATTGAACCCCTGAGGGTTAAAAAAAAAAGAATTAACCCTCAGGGGTTAAAAAAAAAATCAGATCTTAGTAAAATGTAATCCCTGCCAATTGATCACTGTAGTCAGTGATCAATTGGCAGGGAAGGGGTTAATTTTTTATTAAAATGGGTAAAGGGGGGGTAAAGGGGGGTGGGATTTTAATTTTACTTTATTTTTTTAACACCAGGGGGCAGGATCACTGAAGATCCGTCCCCCTGCACTTCACACAGAACCAGGAAGTGCAGGGAGGCGGAGGTGAGTATAGAGAGCACATGTGCCCGCTCAGACATGCTGTCAGAGCGGGCACATGTACTCTGACAGCCCGATCCGGTGCTCCCGGTCTGCCTCTAATGCAGAGGCAGACCGGAGCACCATTAACCCCACGATCGCCGCGATTGCGGCGATCTGGGGTTAATTTTAACGGGTGACGGACGAGGTCCGTCACTCGTCATTAACGCATTCCCCTGAGTGACGGACCTCGTCCGTCACTCGTCGTTAAGGGGCTACTGGTAAAATTTTAAAACAGTCTGGTCACTAAGGGGTTAAAGGCCATATGTAACCAGGGAATCCTTGTAGTGTATCTCCTTAAATTGCCAGGGTGTTCCGTTATTGGAAATCAGTGCCCCAGTTGATGGGCTGTTTTCTTACTTGTTCTCTTTTTGTTTTTCTGTCATCGTATGTCACAGATCTAATTTCTCCACAAGGTGATTTTTCCTGAACTGTTGCACCACTTATTTTTTCAAGTTTTTTTTTTACTATACGGTGTTGGGAGACTATGGTTTCTACTATGACAAAGTTCTCAAAACTCCATAAACTTTGAATTACAAAAAAAGAGGATTATGTGTTTAGTGAGATTTCATTAATAGAGTTTAAAGCATGAAAACATGTTTTCATTTTAAAGGGACTCACTTGTATTACCATTGATGTGAGACACTTGATACCGTGGACTCAGTACCCACATTTCTACAGGTTACCGGACCACTTGGTATACACCATTTCATTTCTGTGTTGCGTGTTGTCCTTGTAGTACAACACTTTCATTGTTTTATCCATAAAGGGACATTTTAGTTATCTTCTGGGTGCATATTTAGCGATAGTTGCCCTCGAAGGCACCGTAGGGACAAATAGGGCAATCCTCTATCCTAAGACTAAAGCAAACTATATAAAGTTAGTAGCAGCATATACCAGTTAATGTATTGCTATATAGCAGCCTGACACATTTTTGCTACAAATTGTCACTGTATTTGATAGCCCCTGTATAGAAATTCACATCTCTCAACCAACAATATGATTAGCCCACTAGAGTGGGGTTTTCTAAGGGACTTCTAAGGTCTGAGATGTCACTTTTTTCACTGTTTGAAGTGGGAGGCGAGTCGCCTAAACACCACTTTGACAGTTTGGAGCTAACCATGATTTTACCGAATGATTCTGGATATTTTTTATTTTATCTAACAACCTCTACTATAGTGTATATAACAAGTATTTGCAATTTTGCTCCTAAAATTATAAAAGTTTTATATATATATATATATATATATATATATATCTTATACATCGTGGGTTTTCTCAACCTAAGATTTTACTAGGGTTCTTTTTGGTATATTTGGACTTGTGTGTTTGCAATTTTAACTAGATGTAATAAAGGTTAAGATTTATTTAATTAATTGTCGTTTATCTATTCAGTTTCTCTGAACTAACTCCATATGTTGAACATACCTTTTTAGTTTCTAGTCTGCAACATTTTTTCAGTTTAAATGAATGATATAATGTATTGATCAACAATCACCTATTGATGAAATGGAATAGTTTGTTGTTAAGATTGAAACATTATAAACAATATAGGCAATGGACATAGTAATAAAATTAAGGGTACATTTATAATTAAAATTAATCCTAAATTCAGGGTTTATCTGTTAGAAGAGGATGAGAGAATATGACTTTGTAAAGTCCTCCCTGCCACAAGGAGAAATGTAATTGCCTTGTAAATTACGTATATATTTGCATACTGTTACATTATGACATATTATTGCCTGTGCTAAATTGCTCACAATATATTTATAGTTTTAATTTCACTTTGATCTTTGGATTCTGAAAATGAGATCAAAGGAAATACAAAACGCATAATCATACATAGATGCCAAACTACAGGAAAAAAAAATAATTTATCTTCTTATTTATGGCATACAACAGCGAGTAATATTAACTTTTTCCTTGCTGTGGAGCACAGTTTAGTAAGTGTCCCCAAACCATTGTTTCAGAGCAGATTATTTGTGATGCACTGCTTCTACTGCAAATACTGGAAAAAAAAGATAATATTGAAATCTCGGTCTGCATGCAGCATCTGAGTGAGGTAGTGGGAAGCAGACTATGATCTCAAATATCTGCGTACGTAGCTTCAGTCAAATATATATTAAAACTTATAGGGAATCTATAAGGCAAAAAATGATGTCCTATTTTGAATGCATCATTTAGACTATGCATTATAAAAGAAAAAACTAAATGAAATAAATCAATTGAAAAATAGAACAGTTATTTATCCTTTAAGGTTTCCTGTTGACACACTGTTTAGTGATTCAGCCTGCAGCTACATGTAGACAATCTAATCAAGGTCTATAGGGTCTATTTTTCACCCATAAACTCCTGCCCAATTTGACACATTACTTATTGTGGTAAGTTGGATACCAGGATAATTGTGGTAAACATGTATGCAGAAAGTAGTAAATACAGAATCGGACAGAAGAATTTGGTAAGTAACCAAAAACATGCCAAGCAATAAAGGTTCTTTTCAGGCTTTGTCATTTTAAAGCCCTGGCTCTTGCTGGGATGAGACTTGCCCTCTAGCCAGTGCTGATGAGAAAAGGTGGAGAAAGTGAACCATTTTGTTTTGGTAGCTGCTTGTAGCTATAGATATGACAAGGTGGTCATATGGTCCCAATAATTACATAAAGATCATCTAACTCAGCCAGAATGATACTGGTGCTCCGATTCCTGTCATTGCTCTATTTTTCCTGTCTTCTGGCGTCCTCTATTAAATATAATATAATAACATGGGTGAATGCCCAAGTGAATGCCGCCACTCAAGTCCCACTCCCAAAGGACCCAAATCACAAATAATATCAAAAAGTGACCTCTTCTGCCTCCTCCAGCCTTTGGCCTCACTTTATTGCCATATGCTTCACATGACCAGATGCATTAAAGGTGATTTTCTAAAGTAGTAATGTGCACTATTGTAACTAGACCAAAAGCTTTCTTCCTCTTTGTCCTCTATGATTGACAAGTGAGCATTTATCTACGTAGCAACGTCTTAAATAAAATGAAATTAAAATGCAACCTAACTGGTCATTCATTTTCTTGTAAAAGCTGCTGAAGCTTAACTTTAACTGTTACTGATGTCCTTTTCTCTGCTTTACTTTAATTCACTCTATTGCCTGGATCTTGTCTAACAGAATAGGATAATCTTCACAGTAGGAAAGCTGGCAGAGAACGCAAATCTAGGCTTGCTGTCTGGTAGGCATTTTCAGAGCATGTATTTTTTTACCTGACACAGCTGTCTAATGTCATATTCAAAGTGCTGCAAAGGAAAAAAATAAGATACAGATCTTCAAACATATATGTATCCAGCGACATTTTTTCTAATATAGTATAACCCCGGGGTCCCTGAATTATCCAGAGATAGAAAGAGACAGAGGAAATGAATCCAAAGAGAAGAATCTATTCTTCATCATGCATGGACCTCAAAAACACAGCTATTCTGCTGACGGCTGTAATTCTTTTATGGTGTGCCAAACAATTGTGCAAACAGCTGACCATGCTCCTGGAGTTTGAGAGCATAGAAGACACAGGAAGGACTGGTCTCTGCTCACTGAAATCACAAGAATGGGGAAAAACTAAAGGATATTGTCTGAGAAGAATAAGGATAACATCTATGAACTAGTATAGGAAATAGTATACCAAGTCTTTTTTCTTTCAAATTATATTTGGAGAATTTGTTGCATCACCTGTATGTTTTAAATAAGGTGCTTATTGTCATGCCCAGAATTTTAAAAGTAAAGTGTTATCTGAGGAAAATAGATGTAAACACCACAAAATTAATATACTGATATTGATATATATTATGATTTGATTATACTTTATTTGGTATTTTGTCTTCATGTCTTCAGCCCGGGTTGCCAATGTGTATATTCTGGGGTGTATCTGTGTAGTGTTCCATAAAGTGGAATACAGTGATGTATTTGTGTGAAGTTTCATGGTGTGTGAAACTGAATGGATTTAGCTTTCCAGTTGACTCAATTTAGGCAGTGCTGCCTATAATGATAAAGGACACCAATTACAGTACTGTAAATTTCTCCTTGAGCAGGGATGCCATCAGAAATCTTGGGGTCTGTTGCATAGCTCAAGGCCTCGGGCCTGCCTTAAGTCTGCCCAAAAGGCTGGCCCCCAGGCTCCCTACAAGGCCCGCCACTCATTCCACCACCATCTCGCAGAGACTTGTAGCTGGATTATGTGATGTAGTATGTGTTTGTAGGTAATAAATGTGTGTGTTTAGGGAATGTAATGTGTGTGTGAATACAGTTTGCTGTGGGTGTAGAGTGGACATAGTGTGTGTAGTGCAATGTGTGTTTATATAGGGGATGATGTGTGTGTAGTTTATGCAGTGTGTGTTTGCATAGGGGATGCTATGTGTGTAAGGAATGCAGTGTGACCAGGAAAGGGGGCAGTTGCATTCTCTGGTGGTCCAGTAGTATTTGGAGGCTCCTGCTTGCTTTGCTTGTGAGTTGGTGTTTCACAAGGGAGAGGGAAGATCCAGCAGTGGAGGAGGCAAACAGCTCCAGTGGTAAAGCATGCAATGCTGTGGGGAGGGTGATCTTTGATTTTCCTCCCCGTGGCTAAATGTATATATATATACAAGTTTTTCCTGCATTGGGCCCAGCTCCCCCTCCGCCCCTTGTGGCTTGGGTCCCCTATAGGTGTACTTCCCATAACCCCCCTGATGGCAGCCCTACCCTGGGACATACAAGGAATAGATAGAGATAAATATGCAGTGCAGGTTCTGTAAAGTTAGTCTAAAGGGTTTGAGATAATTTAAAGCTGTAAGTTGTCTGTAAATTTGTATATAATATAATTAATTTGTTAAAGGCCTAGAGCCCATTATAGTTAAAGAGACACTATAATCACCAGAGCAACTACAGGTTAATGTTTTCAGAGAAAAGTCAGTGTTTACATTACAGCCTAAGGACACCTCCAGTGGCCACTCCTCAGATGGCTACTAGAGGGAGGTGCTTCATTGGTCACTCTCATCCTGGGTCATCCTCTGCACTGAACTTTTCTCGTAGAGCTGCATTTATTCAATGCATCTCTATGAGGAGATGCTGATTGGCAAGGTCTGTGTTTGGCTCTGCCTATGGGAAAGTGTTGTGATTGGCTGAGATCATCATTTCTGATTAAGTCAGCCAAGGAAGCAGATAAGGGGCAGAGCCTGCACCAGCAGACTGGAATTAAGGAACAATTTTACTATATTTAGAGGGGCAAGAGAGGGCAAGAGGAGCACCAGGGGGCTAGATAGAGATTTTAAAACTATAGGGTCAGAAATACATATTTGTGTTCCTGACCCTATATTGTTTCTTTCAAGTTGTTTCATCTGATTATTCCAAAAAAAAAAAAACTAGCAGCACAAGTCAAATTTGATTTACCTAAAATATAAATAAATATAGCCACCTATGTGAAACTTTCTAAAAGTGATGGAAATTATAATGTATTACTATGATCTTAATAAAAAAAAACAAAAAACAGTTGTACCTTATAGAACTTATAGAAGCCAATAGAATAGAAAAACATGACATGGTAAATTACGTTATTTGGGGAAATGTTAGAGATGATAATTAGCAGGACTGGTTATAGACCTCCAATAATTTCAATTAAAGTAAGTCAATACAAAAGAGTTGGGTTTATTTACAATAAACATTCCTTTGATATAAAAATTATAGAAATGTAATTGGGTTTCTTCTCTAAATCAAAATTCCTGAACTGTAAGAAAATATCTGACAGTTATTTTTCCAGCTCTGCTAATGTGATGGGATTCCAGCATGGTTAAATTTTAGTAGGCTGAAATCTCCACATGGCATATGCTACTTAGTATCTGGTTACAAACAGTTGGATGAGTCATCAGTATACTGAGCATGTGCAGGAATGCAGGAACTGAAATTGCACCTATTTGCTTTGTCTTGCATGAGCCATGTGGTTTGGCCAGATGTAAAAGGCTATATTCTGCTCATGATTGGTTAAGGGTATATGTGGGTGTAGCTATTGATGGGAGGAGTTATAGTGCTACATAAGGAATGTACACCATGTGTTGGTCTCTCAGATATTTTTGGAACAGGAGTTCATCTGAGACCCGATCGGTATGTAAATAAAGGCCTCTTATTTCCTGAAATCCTGCATCCATTTCTCTGTGTTTGGTTTTTGCTAGTTTACTCGGTAACACTAATATTACCAGAAGTGTGTAATTAACTTGTCAGTTGTTCAGTATAAACCCAATCATGGTTTCTTATGTGTTTTATGTCAAAAGCTATAGAAGGAAAACTGTGGGGAAGCAGGAAGGTATGTTGCAATTCTGTTTGAGGCCATATAGTGACTTTTACTTTACCATATACGTTGATCTTCTTTTCTTTGTCAGTCGCAATATGTTATGTTATGTTTTGTTTGGCACTTTTTTTTTCAGATCCTGGGATATTTAGAATAAATATATATTTTGTTGCCTGTGCCATGAGGAATCTTTAAATTCCACAGTTAGCCTTTTCCAAGCAAGTATTAACTCGTCTTACTTTACATTTAAGTGAATTGCAAATATTTGAGTCGAAACCAGTTACACATTCAATTTTCTCTATGTACTCTCCTTTATGTATGCATGAAGGTCTTTATAAACTTACCCTAGCAACTCAGTTGCTATGGAATCAATATATAGTTTTCAGCATTTCAGTGTAATATTAAAATTCACATCCCTGCGCACAGGGTAGGTTGAAGATACAAACACAGACACATTTTATTGAATGTTACATGCTTTGTTGTCTAATCAGTAAATCATACAGTCTCAATACTTCAGGCTTGTGATGCCCATGTTTGGGGCCTGCCAATGAATAAAACAACCCGGTAAATAATCGAGTACCATCCTTCTATTGTATCATGTTAGCATAGTGTATGGACACTAAGTGAATATTGCAAGTCTACACACATCTAATTGAATTTGTAACTCTTGTTGATGTAAAGGCTGAAATCAAGGAAAATCACCTCTTTTTTGTAAGATCGTGAGATCACATTTCTTTTGAAAAGCAAATCAATATTCATTTTTAGAAAGTCATCTTAAATTTGGCACTATAGTCACAAAAACAACTTTAGCTTAATGAAGCAGTTTTTGTGTATTGTTTAAGTCTCTAAAGTCTCACTGCTCAATTCACTGCAATTAAGGAGTTTGTTTTATTTCTGTTTATGCAGCCTTAACCACACCTTCCCTGACTCACACAGCCTACATGAAAAAAAGTTTTGATTTTTCAATCAGATGTTAACTTGCTTTAGAATTTTTTCTCTCCTGCTCTGTAAATTGAGCTTTAATCACACACAATTGGCTCCTGCAGGGTCTAGCAAGCTATTAACAGAACAGGAGATAAGACATTCTAAAGTAAACTGAATTTGCAAAAAAAGGAAGTTTAAACATTAAGTGACTCTTTACAGCCAGGAAGGCTGTGCCGGGAGGTGTGACTAGGGATGTATAAACAAAGTGATTAACTCCTAAATGGCAGAGAATTGAAAAGTGAAAATGCAGGGGCATGATCTATACAACAAAACTGCTTTATCAAGCTAAAGTTGTTTGGGTGACTATAGTGTCCCTTTCAATGTAAACAAATCAGCCTCTTGGTTACAGTGGTTAAATTTGGTTGTTAAACTAAGGATGGAATCATATTTTGCTATGAAAGCAGGAAACAAAATTGTTAGCATTTTCTTCATCAACTCGCCTAGAGTTTGCAATTTTAACACACCCATTTGTGCAGATTTCAAGGTCAGTTAAATTGCATCTTTTAAAGAGGCATTCTAAGTGCTATCAGTATTACAGTATTGTGCACTACTATAGTTATAACACCCAATGTCCAACTTAGTATATATGAAATGGGTCCCTAGGTATAATATTCTCCCAAGCCATTGACGATAGTTTCTTGATTCTACCACTGCAGTATCTGTCTGTTCAAGAAGTGAATAGTTCTTTACTTTGACAGCAACAGTAAAGTGTTATTAACTTTATATATAGTATTTTCTTCCAATTAATATGATGTGTATGTCTGTGTTAGTTTACAGTTTCTGAAAATGCATTTAACAACCATCATTTTAAAGATGACAGAACTTCTTTAAAACTTTTTCCATCAATTTTAAGACCACATTAAATTAACTGTATAAACAAGGAAGAGGTGGGACCAAGGCTCTTGAAGACAGTAATCTAAATATTTTCACAGTAATACATCGATCAGATAAGAAATATCAGTATACAAACGTTGCATACTCCTCCTTGTTATTGTAGTTTTGGGTGATTTTGTTGATGAAAGAGTTGAATTAGCCTTTTTTTTTAACCGTATAATTCCTTTTATGTGGCCTACCTTCAGTGAGACTATGAAGAAATACAATGTGTTCAATAGTATGTCCAGTCTTTAGAACATCACTGTTTCCCCTGCAGGTTTTAGTTCATTGCGAATATTGAGAGAAGCAGACATTCATCATGCCTGTAGTATAGTTGATATCTTATCTCCCTTATGATACAGATAAAGACTATCAATGTCTTTCTACATAAAAAGGTTATTCATGAAAGCCCTACTTCTTCAAATACTGCTTGAAACAAATAACAACCAGAGGAATCAAGAAAAAGCAACCAAATATGCTTCTATTACATTTCATTAACCCTTTTTCATGGCAGTTGATTAGGCAAATCCCATTCTGTCATGACAGTCTTGGCACGTCCTCTGAATGAGTTAATGTTGATGTCTGTGACGGATCACCTGACACCCCGACTGGGTACCTCCGTTCATGGATGCTCCTAGTGCTTCCCGAGGGCTAGAAAGCACTCCACTTGACACCATAAGCACCGCAGACCCCACGAACCACCACAGCTTGGTTGGGGTCTCGCCATCTCCTACCCACCCTGGAACTATGACAAGGCTCCAGGTTCCAGTGGCTGAACCTTTTTTTCCCCAGAGAGTGAAGCAGGAACAAGCTCTGAAACAAGCTTAGTGATTATCCAAGGGATTATGAAGAGCATAGCAATCCCTTGTAGCTGTTTCCCCCAATAAGAGACAGGACTCTAAATTCAGGGTGAATTTAGAGTCCTTTAATGAGCACAAAGGCCTTTCTTATATACAGTTTTCTACACAAGGTTACCACCCATGTAGACCTTATGGAGCACAGGACACAAAGTCACAAAAGCCAATCAAAACTGTATTGTATAATTAGACACTCCCAAATACTGTACACAAACCCTCCCCTCTGCCTGTGAAACAATTAACAAAGACAATGGACTAACTCAATTACCACAAGCAGAAAATATAAATTTTTACCCAACGTCCAGAAACATCCCAAAACACAAAATATATCCCCATAAATCCTGCATATCTGGATAGCCCTGATCTGGGTGAACAACATATCCAAAAATCATGCAGATCATAGCAGGGGTTCAAAAGTTTTATGGAAGTCACATTTGACCGACCGCAGGCATGGCTTTCATGCCCAAAACAGTTCCACAGATTTAGGTTGTGCGGATGGTCTATCTTCTCCTCTAAAATACAAATACAGAGTCTAAACGTATATACCAAAAAGTGGCAAGTAACTCAAAAACACCCGTGTGGCAACCTCTCTACCCACACTATAAAAAACAAAACATATACATACGCAATGGGTGGAGTATCTTGGTTGGAGGTATAAGAATATGTCAGGGATACAAATGGGATAACTGTAACACAAAGATAAAAACACAAGCACCTAGTGCAAGATCATACAATACATGGATAATAAAATGAAGATTTTGTGATTTGGTACTCACAAAGGAAGAGCCAGAGAATTATGGCGCAATCTGGACGTCTGTGGGAAAGTTGGAAGGGATCCCACTCCCTTTAAGTGTATAGGTGATGCTTAGTCGGTCCCAAAAAAGGAAGAATGTCCATACAGATAAATAAAGACAATGCTTCCTTTTAATAGAGGGGTTTCAATAAAATACAAGGTAAAAATAAACTTAAATAAAATGCAATAAAATGCAAAGCAAGATTCTACATACCTCGACGTGAAAATAGGATGAGGGACTATAGAGAAAGACCAACATTAAAACACAAGAATACGAATTGGGAAAGGAATACCCAAGGGCCAAGGGACTACACATATAAGAATAACAGAAGAACTTATAGTTCTGTAGTTAAGGATAGAGTACTAAGAGAGCACACAATGAGTGATAGAGAACAGTTGAAAATAGGAGAAAAGGAGATTCAGAATCTACTATAGCAGGAAAGCACTATACACGAAGATCTGACCTACCCCCAACGGATTTACCATCCTCGTCGTTTTTTCGGAAGGATCCAACCATCAACAGACTACAGTGGTCTCAGAAAACACTCCCCCAGGAATCTCCCGGGAAGAGACAGAGACCCATAGAAGAAGAAGAAGAAGAAGAAGAAGGAGAAGAGGAAAGAACATACAGGGAGAAACGGAACAAGAGACGGATGTAGAAGGCATTTTTAATCTAACACAAAAAGACCTCTCCACAGACCAAAGAGAAATTTTTAAGAAGGGTCTTAAATTTGCACCCACAGCAGATTTTAATAAATTTGATTTTTTTATTGATCTTAACCACTTTATTAGGAAATTATCTCTTAAAAAGTTTTTTTATGGAAAAGACGAAACCCCAATATCTATACAGAATGAAAATTTTATACATTCTTCCCCAAACATATGATCTCTGATCAGATGAAGGCTTTTGAAATTGTGGTCATGAAGGAGGTAGACAAAATTAAAAAAAACAATAGTTATCAGCAAAACCTATCCTGTAGAGAACAAAAGACACTAAAAGAGTTGGAGAAAGACAAAGATACCGTAATTAAACCAGCAGATAAAGGGGGAGGGATTGTCATTTTTGACAAAGACAAATATATAAAAGAAGCAGAAAATATTATTTTAGATCCTTTAACATACCAACGTTTAACATTTAATCCTTTGGGAGAATCACAGAAAAAATTGGACAAATATATCTCTAAAGGAAAGGAACTAGAAATTATAAATGAAAAGGAAGCCAAATATCTGTCTGTTACCCACCCCAGAGTCCCAGTGTTTTACCATCTACCTAAGGTGCATAAAGACAGATACAACCCACCAGGTAGACCGATAATCTCATGGATTCAGTATCCACTCGAATATCAGAGTACATAGATGTTATGCTGCAACCTTTAGTGGTCAAAAACCCATACTACCTCAAAGACACCATCCACATGCTCCAAATATTGGAGAAAACTGAATGGCAGGAGGGCTACTTTTTAGTCACGTGTGACGTTAGTTCACTATACAGTATCATCCCCCACAAAAAAGGGCTGGAAGCAGCTAAACACTTTTTAGAAAAATCGTCTTTTAAGAAGGCACAAATAGAGTTTATTTTAGAAGGAATTTTACTTATTTTAACGAATAATTTTTTTTTTGTTCCAAGATCAGTTTTTTCTACAGATCTGCGGTACTGCGATGGGCACCAAGTTTGCCCCCAGCTATGCAAATCTTTTTATGGCACATTGGGAAGAACAGTTTATCTCCAGTGGCCATGGCTGGACGGCAAACTTGGTGGCCTATCGCAGGTATAGTGATGATATATTTTTTATCTGGACAGGTAACAATCACGAACTGGCAAATTTCCTCCAATTTCTCAACACCAACGACTGGGGCATTAAATTGACTAGTAACATTAGTAATACAGATATACATTTTTTAGATCTTAATATATATATTAAAGATTCAACTATTTTTACCAAAAATTATTTTAAACCAGTGGACACGAACAGCTACATTAACCGAAATAGCTGTCATCATACTCCCTGGCTTACAAACGCCCCGAAAGGACAGTTTAAGAGAATAAGGAGGAATTGCAAAGACGTAAAAGAATATACACAACAAGCTGAATATCTAATGAACCAATTTCTACAGAAAGGCTACGATGAAAATGATCCAAAGAAAAATATGGAAGAGGTTAAAGTTTTAGAAAGAGATCAACTTTTGAAATATAAACCTAAGAGCAGTTCTCAAAAGTATAATGAAATTCCATTCATAAGCAAATATAACGGCAGTACGAAAAGAATACAAAAAGTTATACAAAAACATTGGCACATCCTAAGGGATGATCCCATCCTAAAAGTCATTTTACCCCCAAAACCAAAGATAATATATAGGGGAAAGAAAATTTATGGCTCTAATTCAGAGGTGCCAAGAGCTAGAACCACTGAATGAGTGCCAAAACAGCCCTGGAATTACTCTCATAGAATAGGGAATAACCCTCAAATTTGTTATAGAGAAAAGAAAAGATTGGACCCAAAAGGTCCATAAATGGGAGAGTAATCCGGAAAAATAATAAAGACAGCCCTACCTTTTAATAATCCTAAAGGGAACAAACAGGGGAAGGACAGGTAGAGAGGAGGGATGGAGATGTACCAACCAGAGACTGACATAAAGGGTCAGGTGCTTGCTAATAAAAAGTAGCTACCTAACACAAGTCTAACTGGAGGTGACTAAAAAATCCCCATATCCAAACCTCAAAGAGAGTGGTCCTAGGTAATCAGGTAGATGGCAAAAAAGAAACGATTAAATAAATCATAAAGGAAAAAAGAAAACCTCTATAAGGGGACACTAGAAAAATCCCCTAGTTTTGCCTTGACAGAGACTCCTGTAAAAAGTGAACTGTCCCTCAATACCTCGGCGCTTGTGGAAAAGCCACTAGTGCCTACCATGACCAGAGATCCCTTCCTGTCCTAATAGTTTAAATTGAATAAATTAAATTAAATTAAATTAAATCATAAGTGCTACCAGAAGGTGCAAAAAATAAATAAAATAAAATAACTCGACGCGCGTTTCGGCGTTTAAGCACGCCGTCGTCAGGAGCAAACGCCCCGAAAAGGACAGTTTAAGAGAATAAGGAGGAATTGCAAAGACGTAAAACAATATACACAACAAGCTAAATATCTAATGAACCAATTTCTACAGAAAGGCTACGATGAAAATGATCCAAAGAAAAATATGGAAGAGGTTAAAGTTTTAGAAAGAGATCAACTTTTGAAATATAAACCTAAGAGCAGTTCTCAAAAGTATAATGAAATTCCATTCATGAGCAAATATAACGGCACTACGAAAAGAATACAAAAAGTTATACAAAAACATTGGCACATCCTAAGGGATGATCCCATCCTAAAGGTCATTTTACCCCCCAAAACCAAAGATAATATATAGGGGAACCAATAATTTGAAAAATATTTTAGTTAAAAGCAATTTAGACACTACAAAACCAAATAATTTTATCGACAATCTTATAGGTTTTTATGGCTGTGGAGACTGTCTACCATGTAGAACAACAAAGAGCAGGAAAATACATCTTCTGGATATTAGCGAGATAATAGGAAAACCACACAAAATAAAAGACCATCTTACATGTCACTCCAAAGGAATTATTTATTCCCTAAAATGTCCTTGCAACCTCCTCTACATAGGGAGAACTATACGGTGCCTTAACGTTCGCATTGCAGAACATGTCCGTAATATTAAGAAAGGCATAGAGA
The DNA here is from genome assembly GCF_036172605.1 of Pelobates fuscus. Classification (NCBI taxonomy): domain Eukaryota; kingdom Metazoa; phylum Chordata; class Amphibia; order Anura; family Pelobatidae; genus Pelobates; species Pelobates fuscus. Next base: position 276,508,240 of record NC_086320.1, on the reverse strand, counting down.
CACACTCTGTCTCTCAACATTTTAAGATTTTTCATAATCAAGACCCTACAGACCTTTTTTTCTGTGCTATCAAATTAGTTAGAAAAGATTGGAGGGGAGGTAACTACATAAATAAGTTAGGAAAAGAGGAAATGAAGTTTATATTTAATTTCAATACCCTTATACCCAATTTTATCTATATATTCCTAGCTGGGTAGCACTTTGCTATAACTGCACCCTTTGTATACTCCATGATAATATGCACTAAGTCACTTGTACATTTTAGATCTAATTGTCCTTTAATACATACATTTTTTTTTAATATATATATATATATATATATATACATATATATATATATATATACTCATTTCTCTTAAGTACTGCATATAGATTTTTTTCCCTTTTATCTATATTTTATGCTGACCCATGTGATTTATTTTAATATATTTATTATTATCCACATGTCTTCTTCTATTTTTAAATACCATTTCTATTATATGTTGATACAGTTATGTTTCTAAAATCTATCTTATGCTCTCATTTTATGTTGTCCCATGTGGATAACTCTAATACATGTACTATTACACTCATATATGTTTTTTTTTTTTTTTTTACTTTTACTATATGTTTGCATTATTATGCTTTTAAAATCCTTTTGATGTCTTCTATTCCATTTTATATGCGCCCGGGTTCGGCAAATGTTTTAAACATATGGACAAAATGGACAAGAAAGTTTTTTGAACAAATGCAATGCATATGCGTTCCAACAATGACCGAGATAGAAAACCGCGAAGCTCGTCATCAGTGTGCTGCCGCGAATAGAAACGTCACGGAAAGGAGACAAACCCGGAACAGGTGAACACCACAGCGCAATCTGGAAGAGGTATAAGAGAACATCAACGGAAAGGTAACTTTAGCAACTGATGAAGCCTAATCCATAGGCGAAACGCGTCTTGCTATTCAGAACATCCCACAGTGGAACTTTTGACTTTACCACTTGCAGTGGTGTTTGCAAGAAGGAATCTTGCTTTGCATTTTATTGCATTTTATTTAAGTTTATTTTTACCTTGTATTTTATTGAAACCCCTCTATTAAAAGGAAGTATTGCCTTTATTTATCTGTATGGACATTCTTCCTTTTTTGGGACCGACTATCACCTATCCACTTAAAGGGAGTGGGATCCCTTCCAACTTTCCCACAGGCGTCCAGATTCAGCCATAATTCTCTGGCTCTTCCTTTGTGAGTACCAAATCACGAAATTTTCATTTTATTATCCATGTATTGTATGATCTTGCACTAGGTGCTTGTGTTTTTATCTTTGTGTTACAGTTATCCCATTTGTATCCCTGCCATATTCTTATACCTCCAACCAAGATACTCCACCCATTGCGTATGTATATTTCTTCTCCTCTATCCTGGAGATAATTGGCTTAATGCGCTGTGGTAACTTAATTATCTCCAGGTACAGGAAATATCTCTAAGTCAGAAACTGTTACAAAAACCACATAAAAATACATAACTCTTATAATACAATGTTTAACCTATATGTCCAACATATCCCCAGATAGCTTGGATCTGAGCGCTCAATATGTCCAATGTTAACATTGCCTTATAGTACAAGGAAGGGTGGGGTCAGAAAATAGCAAGGGCTGATGGGAGATTGAGGAGGGACAAAGCAACCAGTTTAAACTGGTCTGGCAGTGTCCCTGGGACAACGCCCTGCTGGAGAAACAATAGGACAGGAAAAAGGGGGAGGGGAGGAGTACCATTTTCCCATGGATTTAAGGGGGCAGAAACAGTGTATTAAAACCCCATAAGCCCAAATTGGGTGTTTAACCCCTTAAGGACCAAACTTCTGGAATAAAAGGGAATAATGACATGTCACACATGTCGTGTGTCCTTAAGGGGTTAAACGGCAATACTCCCAGGGGCCATAGTCACAGGGCAGGAGGCTGGCAAACAGGCCCCTCCAAAAACTCATGGCAAACTCCCTAAAAAATAGTTAAAAAATATATCTTGCTCATCTTTCATGTCACTTAATGCAGTCCTTCTACATGGTGCTACAAGCTTAACCCCACTTGTTTTTGTTTATTGCATTTGCATGTCTTATTATGTTTTATTAAAAAGCTTGTTTTTACTGGTGATGGTGGTGTGGCGTGGCATGTGTGTGAGTTTCTTACACAAATCTATGAGCAGGATATTTAAGAGTTTTTCTGACTAAAACTTCACTGTTATGTTCTAAAGGTGATATTGGACTTTCATAAATTATTCTGCATGTTTAGCAAACATTATAAAGCAATGGATGCCAGAAGATCAATAGCAAGTTATATCCCTCTAATGGGTGTAAAGTGCTTAGAATTGAATGGGGTGATAAAACGATCAATGTGTTTCTGTGCTGCATGTTTTTTGTGAATTACATTTTGTGTGCTCAATGCTCATTATGTATATATTTGTTCACACGGTTTTGTTTTAATATTATATTTATAGCGATGTGATAATTTTATGCTTCATTGGTAACATACACATAAATACTGTATTAAAGGGACACTATAGTCACCAGAACAACCACAGCTTATTGATTTTGTTCTGGTGAGTAGAATCATTACTTTCAGGCTTTTTGCTGTAAACACTGTCTTTTCAGAGAAAATGCAGTGTTTACATTACAGCCTAGTGATAACTTCACTGGCCACTCCTAAGATAGCTGTTAGAGATCCTTTCTGGGTCATGGCTGCCTAAAATGCGTCCAAACATTCAGTGTCTCCTCCCTCTGCATGCAGACACTGAACTTTCCTCATAGAGATTAATTGATTCAATTCATCTCTATGAGGAGATGCTGATTGGCCAGGGCTGTGTTTGAATCATGCTGGCTCTGCCCCTGATGTGCCTCCTTGTCAGTCTCAGCCAATCCTATGGGGATGCATTGTGATTGGATCAGGCCACCACTTCTGATGATGTCAGCATACAGGTTTTGACTATTGACTATTCTGAGTCAAACAGCATGCAGAGCTACAGCTTCAGGCTTGAATAAAGATAACATTGTGCTATTTTTAGGGAGGCATGAGTGGACCAGGAGGGCTAGATGGTGGTTTTAACACTATAGGGTCAGGAATACAGGTTTGTGTTCCTGACCCTATAGTGATCCTTTAATATCACCAACCATTTCTACATTTTCACAAGACGCAATTGTCATAAAAAAACAAAAAAAAATATATTCCCCATTTTTTTAATATTTATTTTTATAATTCCCCCCACCCCATGTCCAAGTTGATATATTTACTGAATGGGCAATGAAATGTATCTCTTTGTCTATGCCTATTTGTATCTGTCTGTTGTTTTGCCTGTCTATCTTAGTCTATCTGTCTGTGCATCTACCATAGTAAGATTGGTGCTGATACCGTTCTCATATTGATAACTTCAGCTCTCTGATTGATAAATGTATGACAGTATTTGCTTATTAATGACATTTAAAGATTATATTTACTCTTGGAGCACTTCTTTGTTAGAGTCATTTATGCTGGAAGATCCTGAAGAGTACAGCTCCCTCTTTGCCTCTGCCTCCTTTCACCCCAAGGCAAGCTGCCTCCTTGGGGGCGTAAAGGTTGCTAGTCAACCCCTTGCGTTTGCCTTGCATACCATGCCATACCAATTGAATATTGTGCTCTTATGATGTGCTTTATGAGTAAGCCAGATCATACACCAAAGTCTAAATGTGTGGTCTGATGCATGACTACTGAGTTCAAACTCCCTGAGCAAGCTTCTAGCTAGAATGAGATTTGCACTGTATGCAATCAAAACTTCAAAATGGGGGGGGCGGGGCTTAGCGGCGGAGCGAGACGGACGCCATTTCTGGCAGCTCTGTGCAAATCAAACTGAATCCGTCAAACATCACCGAAACTACATGCCATCCACGCAATCAAATACTTGCATTGCCCGAGGGAGATCATCCTGTACCGCCCGATGCCATTTAGGTACAATCCGAGGCAGGCAAAGCCCAAAACGAAAATCCGGGCCTACTACACGCCAAACTACTGCGGCCTGGAGTACTAGTGGGAAGGAGAGAGCCTGGGAGACCCAAGCGACGATCATCTACAGGACCCCGACCAATCCCATGAGGAGATGGAGCGCAGATCACAAAGACCACACCAAGGTACTGCCACAGCACAGCCTGATATAGGGGCACTGCTACAGAAACAAACCCCAGCCAAAATGGCGCCCGACCAGGGCTCAGACACCCCACCTGCACAAACCACTCAGGGGGACACTCAGAGAACCCCACAGCCCATACAGATCACAACCACCAAATCCATACCCCCACAGGGAACAGCAGACCCAGCCACCAAGCAGGACCTGCAGCAGATGCAAACTATGCTGTAGGATATACAACGCCTGCTGGCAGCAGACCTACCAGCGCTCAAAACGAGCATGCAACAGATCACAGAAAAAGTGACAACCACTGAAAACCAAGTCAAAACAATACAGGGAGAAATCCCTACGCTACAAGACTCGCTCCACCAACTACAACACGACCAGCAACGCTTAGCAATACAATTGGCGGCACAGGAGGATAAAAACCGGCACAACCACATCAAAATCAGAGGCATCCCAACATCAGGGAGCAAAGAGGATCTACCGCATTATGTGAGGCGACTCACACAATCATTACTCCCTCCTGCAGTAACAAAGACTCACCTTTGCAGGGATTTACCGCCTACCCACGCCTCCTAGAGCCGCCGCAACGCTAGCCGGAGACGTCATCATCCGTTGCGTCCTACCCCAAGACAAGGGGCACATCATAAGCGCAATCAGGGGTAAGACCCCGCTTGATTTTGAGGAAGCCCAACTGACTTTTTATCAGGACTTATCCAGAACTCACCGGCCACCTGCGCACAGCGGGGATGCCATATAGATGGGGAAACCCTCACTCCTTGCTCATCACCCACCAGGGGACCACCCATAAACTCACCCCAGGGACTGAGGCCCCTACAGTGCTCACAAAATTGGGCCTACAAAACTTGCCCAACCTGGGCACTCCCCACGTCTGGAATCCAGATGCCTCGGAAACGTTTGTGCCAAGAGGGCAGAGAAGGGACACGCAAGCCACCTGATGGAAAGGGGGAGAGAGGTCTCTTACCCCTGCCCGCTCAACGGCGATACCCATATGTCTTGTCTAACACAACCTGTATTCTCCCCACCTTCCACGCAATACGCAATACAATGCTGATGTTTACGTTATTACCCGTTTACCGCAAGCTAGAGGAGATAGCCGGTGAGGACGCTGGCGCGCTGCCTCATTACCAGACCACAAGCCATAGCCTAAGCCAAAACCTACCCCCCCGACTGCCCCTAGGTTAGGGCCACCACCCCTCACGAGTGGTCTTCAGTGGAACTAGACGACCAGGGCACTTCAGAAAGTAGAAATGAGCACATGTACCACTCACCAGACTACCTGACTGACAAAACAACACCCAGTGCACCCACACGGGCCCTAGCACCACTATGCACCTCCACGCAACTACTTTCTAACACCTATAGGGTCACGCCTCCGACACTGACCCATGACCTAGGTACTGCCCGCAGACGAGTTGCACGACTAAACCCCTATACGAACCCAACCTCTACCTAGGATCTTACGCATGTTATACTCAACAAAAAAAAAATCATTTGTGCTAAAACTTATCAAATGCATTATTTACCCAATGTTAAAGCCTGTTACCCTCTCAAACGATGCATACGTTGCACCATGTATAAGTCTTGTGCACGCAAAAATAAAGAATTTAAAAAAAGAACTTCAAAATTAGAGCTATCATATGTGACAGTCAAAATGAACAGTTTGCAATGGAAATATTCCTCTTTGTTAGTTGCTAGTAATGAATGCAGTGATATATATATGTGTGTGTTGAAATATTGTACATGTAAAAATGGGATATAATGCTGAGACAATCTCATTGGACTTTTCCCCAGGAATTGATGTGCTTGCAGTTGGTGGGTCATTATGCTGCTGCACCTGTGTAGTGTTAAGGTCAGTGTGTTTTTCTGATTCTAAACTCCATTCATCATTCCATTATAAATTCATATATCATTCATAATGGAATGTTATACGGCCTGGCTTCTAATCCCAGCAAAACCAACAATTCATGTCTCATTGAAAATAGGCTGCCTTGACTGCATGTGTTTTAGGGATATTAATACTTAGTATAGCCAGATTTTAACTAGATACAATGTGAAAGTCAAACACTGTGTCCAAGAACCCTCTAGTCCAGGGATGTCCAAAAGGTAAATCCCCAGATGTTTTAAAACTACAGCTTCCATGATGCGTTGCTGTTCGAAAGGCATTCCAAAGGCATGCAAAGCTTCATGGGAGTTGTAGTTCTACAACATCTGGGGATCTACCTTTGGGCACCCCTGCTCTAGTCCAAGGCCAGGAATAAGATAACCCTCCAGTTGTAAAAAGCAGTGTAGGGCAATGTTTTTCAACCTTTTATGGAGAAGTACCCCTGCAGGTCTAACAAAAAATGTCCAAGTACCCCTGTCTCTAGGAAGTAATTCCTATTGATCTAAATTCCAAATAAAAAGTGTAGACACTGATATTTAAGTTATTGGAGAAGAAGCCTGATTAAAAGCTCCTTTGGGAGTGGATCCTTTCCCTGTGATCTTGTGGGGATCACTTCCCTGTGGTCCAGTGTGAGGCTTGTGTAATGTTCGTGCTCTTCCAGCACTGCTTGATGTTGTAATCCCGGGACCAGAGTGACATCATAACTGGCTCCCAGCATCATCACAGTGCTGGAAGATCACAAAGAGTACAGCTCCCTCTATGCCTCTGCCTCCTTTCACCCCAAGGCAAGCTGTCTCCTTGGGGGCGCAAAGGCTGCTAGTCAACCCCCTGCGTTTGCCTTCATACCATGGGTTGAAACTAGGGTGTAGGCTGTAGGGGATTATGTTAGCTAGTTCAACTGTTTTTATTAAAATGCTGCTAATCTTGGACACGCTGGACATGTATGTACATTTTCTGCCAAAGATCCTGAAGTGCAATTATATTATATAGAGCTCACTGGATCTACATCTAACATCTAACTCCCTAACTCCTAAAAAGGAGCAATTTTTTTACAGTTTAACACAATGATGTAAAGTAGGTGGCAGCAAATGGGAGACAAGCAGGGCAGGAATTCCGTCTCCTATTGGTTGCACACTGCATTGCCATTCTGTAGGTTGTCATATTGAATATAACCATTCTAATCCTGCAAGCACAGTATGTCAATGACAAATGGGCCACCAAACCTAGCTGCAGCCCGTGTGTGCTCTTGGATTCAATTTAAGAATAAAGAACACTGTAATAATGCCAGCGACTGTAAGCAGATAAGACATGCAAAACAGAATAGTGCAAATGAATAATTAGAAGTCTGCCACCAAAGGATTAGAATACAGAATGGTGTGTGGCTTGTTTTATTGAAGTGTAACTCCATACGCCAATTCATGGTTTTTCTCCATTGCAGTTTATTAGTTCACACTGGTGGGACCTAAAGAGTATAACTGTTTCAGGGTTATTCGAGAGTTAGTGAGAATTGTCTGGAATTCAAAGTGAATTTCAAAATTTAGGCCAAAATAGCTGAATTAGAAGAATTCTCTATGTCAAGTCTATGTTCAGGATATTTCGGCCCTTTTCACATTAGAATTACTTTGAATTCTCTGAAATGTTTATTTTGTCAAAACCATTTCAGGTTACAAACAGTGGATCGAGATTGACAACAGCTTGAGCAGTTACTTGCACTAATTATCTAAGGCGGGTTAATTTAGAGTATTATTAGAGCAATATTAAACCTCCAAGCCAAAGACTGTCTTGTGATGTTATTGGGTCCACAGCAGTTGGAAAAATAGGCAGAATATGTCTGTTCTTGAAAATTATATTGGACAATTTTGAAATTTCACATACATTACATGTCCATGATATGGCTACATTTTGACCCAACTGGGTATTTGACAAGCCTTTGCAAAGACCCATTTAGATTGAAACATTGTAGATCATTATTTTAGGAGATTGAACACATCTCTAAAACTTATACATAGTTTTAGAATTATTAACCAATCTTCAGCCAGAACCCATTCCTGAATATAGACGTCAAAGATTACAGCTGTTTATGTCTTTCCATAGAAGCAGTTCAATAAATGTAATCGAAAAAAAAATCTTATGACTCATATATTTGTATTTGAACGTAAAGGATTAGATTAAAGAGAAAATACAGAGAAAATATTTGTAAAAATCACTAATGGACAATTCTATCCTCATCATATAATCATCACTAACCGCTTTCATCTATCGACATTCAATAATAAATGTAGCATGCTTGTTAAAACTGTACGACTGAAATAATGACCTAAAATAGCTAAAACAAATTAAATAAATCTAGAAGATGTAAAATGCATGTAAATATGCAAGAATGACAATGTAACATTTCTTTTTTAAATAATCTATGTAAATAATTACTGTTTGTCTTCATGTTATCCCATATATGATTAGATGTGTCCTCTGCCTTTTTTAACATCATATATTGACTTGGCAACTTGGAAACATGAGTGTGTAAATGCATTTAAAATGGAAGATTGTGGAAGATAATGACTTTTAAGATGTTTTTTCCCCAATTATAATAGCAAAAGAAAGGGCTGTTTTAGTGCTAATGGGTCTTGGAAAAACATCTATTGATACCTTTTGTATACATTACCAGACAAAGAGTTGAGTGCATTTGCTAGAAACTGGGCTTATTATATAATCAACAATATTTTATGTTGTTGAAATAATTCACAATGGGACATGAGTTATAGTGTATACAATAAAACACAAGACATATTAAAGCATTGATCATGGACGGGTGAAGAAGACACGAGAGACCACTCAGTCTAATTATGTGGACAGTCTAATCTCTAGCTCTCAATTACCGTAGTACAGCATTTCCCAATTGGGGGAAACCTGGGGGTTCCAATTAGGGTTCCGCAAAAGTAAAAAAAAAAAAATGGGCGCAGGCGGCAAGGGAGCAGTGAGCAGTGGTCTCCCTGCTCAGCTCTCTCACGCACACAGCAGTGATGCTGGAGCTGGAATATGACGTCACTCCGGCTCCAGCATCAAGAGGCGCACGAGGGAGCTGAGCAGGGAGATCACTGCTCCCTCGCCGTGCGCATGCCAGTTGCTCAGCAGCCCCACTGGACCCCAGGGACACTCCTCAGCACGCCAGCCGCTCAGCAGCCCCACTGGACCCCAGGGACACCCAGCAAGACAGCCACTCAGCAGCCCCCAGGAACCCCATGGACTCCATGCCAGCACTCCTAAAGGTAGCGGGGCTGGGTGGAGTAAAATAAACAAAATCTTGTGTGTGTGTCTGTTAGGGAGTTTGTATGTGTGTCTGTAAAAGAGTATATGTGTTTGTCAGTGAGAGAGTATGTGTGTTTGCCAGTGAGAGTGTATGTGTGTCTGTCAAAGAGTATGTGTGTCTGAGTGTGTCAGTGTGTGTATCTGTGTGTCAAGGTTTGTGTATGTGTCACTGTGTGTATCTAAGTGTGTGTGCCAGTGTGTATCAGTGTGTTTGTATGTGTGTGTGTGTCAGTGTGTGTGTATCTGAGTATCAGTGTGTGTATGTGCCAGTGTGTATCTGTGGGTGCATGTGTGTGTGTATTTGTGAGTCAAGATGTGTGTGTTAGTGTGTACCTGAGTGTGTGTATCTGTGTGCCAAGGTTTGTGTCAGTGTGTATCTGAGTATGTGGATCTGTGTGTCAGTGTGTATCTGTATCTGTGTGTCAGTTACATTTACACAAACACTCACAGAGATACACACTGACACAGATACACACACTGGCGCATACAAACACAGATATACATACCTTGACACACAGATACATACACACATATACACACTGTGTGTCAAGGTGTGTGTATCTGTGTCAGTGTGTGTATGTGTGCCACTATCTCAGTGTGTGTGTGTGTATCTGTGTGTCAGATTCATACACACTGGCACATACAAACACATATACACATACATGTCTGTGTATCAAGGTGTGTGTATCTGTGTGTCAGATTCATACACACTGGCACATACAAAAACATATACACACACCTTGATACACAGACACATACAAACACAGATACACAGACCTTGACACACAGATAAATACATACATACACACACACACAGATACACACTGTGTGTCAAGGTGTGAGTATCAGTGTGCCACTGTGTGCCAGTGTGTGTGTGTGTGTGTGTATCTGTGTGTCACAGGCACATACAAGCACACCTTGACACACACCGGCACATACAAAAAACGGCAGGGGGGGTTCTATTATGTTGATGCACTATGTCAAAGCGTTCCACGGGAAAAATTAATTGGGAACCCCTGCAGTAGAACATTTATGGAATTGATATTATTGGTATTTATCAAGTTCTAACATGTTCTACAGATTTATACAAGGGATGGACAAGAGTTAACTAATAATCAAGTACGGTAGTTCTAACAAAACTTTAATACTATCAAGGTACACCATGTATTAGGTTAAACCAAGGACATACTTTGAAGAACTGATGAAGTCACAAGGTTTAAATACATTGGGAAACAGTGATTAGTGAGGCTTTGGCTTTAACCTAATATATTTTGTACTTAAGTGCACTTTCTTCTGTTACATATCAGTGGTTGCTGAGCTTCTGATAGCTATGCTCATTTACTTCATCACAGCCAACACACTGTTCAACTCAGCCATCAAAATGTTATTATGATGGTCTAAAGTAAGAGTGCCTAAAATATAGATCCCCAGATGTTTTAAAACTACAGCTTCCCTGTTGCTTTGTCATTCTAAGGGCATTCTAAAGGCACGCAAAGCATCATGGGAGTTGTAGTTCTACAACATCTGGGGATCTACCTTTTGGGCACTCCTGGTCTATCTTCTCTTATACGCTCTTCCTGCTGTGTGTATCTGATGGTTTGGTGGTAGAAACAATGACTTATTCCGCTACTAAAATTGTGAAGATAATTTCAGGGTATTAAATGTTTAGTAGTACAAGCTCAATCTAAACTGTGCTTCTAAATGTACTAAAGTAAGCAAGATTATATTTTACATACTGAGTAATTATGGTAATGGCTTGCATCTGTACAACTCCATTTTAAACTCAATTGTCTAACCAAAACCCCTTCTCATTATTCTATTTAGGATATGGAGTGACTACTGATATAAATGCAGGAATTGACTTTATATTTTCAAAAGCTTGGGACGCATTAGATCCCATTACCGGGCCTAGTTGAATATCTGAATCAAATGTCAAAACATAGATGCAATGAGGAAACACATGTTGATCTATTGATTCACATAATCTGTTGTTTTACCTACCAAATTAGGTCACTGATTAGGTCAATGATGCTCATGGGAAACTCACACATTATGCTTGGTTAAGCACTCTGCCAATTTTATTTTCACAGAGGTGCAAAAATGCATTGCTAAACTAAACATTTGGTACCAAGTACCTTTTAAGCTCACATGGGCTCACCAACATTGGATTAACTAGCTACTCAAGTCAACGGGTTTCCAGTTTCAACTCAACAGTGTCCATTGGCATATTGGATCAGGTTAAGATAGTCACATCCAAACTCAGAGTGAAAATTCTTATATTGTTGTAAACGCAAATATTGATTAATTAGTGCAAATGTGGATTTTAGACAAGTAGCTTCTCTCAAAATTTGAAGAGCACAAAGTGAGAATATCATATATTGTGCATTTCAACAGAGTGGCCCTGCCAATCTAGTTATATGCCTTTCGTTCAAAAACTCTTACTAGACATAGTAAATTGTGAACAGACAACATTCTAACATACTTTTTCAGGGAGATGCGCTATCCGACAACACAAAGAGACAATTGAAACAAAACCCTACATTCAACCTCATGCCCATATGTCTTTTCAGTCCTGGAGTACTGTCTCTTCCTTGAGTTTCCCCTGTAAAATAAAATTATTGTATACTTGCTTCAATCCAGTTTTGTAAAGAAATGTCCTTAATTCCTTTCTTATCTTCTGTCAATTGAAATAGGAATCTTAAAAAAAAAAGAATAACTGCTTCTGTGAAAAAAAGAGCTATAAATCTACATAACAGATTACTACATTAATTCTGCAGTGATGACATAGAGGTCATATCCCAATGGAATCACAAAATAAGCAAAAGTGAATGCTTGGGTTTTTCCAGCAAATCCAATACTTCAATTCATTTCCCATTGGATTAGATAAGTATTATTAAAGGACTAAAGTATAATTCAAGTTCGCTTTGTTAAGTTGGGAGTTTAAGGTATGCACTTACATTTTTTTACACTTACATCAATACATGTCATTTGACAAATGGGGAAAAATCCACTTATTTTTGAAGATTTTTTTTTTTAAAGCTTGCTAGCCGAGATCGTCACTGCAGAATTGTTCCAGTCTTTATATCCAAAACACGACAAAATTCCTGACAATAGATCAAGCCAGCCAGGTTTCAACATCAGCATAAAGTCAGTGCTTTGTAAACAACTGACTTGCTTTAATTTTAATTGCATATCAGATTTTTTTCATTCTGTGCCCAATTTGACTGATATAAAATCTCTTGTTAACTTTGGCCAATTTTTTTTTTTTTTTTTTATTATTTGTGATTCATTAACATTTATCACTTTTTTTTTATAAGGAATTTAATGTCCCTACTAAACAGTTTATCTGTGAAGTAGATAACATCAAAGAAAAATACCCCAGAGAAGTTATTAAACCATTCTTAAATGGTTTGATGACTTACAATGGGGGGCCTTCACAACACTTCTGGCATTATCACCCGTACATGACTACTACTTTGGTCTTAAACTTGAAATATACTTTGATTTTCTCACTTTTGTGAATAACCCTGAAACCTCTACAGCTCAAGTATATTGCAAATTATTTATTATATTCGAAATAGTAGCTATAGATTTAAGTCACCTGTACAGAATGTGCCCATCCTTAACCTTCATGTTTACTAATGCCCACTTAAACCTCCTTGTTCAGTAATGTACAGGTTGAATGACATTAAGAAATGCATCTAATTCCATTGCTTCTGGATCTCACAAATTTTAGCAATTGGTGATTTAAATGAGCAGGAAAAATATATATTTTTTATTGTGGCCCCAAAACTCTTTGAATTTTGATGAAGATTTATTCATCCAACAGCTACTTGCTGTGGTCCATAAGATATATTGAGTTCCACACTGAGTTGTTATTTAAACTAAGCAAGAATGACAATACCTTTGGTCTTTTCCGTGAGATTATTTGATCTAATTTCTTCCAAGCAGTTGATGTTCTGAACCACTCAAATATGTTAAATGTTATTTAACATTTGAAGATTCTTTTTAACCCTATAAAAGCCAGAGGCACTCCATTCCCCAGAAAAAAAAGTAAACATTACTTACCTTTTCTAACTGTTGCTCCACTTCTTTACTGGTAGACTTACAAGTGACAACAGTGTTCCTTCCTGTCCCAACAACATTGTTGCATGTCAAGCATGGTATATCAAGAAGCCCTCCTGGCTGTCAGCTTGACTGCTGGTGGGGGGATTTTCCTAAATTAATTCATAAAAGTAGCAATTTCTCTTGAAATCTGCCCCTTTAAGAATTTTAACAAGGAAGACGTGCTTTTAACTCATAAAGCTATAAACAAGCTGAAGTGCTTACTCCTAACGCCTTAGAGCAGGGGTCCTCAAACTCCGGCCCCCCAGATGTTGCTGAACTACAACTCCCATGATTCTCTGGCTATCTATGTAAGTCAAAGAATCATGGAAGTTGTAGTTCAGCAACATCTGGGGGGCCGGAGTTTGAGGACCCCTGCCTCATAGGAACACTCCAAACACCTAAAGCACTTTATAAATTCACGTAAATAAACCTTCTTACACCCCCTGGCTGTCCATAAGAATCAGGTCCTGTTCCTGGTTTGGTTAGCTCAGTGGAGCTAAACGGAAGAGGCAGGAAATTGCCCAGAGCATTTGCCTTACAGAGACTTCTCATTGAACTGCTTTGGGAATTTGCAAGTGGATTGCACATGAGTGTAGCACAGCCATTATAGAATAGAGCAAAATCACAAGTGAGAGATTCATAGTTAGCAACCAAACTACATAAATAAGCACAAGAAGGAATACATGGAAAAATAAAAATAAAGCTGCACAATATACACAATACCAGCAAAATAAAACCGGAACAGATAGTTGGAGTTGCAAGTAAGGAACAGGGAAGGTAGGCCTGGAATAAATATAGGTAACAGTGAATTGAAGAAAAAAGCAAAGAATGGATACAATCAGGATGAAATACCTGGAGAGCTGGCAATGGAAGCTAATACTGTGTCAGGCTCAGGTGAGCTCTTAATTATCATGCTAATGAAAAGCCTTAGGCTGTTCGTTTAAGTATTTTTCCTTCAGATTGCTGGTGCTGCAAGGGTAGAAATGAGATGCTATTAGCTGTTACTGCCGCTTGTCTTGACTTCACTACATGAGATTAAAAAAAGCTAGTGAATTGTGGCAACTTGCCAATCGACTTGTAAAATTTTGTAAAAAAACATTATTATTGTAAAACAATCTCCAAAATGAGTTGGAGACTTTGGTTTTTCTTCATTTATTTTACTAAAACTGCAGATCAGTACAAAAATAAAAAAAATAAAACAAATAACCAAAAAAATGCAACCCTCAAAATGATTAATGTAAATTTGGAGCAAGACGTAAACAATGTAACTTTGACTAGATCAATACGTGAAGCTTGTTTATGTCAGTTTGAAAATGCTGATATACTTTTATGTCCTGTCACAAGCTTCCAATACATTCAAATTAAGGTAACTTTGTGAGGCGTTTTTTTTTTTTTTTTTTTTTTGTCTTTTTATTTTATTGTTTTGGATAATTATAACATGGTTTTGAGAGCTGGCAGCTTGCTCTGAACTGACATATAGACTTCAAAATCTTGTCTCGGCTGCATAAAGCACACAGAATGTGAAGATTGCCAGAGAATTAATTTCTTATCCCATTGTGGCCAGCAACTGTGCCATGGTTTTTATATCAAGCAATTAATAACCACTGTGCTGAACAAGTACACTATTAACCCAATAAGTGCACCCTTATAGCAACAGGGCAGATTAGCAGCAGTGGGCAAATTCACACATTTGTGATACACAAGTAAGGGACTTGAATTTAGTGTGGAAGCTTACTTGCATCATTGGAACATTCATGCACTAACCTAGCACCAACCTCATCTTCAACTCCACCAACTCTCACTTTTTCCCTATCACAATCTCAGACCTGCCAAATTTTGCATATCTGCTAACGAATTACCCTGGGTCAGGACCGGATTTCCCATTAGGCCGAGTAGGCATGTGAGTACAGAAACCTGACCACTAGGGAGCGCCTTTTTTCAGCACTTAGAATGTGCCTTTTTGAGTTTAAATAGACTAGCGGGGAGGGATTAGTACCGGAAACCTTGACCTGTGTCCTCTGTTGCTCAATAAGGACACTATAGTTGTTAGTTAGTAATTCTCATGTCAGTCGCACCTCACTTATACAAGGCTCAGTATAACCCTCGGGACACATTATATGCCACCCTCAGGCCTATTCTAGACTTGCTAGGGGTATAGCATTACCCAGACTAGACATGCTTTCACCACATACACCCTATTACACCACACTATAAAAGTTTAGTTAAGCCTGTTATCCATCTTATACAAAATTTAAAAATGTGCGAACTTCTATGCCACAGTCTAATTTCTGTAATTTCCTGGAACACGCTGTTGTGGCGTCAGTTGCTAACCTGTAATTATCTGCACAAATGAAAATAAAGAATAAAAAAAAAAAAAAAAAAAAGGACACTATAGTCACTAAAATCACTACAGCCTTCATAGAAAAGGCAGTGTTTACATTGCTAGCTAGTTACACCTCTAGTGGTAATCACTCATATGGCTAGTAGAGGTGTTTCCTGTATCAATGCTGCACAGCATGCAGCACTGGCGTTCAGTGTCTCCACACTCTACATGTTTCTGACGCCGTCGTCAGTAACATGCTCCTGACGACGGTGTCCTAATACGCCGAAATGCGCGTCAAGCGTTTTCCTTTTTCTTATATCACAGCACTTGGTAACACTTTTCAGTTTGTTACCACTATGGTTTTTGTTTTTTAGGTGTTTCTTTTATTTCATTTATAACTTGTGTAGGGAGAGATGGTTTCGGTCGACACTAGTGGCTAGACCACCAAGGTAACCTTTAGGGAGAGCTGATTTTTTGAGGTCTTTAATTTTATCTGCGTCGAGACAAGTTTTTCTGGCCCTCCTTTCCTGTGGACCTCTTGTTTTTTTCTCTCTCCCTTACCGAGTCTATACTACCTTCCCTTTTGTCGGATAATAGGGAGACTGAAGTTTTTGTGATTTTTTTTTAGCACTCCAGTTTATGGATCCCCATAGTACTGTTTAACTGATCTCCCTCGTTTTTGTTATACTATATATGCTTTGTTTGCATATCCCATTAATCCCTAGATTCATTAATGGTAGGGTTTCCTTTTTATAGTATTGGAGCTCCTCTGCTGTTAGTTTCCCCTTGTGGGACACTATACATTGCCCTCCCATTGTTTCTGTACATTTGAAGGGTTACCCCCTTGCTCTAGGAGCTCCCTGTTAGGTGGTCACAGAGGTGCAGCCCACGAGCCTTTGACTTGCATCCGGGCTCTTGACCACACTCTGTTTATTTTTTTTAATTTCTCTGTTTTCTTAATAATCATAAACAGCCTTATACTACAAGTTGAACCCCTCTCAATCTTAACACTAAACATATACACCATATGCATCTAACTCTGATATTAACACATCTCCAATCTTAATCCCCCCTTTACCACAAGCACTTCTAACATTGTATTCAACACAGCTGTATACACTCACTATACTCACATATACAAACACACTACATTACAAGCAGATCGTATATATACATATATATATACATAGGCAGTTGTCAAATATGGATATGTGTTTTTTTTTTTTATATGTTTTTAATCAACAATGTATTTTAATAAGCTCATTAGACTTTCTTTATCTGTCTTATTTTTGGGTTGGGGAGCAAGAGGCACCTCAAAATCTTGTGCCTACAGGCACATGACATGTAAATCCAGCCCTGCCCAGGGTATCTCTTCTCAATTTGAACTTAAATTCCGAGCATTTTCAGAGTTTGGAGACATGGAAGATTTGGACAGATTTGTTTATATGTTTTGTGTTTTCCTTGTCTGTGTCCCTTTCCAATTTCTGCTTTCTCCACTTATAGCCTTTTTTATTTTTATATTCTATCTGTATATCTTGTGCCTATTTTTGTCCTTTTGAAAAAAAACATGAAAAAACATATTCCCTTTTCTACCCAGATAATGGAAGAAAAGAATTACTATATACTTATGTATGGCTGCTGACCTGCTGTACTGTCAGCATACATTTCAAGACACTCTTCCTCAGGCCTATTTAAAGAAAAATGAAGTTGGAACTATGCAAAGTAGATTATTGATCTTCGCCCAGATTAATCAGAATAGTGAGAGAATGTTCTTTGATACAGAGGTGTGAAGAGTTAGTGAGTATGATGGCTATTAAAAACTATCATACTGGGACACAAAGCCCACATGGATTCAAAGTACCAAACAAGTGTATTTTCATATCTCCTATGTTGTGTCTAGATTCATTTTGTTATGGACTGAAATTTATCCAAATTCACAATTCGAGCTAATCTTGCAAATTCCTGATTTCCAAACTGCAATATAGGCTAATCATGAAACAGGCGGCAATGGACGAGCATGTTGGTTTTAATTTGGATTTCCGCTCATTGCATTAAAAGAAAAGGTATTGTTGGGGAAAAAAGATGATTCATGGTTAGGGTAAAGCTATTAAATGTTGATTTTATTCACTGATGAAATGAGAAGTAGATGAAATAAAAAAAAAACTAAATAAAAAAACTAAATAAAAAAAACAATATTGACACATTTTATATAATACATATATAATATAAAAAAAGTATACACAGAGATTAATTACTGCTCATACCCTTTTTACATCTATTGGTTACTTTTTCTCATTTGATCTATGAACCAAATGGCAGGCAAATGCACCTATCAGTGAATTGCAGAATATATAGATACTATTTGTATAATGTACATGTTTTGCAGTACACCAATTGGCCCATTTTTGTGCCCTTCTGGTTCATCTGATTATTTTTTCTGAATGTTTCCTCTTTTACGAAATTCGGGCAAGCTAAACCACCATACGGACAAAATTGTTTTTGGACAAATTGTTCGGCCTAAAAAAAACTTTTTTCTGTTCAATAGTGTAACTTTGGAGATTTATTCTCTTTCTCAGTTTGCCCTGTTTCTCCAGTATATTGTCTTCCTGTAGTGCATTGTGCTGCTATAGGGTATGTTACAATAGATGAGGAGCAGGTGAAAGAACCATTGATCATTAAACATTTCTCCTTGTTTGTTATTGGTATCTTTTCTGGTTCCAGTGTGTGTGAGCAAGTCTGATACCTTTGTGGTTCACACACATTTCTATATCTTTGGTGGCTGTCTTTATGCAAGGAGATGTAAGTCTGGAGAGTGGCTCTGTTGTCCTTGCAGAGGATGTGTAGTAATGTAAGACCTATTTTCCATATTGTAATGCCTCTAATTAAGGATTTTTGATTTGTGTCTGTGGCTTGTTTTCCAAAGGTGTTTATCTATATATTGTGATGTCTATGTCTTTGATACTCTATTGTCCTTTGCCGATAGCACTGTCTCTAAATTCCATCTTGATCCATTGGAGTAATTTTACTGTCTAGCCTATCATAACACATATGTTCGTACTGTAATTCTTGACTGTATCTGATGGACTGTTTGACTTGTCTAAGATTCAAATGTTTGTATCTGAGGTTTGAATTTCTGTCTGTGGTTTTGTGAAGTAGGGATGTATGTAAAGTTTTGTCTATATATATATATAATTTTTATATATATATATATATATAAAAATTTGATCCTGATGAAAGTCCTCTGTGCAGGACTGAAACGTTGATCGTTTTTATACTATGTCATAATACATTTTGGACTTTTAACATGTGAGTGCTCCTGCCTACTTTGGATGGATATATATATATATGTAATATCTAGAATATCGATGTGTGAAACTGATAAAATTACAGAGTGGAATTGTATTAGGTCTTATTCGCATGCTGTCCAAATTAACTAACTATCAATTATATAGCAGTCCACTGAGTTTTATGTAAACGTGTATTCTAAGCACTGGTGTAGTGAGTATGGTGCCAGGACTCACCTGGTGCCGCCATATGGTAATCTGTCAAGCATTTTAAAAATAGCAGCTAATAACTTAACATCATACTGCTAATATCTTACCATAATGTAAGACACTTATCCATCAACAATATCTGGCAAAATGATAGCAACCACAAAGGATAACAGCAATTGTGTCCCTTGTCAGTAAAATGTATTTGTACATTGTACTAGTGTGTAATAAAGACTTATTTTTGCTTTATTTAGAAAATTAGAATATCCAGCTTTAAAACAATCTTGAGGAATAGGCTATCCTGGTTCTGTGCATTCCCAGAGCAGAATTAACAATAAGGTGAACCTAGGCATCTGCTTAGGACCCAGGCGCTAAACAGGGACTCCAGAACCACGAATTTGCTTGATACCATTTACCATCCTATGTGAGGAATGGAGGGGTGCAAATTGGAAACCTGCTCTATTCAGATCTTAATGCTTCTCTGTTCATAGCAGTCAGCATTTTTCCTGCTAAAGTTCGTAATTGATATTTCTAGCTAATTTTTTTTTCATGTGTGTAATTTATAGATGCATTTGTCTGCCTTTTCCCTGTGTAGTTATGTAGAGTAAGAAGTGCTTCAAGGTCTGCTGAACAGAGATCAAATTAAATTCTGGTACTTAATTAGTGTAGCAGGCAGTCAACTGATTTTATTAGATATTTCACTAGAACGGCTGGTATGGTACGTGCTCTAGTAACAAAGGAAGAAGACAGACTTACTGTTAGAGATTAATAAATATAGTATATCATTGTTATTTTCTGAAGGTAATTTACGGTGCATATTTATGGCAGAAACAGATCATAACTGAAAGTGTTAAAATGTGGGCACAGAAAGCAGTGAAATTTTGTAAAGTCTCATAGATTATGGTTTTCTGTGTTCTGCGTTAAATAAACTAAATGACTCAATTTAGTTTTTTTAAGAAGATTTTTATTTCTTCAGATTTTACAAATGTGAAACCAAGAATTTAAATTATTTGAAAATGTTTACTTTGAGGGGCGTGGCCAACTGTCTACCAAGATGGACGCTTGATCCTGGAGCTCTGCAGGACAATAGCGGCGATATCAACAAAATAGCGAGATACCGGTGCAAACACTCATTAGAACTACCGGTAGCCAAACCTCCTGCCACCATGACACACAAGTCAGCAAAAAAAAACGAGAATCAAACCTCCAGCGATACCAATTTTAGCGCTTACCCTGCCATGCGCCTTGAGCCAAGATGGTGGCACCGGGCCCCCTTTACCATCGTTGGGCTCCGAGAACAGTGACATGACATCCATTTCAGCAGCGGAGGCACAGCCGATCACGGAGGCCTCTATCTAAAGGATGCTAGTGGAGCTGCAATCCTTGCTCCAGGCGAAATTTAAAAAACTGTCACTAGAAGTTTAGAGTTGGGCAAGTAGCCCCACCACAGATTTGAGCTCCATATACCCGGAAGTCTCCATTAAGACTTTCTCATGTTGGCAGGGCAGCCTGCACAAGTTACATTTCCGTATGTTATATGTTGTTAGTCAACTCACAAAGTAAGTAAAATACCGAGGTTACTCCAATATGCTGTGGGGCAGCAAGTACAATACACAATAGAACCCTTTCAAGGCCATAGGTGACGATTTTCCATAGGTGCCAAAACAAGGCCAAATTAGGCAACCGTGGTCAAATAGCCTACCTACTAACTGGGTTGGCGTATATATGTCCCAAGTTGGGCAAGTGGCCCGTCAGCACACCAGACGACATTAGTTTGTGGTTGGGCATGTATCCCCACAACACCCCTCCCCTTGGCAGACATTTCATAGCTGGGCAAGTAGCCCCATAACACCGCCATATATAAAGTCAAAGCTAGGCAAGCAACCCATAATGGTATTGCTTACTGTAGGCACCCGGCAGGGGGACCAAAAGCACAAGGTATAGGGCCCAAATCCCTCAGAGCACATAAAACCATGTTTATAAAAAATAAATAAAAAAATTATTGCTAATTACACTGACAAGGTATACTTACTATAGAACCACGAAGGCCACAAACATTAACTCCCCCAGGCAGCACCATCGAGCAGCACTACCACCGTCCAAACCATTTTGGTTTCACCCCAGACAGAACTATGTATATAGTTATTTGTTATGTCAATTTACTCATTTTTTCCTTTATGTCACTTTCTTTTTTTCCATTGGTACATTTGGGAGGACAACCTGTTGGTACAACAGGAGTCAATGTTTAAAAACTTCAGGGCATTGTAAAACACAAGATCGGAGGGGAAGGGAGAAGGGGAGATCTGGGAAGTGGAGAGTATGAGAAACACAATCTAAACAAATGGGAAAGAACACACCGTAGACCAGACACAGAACCGACCAAAGCTAGACCAGGTGGGGGATGGGGATTGAGTGATCACAAGGCAAACAAAATGCAACATTCTCAGGCACAGCACTGCCTGCCACCTATATCCATACACAACCATAGTACAACAACCAAACGACAAGATAAAGTACAACAAATGAACTTACAACCCTCCAAAATCAAACAATGGCTCTCCACATCATATCTCTTAATGTAAAAGGCTTTAACTCCCCACACAAAAGATGACTAGCACTAGCGGAGGCAAAAAACATGAATGCCCACGTAGTTTTCTTGCAAGAATGGAACAACAGACCCAAGTTTAACCATCTACAATTCCCACACGACTTCCACTCGTGCTACAAAGTGAAAAAAAAGAGGGGTATCTATCCTGATCAGCAAGGATGTTTCTTTCTCTCTCCTTAAAAAAGTGGGAGACAAGGAAGGCAGATTTTTAGTTTTACAGTGTGTTCTGAACAATGAAAACTATATCTCTCATACCTTTCTCAATATGTATGGTCCACACGAAAATAGAATAGACATTCTGGGGAAAATGTTTGCGATGGCCACACTGTACCAACTGGGCACAGTGGTCATGGGTGAAGCTACCAACTTCACCCTGAATAGTTCTCTAGACTCGTCCTCACACGGTAAATAACACCCCCTAACGACTAAACAACTAAAATGATCAAACACGCATTTGGGCAACACAATAACGCAACATGGCTTTGTGGACCGATGGTGCATCCTCCATCCAAATGAAACAAACTGTACATTCCACTCTCCAGTGCATAACACCTATACCAGAATTGACAGGTTCCTAATACCCACTACCTTGCTCACACGTGTCCAAGATGCACAAATAGGAACAATGACATGGTCCGACCATGCCCCCATTAGCCTGTCAATAACAGGACGACATCCTAACAGGGGTAGTGGCATGTGGCGCCTAAATGACACAATCTGACTGGACCCCACACTGATAGGCACGATTAAAACTGAACTTACACATTACTTTTAAAACAACAAACCTCCAGACTCTAGAATCGAAAATATATGGCAAACGCACAAGGCAGTGATTAGGGGTCAACTCATTAAAGCGGCAAGCTTTGCCAAAAAACAAAGAAAAGACAGATACACAGAAATAATCCAATAAATAACAGACTCAAAACATAACAACAAATTAAACCCCACCTCAACGACACAGAAACAGATTCTCATTTTACAAAACTAACTCAGAGAAATAGAACAACACAAAACCCACCACCTACAACACTAAAACACAATTTTTTTGCGCATAGAAATAGATAGCATATCTATAATCCAACGCAGGTAGCGACCCAAAAACATTGTGAATGAATTTGCCACATACTATAGTTCCCTATACAACTTAAAGGACAGCCCAGACCCCTCCCCCCCACCCACCAACTTGGCCATTCAAGCCTTTCTAGACTACTCCCCATGGAAATCGCAACACTCACAAAACAATTTTATGCAGAAGAAATATCCCAAACCATTAAAAAACTACTGGCCCACAAATCTCCAGGACCTGACGACTTCACAAACAAATATTACCAAACATTCACAGACATATTAGCCCCACACCTCGTCTCTTTATTCAATCACTGTTACAAACACAGTGCACTCCCACCTGAGATGTTACTAGCACACATCTCAACGCTCCCCAAACCAGGTAAGCCACCCACCACATGTCAAAACTTTAGACCTATATCCCTACTAAACTGTGATGTCAAGTTATACGCAAACATTTTAGCGAATAGACTAAACACTATTCTACTAGGATAATGCACAATGATCAGTCCGGGTTCGTAAAAAACAGGCAAGGGTCCAACAATACTAGAAAAATCTTAAACACCCTCTCCCATATGGAGTTCAATGGTGAGACGGGCCTTCTCCTTGCACTAGATGTGGAGAAGGCCTTTGACCGCCTAAATTGGGATTATATGAGAAAAAATTCAGGTTCCCAGGGGAGTTTGTGGCGGGATTGATGGCTCTATATAATAACTCATTGGCACGAGTGACTAATGCAGGGTTCCTATCAGCCCCTTTCCCAATTACCAACAGAACCAGGCAGGGATGCTCTTTATACTTTCCCTGTAAACCCTAGCATACAAAATAAGGAATGACCTGAACATCAGGGCGATAAAAAACAAACAATACTGTCTGTCAATGTTTGCGGACGACATCTTGCTAACGCTGAATGCACCGTCTACATCGTTGCTGGCACTATTGAACCTACTAACTGAATACGGTAGTCTCTCCTACTACAAGCTCAATAAAAATAAAACACAAGCACTGCCGATAAGGCTAGAAACCAAAGAGAAAGAGACACTGTGCACACAACACAACTTCGACAGGAGGTATACAGCCATTGCATATCTTGGAGTACACATCTCCTCCACCCTGAAAGATTGTTACACAAAACCATAACACCTTAATACAAACATGCAGAACTGAACTCCATAAGTTAAAGTCAATCAAATTATCTTGGCTAGGGAGACTGAATGCCATAAAAATGATCACACTACCGAAAATCCTATATACCCTTCAAATGCTACCAATCAAGGTCCCCACACCAATCCTCAAAATATACAATCACTGCTCAGGGCCCTCCTGTGGGATGACCACAAGCCCAGGCTGCCCAAGGCCATGATACAAAATAACCCCAGAAAAGGAGGATTGGGCATGCCCAATCTTTTGTTGTACCATAAAGCAGTCCTGTTAGAAGCTGTCATCAAATTACACTCTCTTAGTGGCACACTACAGTGGGTGGATATGGAGCAAGACTATCCACGCATCGTTTCCCTAACAGACATTCTGTGGACACCATCACACCTCAGAAACACTCTACATAAACTTTACCCACTGGCACTCATAGGGATGCAGACATGGGACATGTGCTAAAATTTTAAACTAGCACACATGGATCTCTGCAAAGCCTTGGCGAGATGTAGGGGTGACCAAATTAGACCGGCACTGAGGGGTACATTTTGTGTAGTCTACTCGGGGTTAAATACCACCTGGCAAACAAATAGCAGCCATGACTTTGATGGCAGCCAGAAACCTACTGTCCCAGAACTGGAAACAAGACATATGCCCTGCATACACGCAACTTACAAGATCCACCAATACTACTCATACAAAAGATTATCAGCACACACGGCAGAAAGCAGGACAGCCTTTGATGCTAACTGACAGCCATGGATGACATATGCCAACTCAGAGGGCAAATCTTAGCTATAAAATGAAGCAACCAAGATAGAGGAACGCAGAGGTCATTGAAGTACCAGGTTAATACATGTCAACTAACGTACCTCCATGTACCTAACCCTGTTTTTCTTCTGTACCCCAAGCATTGGACCATATGATATGACACATACATTATATTACCTTGGAGTATACTACCACTGCTTGATTGTATATTCCTGATATACTTACTTGTTTTCCCAAAACCCCTTTTTTTTTTCTGTACCATCTTTATTTTGATGAAAATAAAAATTGTCAAATTAAAAAAAATAAAAAATGTTTACCTTTCAAACTGTTCAAATTGTGAAGGTCACTTATACAGGCTTTAACCAGCTAATTACTTATAAATGATCAGTTTTATAACGTCATTCTTTTGTTGTGGTTTTCTTCATAGAATCCATCCAATTTATGGGGTTTATTAGAAATAGTATTTTGACCTTAGATTTTAAATTAGCTTTGATTTCACCTTGAATTCTCACTTTAGTGACTAACCCTGTTAGTGTTCTTGCAAAAAGGTGTTTTTTACCCCATCATTTCCCTTTAGGTCTACTCTTCAGCAAATTCTAATATTTAAATTAAACTTTCAGCAATATATTTAAAATGTTTTCATTACTCATTCTTGCACTTGACACAAATAAAGAATTTTTTATAGGCCCTATTTTGATCCTCATTTCATATTCCACTCCAAATTAGAATTTCAAGATATTTTTTCATATTTTGCCTGCTTTCATTCTCATTTTAAATTAAAAAATGAAATCCTCCAATTTAATTTCCAAGTCCAAATTGTATAACGCTCATCATTCTCATTTTAAATACCTCTTCTTACCATTTATTCATATATAGCCCAATAAATCTAATCTGCATCACTTTTCATATTCTTTTCCTTTAGCTATATAAATTCTTACATTAAATGCCAAGTTAATAGGCTTTTTTTTCTTTTTACTTAATTTAATTGTCTCTGACAATGTCAAAGAGTGATAGTGAGTACTGATACATACAAGAACGGGAGAAGGAAAGGGTGCGTTCGGGGACAATGTATTCATGGTGAACATGGTTTATTGTGGATTGCTGACCTGTTTCTTATTCTGATAACAACAGTGCTGCACATAGGAAGGAAAAACTTGTACCACTTAACTCTGGTTGTGATTCATTCATGTGGAAGTGTTGGGGGCGGGGGGCAAAGGCAGTGAGCCTTACTTAATAGTAACCTAATAATTTTCAAACTTTGGCTATTTTGATCGTAAATTTTAAATTTGCTCTGAATTCTCCTTGAACTCTTACTTTAGTGAATAACCCTGTTAGTGTTCTTGTTAAAACATATCTTTTTTTACCTATTTGGATGTACTTGTTTATTACAATCATTCAGATAAAAAAGTTAGCTTAGATCACAAGAGCACCTGGCTCCTTTCCAGTTGTTTTATACCTGCCATGTATAGACCTCTTCAATGCAGTAATGTATAGGCAAAATATGCATTGCCAAAATGTCATTGTAACTACAGCCTTATTGACCATAATCGTGCTCTTAGTTAAACATCAACCATATTACATTGGTCTACAGTCCATCTCCATTGTTGGATTCATTGAGTTCCCTTTCAGTAATATATAAGAACCAATAATAGCAGGCTCCGGTAGTGAACAATATGTGAGTGAAGACACTGCACAATATGTGTAACATTGCAATGCCCGTGTATTGTTTCATTAATGCAAATGTCGGTGTATGATGTGCATCAACAAGGCTGTATGTTGCCATAAGCAACTGTTCATGTTCATCTTTAAAATGTCGGCTCAATGCAAAGCCATTTGAAAATCCAATAATAATTATACAAGGAAAAAAAAGAACCAATAATATCTTTAAAATGTGTTTATTTTAAAGCTCTGCTGTCCATCCGAATTAATGCAAAGTCCCTTATCAGTGGTATTCAGGACCCCTTTAAAACGGCAGATGCTTTTCACCCTGGCTACTGAGTAACAACTATGAAACATATGGTTAAAGGCCTCTGACCATGTCACATCCATTACTGAGAATAAACTGCCTTGCTGGGCACAAGGCAAAGTCAATTCTTTCAGAGGAGCAGCTTTTGTTCTGCCGTCTTTCCATAAATAATAAGCACTCCTCATGCTTCATACATAAAGAGATTATTTAACTTATACTCTACCAGTAATCCCCTTTTTCCTAATTCCTCTTAAAATTCCTTTGAAAAATATATAAGGCAAAGGATCAAATAAATGCATTAAAAGTATCACTTTAGATTTGGGGGATGGGCATAAGTGATTTTCTGAGGAAATAAAAATACCCTGTTAACTTCACTGCATGTACGTATTACCGTATTGTTCATCAATTTGTATTTCATCCGAAATGATCGAGAAGGAGCATTAATAAGATAAATTATGTTATCTTCAAATGTTAGTAATGTTCTTCATGGGGTTAAACCAGACTCAAATCTGACATGAAATAATTTATCCATGCTAAAACCAAAAATTATGGCCACAATAGGAAGAAAAGTGCTCTGACTACCATGTTGTAATAGAGGTCAGAGAGATGTAATGGAAGCTAAAGGTTGTAATTTTATCAAATTCCAATCCATTTACTAGTTATTAGTTAGTCTTAAATACATACTTATGTAGTAGTTCTCTCTCTCTCTTTTTCCTCTCTCTCTCTCTCTCTCTCTCTCTCTCTCTCTCTCTCTCTCTCTCTCTATATATATATATATATATATATATATAAAGAGTGAGAAAAATAATTTGTTGTGTCATACTTGCATGAATTAGATTTTTGGTTTTATATAGGCAATGGGCAGACTAACATTTTACAATTTCCTATGAAAGTTATGTTTCTGTTAAACTGATTAACTGTTTTAAATAGAGAATTTTCAGATTAAGTACCATAAGTCAACTTGTTATAATTTGATGTTTCTCCCTAACAAACACAAAAACATTTTTTGTCAATATAGATTCTTTAAGTATGTGTATACATTACATGCTTTTCGGGGCTGACAACTAATTTTTATTTTGCCATCTCTTTGCAGAATTTGTACCAAAACAGGTTCCTTGGACTGGCTGCAATGGCCTCTCCTTCAAGGAACTCACAAAACAGGCGACGCTGCAAAGAGCCAATGAGATATAGCTACAATCCTGACCAGTTCCATAACATGGACATCAGAAATGGTGCACATGATGGCGTCACCATACCACGATCCACAAGTGATACTGACCTGGTGACTTCTGATAGCCGGTCAACCCTCATGGTCAGCAGCTCATACTATGTGATAGGACATTCTCAGGATCTAGTTATATACTGGGATATAAAGGAAGAAGTGGATGCTGGAGATTGGATTGGCATGTATCTCATTGGTGAGTCCACAGAGTGATAGTACAAATAGCCAGCTACTGTGCAACACCACACAAGTGCACAATAAAATATGGAAAGTATTCCTTGATTGCTATCAAGATAGCATTTTAACCTCTGCTCCGTCTATGTCCTAGATTGCTACCTTTTTCTTCTTCTGTCTTCTTCTAAGTCCACCTTCACTTATTATCCCTACCAGCCTGTTATGTTCCCCGTTTGTCTTGACTGCACTCTCACCTATCCCTTTGTTCTATATTAGCTCTTTTAGGGATTATTTTGTGTTTGCCTTTAATTTCCTATTATATGGTATATTGATACAAGCAAATTGTGGAATCCGATCTGGATTTACATTAATAATGTTTCACTGTATATCTGGTTTAAAGCATGAAAATCCATAAAATCTATATTGGAAAAGATAAAATGGCCAGGTTGGTTTAAACAGAGCTGGATTTTACTCAGTTTTGGCTACTTATGCCTCTAAGTAGAAATTCCTCAGCCAATTCTCAATTATTCCTGGTATAGTGAATAACTCTATTAATGTAATTGCCTTTTACACTGGTCAATATTAAGGCAATTCAATAGCCTCAACTACCCACTTTGCCAGAATGGAACAGGGTCACGTTACAAATGCTCTATTCGCAATTCGGATGCATGATTGTAATATGCATGCAAGTTATATCGCTCACATTGTGTTAACCTGAAGTGTTAATGTTCAATCAAAGTTATGTTATATCTTCCTTTCTCACTTTGTATTGTTGGCACAATGATTGTTCTGAATGTTAAATTGCTTTTGGAACTGCCAACTTTCTTTGTTATTGTTACAGTCCAAATGCTAATCGTATTGCTCCTCTAATATAAAGGATACTACTTAAATCAAATAAAAAAAATATTAATATTACTCTGATGTTCAAAATATGGATAATGGTTATATTATATAAACAAAAATACTTAACTGACAAAAGCCAGTTAGGACAGGAATATGTACACAAGAAACAAAGTGGCATTGTAGCTCTTGATGGAAAATTGTCACGTGAAATGTTTGCAAAATCATAGTTACTTGGAGCCAAATGGGCATGAGTTTAGGGCATGCCCACCAACAGTGCAGAAAGGATCCCACTTCTCCAAACCTTTCCAGCACAGGTTCATAGGGATCATGTGCATTTGTGACAACTAGAGAAGTGTCCAGTATCAGCAAAAGAGCATCCTATATGCTTGCTTTTTATGGTTTACACCTATTTTGAGGGAAGATGTAGCATCCCATATGCCCAACCAGTTACTCCTCCTAAATCTCTTTCCCAAGCATTAATGCAGGGCAATGTGATTTTGTGTAATGTGCCACTAATGTTGTGCATAAAGTAGAAACCTGGCCACTGTGGATCGGGGCCTCCATGCATACCTTTTCTGAATGTAGGTCAGAGGTAAGTCTTTGTAAGCAATTTTTGCGGACTGGGAGTAGAGATGACAAAATCAAGTAATACTCTGTCTTCAAATCAATCAAAGAGCTTTGGGTTCAAACCTGGGTGGAATGTTTTGTTCCTTAAAATAGGTGTTAGTGGGGAGATAAAGAAAGCGAGTTTAAATTTGTCTTTTATTTTATCCCACATATCGAGGGAGTGAGTGATAGCTGGGCAGTGGTGGGCACCAGTGGAAAATGGTCTTTCGGTATCCATATATATAGAGAGGGGTGATCTTTGCCAAAAATGAGATACTCTAGCTCTATCAATCTCTAATGTCCTGGTGTCGCATGCCACTGTTTGATGGCTGCCAACTGAGCTGCTTTGTAGTAATGTTTAAAATTTGGTATACCTAGTACACCATGTGACTTGGGCATATATAATGTAGCTGTGCGTATTCAAGGTCATTTGTGGCTCCAGATGAATTTATCTATGGCAGTTTGTAGATATTTGAAATTTCGAAAGTTGGGGGGCAGCCAAAGTGTTCTAGGACCATGAACAGGAAGGTCCAGAGGATAAGTTCAAACGTTTTCTCTGCGTCAAGGGAGATGAAAGCAAAAGGAAGACGCTTGTGTTGGGCAAACCAAATAAGGTTGATGCATCATCTAGTATTGTCAGCTGCTTGTTCAGGATAGATCAAGGTGCCTAAAAAAGGATTTAGTCTGTTTGCTAGTACTGGTCATTCATTTTATGTTCACATTCAATAAGCAGATAGGACAATAATTACCTGAATTTTCGTGATCCCAGTCTGGTTTGGGAATAATGCATATCCAAGGGTAATCTAGAAACCTGTAGGGTGTGTTGAAGACGTCACATAGACAGGGGAGTAGAAGGGAGCCAAATGTTTTGTAGTAAAGGGATGTGAAGCTGTCTGGTGACTTGTGGGGTTTAAATGAACCCAATGCCTCTACCAGTTCTTACATCATGATTTCACCTGCTAGCAGGGGCGTAACTAGGAATCACAGGGTCCTGGTGCAAGAATCCTAGAAGGGCCCCCTTCATGCCCTCACTGATACAAATGCACTGATATACCTCACTGACAGACACACAGTCATTGTCACACAAACTGTTTAGCAAACACATTTTCAGTGAAAAAAACACACACACTTACTGACAGACATACACTGACATGCATACATTAATTGACAGACACACACACTCACTGACAGACAAGCACACTCACTGACACACTGACAGACACACACTTTCACTAATTTGGCACACACTCAGTGGTGTACTAAGGGGGAGGCGGAGGGCAGTCTGCCGCGGGTGCCACTACAATGCCCCTCCTGCGCCGATCGCCGAGACCGGTCTGCAGCTCCCCAGAGCTGCAGACCATGGATCTCGCGTGCACTTCCCAATCAGAGCGTTGCCACGGGTTACCACGGCAACGCTCTGATGGTCTCGCGAGATCCATGGTGTGCAGCTCTGCGGAGCTGCAGACCGGAAATGAGGACCACCAGACCACCAGGGATCCCACTGGACCACCAAGGATTTAAGGTAATTGTTTAGCCCCCCTGCATCACCCCCCCTCCTCCTCCTCATCACCACCCCTCTCCTCATCACCCCCCTCATTATCACCCCCCTCCTCATTATCACTCCCCTCCTCATCACCTCCCCCTCTCCTCATCACCCCCCTCTCCTCATCACCCCCTCTCCTCATCACCTCCCCCTCTCCTCATCACCCCCCTCCCTCCCCTCGTCACCCCCTCCCTCTCCTCGTCACCCCCTCCCTCTCACAATCACCCCCTCCTCTCACCCCCCTCCCTGAGCTCCCTCTCACTTCACCCTCCACACCATCACCCCCTCCCTCCCCATCACCCCTCCTTCCTCCCCTCATCACCCCCTCCCTATCACAATCACCCCCCTCCCTCTCACAATCACCCCCTCTCACACAATAACCCCCTCCTCTCACCCCCCTCCCTGAGCTCCCACTCACTTCACCCCCCCACACCATCACCCCCCCTCCCTCTCACAATCACCCCCCCTCCCTCTCACAATCACCCCCCTTCCCTCACACAATCACCCCCTCCTCTCACCCCCCCTCCCTGAGCTTCCTCTCACATCACCCCATCACATCCTCTCCCCTCATAACCCCCTCCCTCCCCTCATCACCCCCTTCCCTTCACAATCACCCCCTCCCTCTCACAATCACCCCCTCCCTCTAACAATCACCCCCTCCCTCTTATCCTCACCCCCCGAGCTCCCTCTCACTTCACCCCCCCACACCATCACCCCCACACATCACACTTAACACCATTATTCACTATACAAACAGACACAGACACACACTTATACATGTGTGTCTGTGTATCTATATGTGTATCTGTATGTGTCAGTGTGTGTCTGTGTATATGTTTGTGTGTCTGTGTTTGTATCAATGTGTCTGTATGTGTGTGTCTCTATCTGTATGTGTGTCTGTGCCTCTGTGTCTCTATCTGTATGTGTGTCTGTGCCTCTGTGTCTCTCTCTGTGTCTGTATGTCTCTCTCTGTGTCTGTATGTGTGTGTTTTTATCTATATGTGTGTATCTGTGTCTATCTGTATGTGCCAGTGTTTGTCTGTGTATGAATGTTTCTATGTAACTGCATGTGTGTACCTATGTGTCTGTGTATGTGTGCCAGTGTGTGTATATGTATGTATGTATGTATATGTGCATACATCTCAGCATTTCACCTACAGTACACACAAATACAACCCTGCATTCAAATGTCAACACTACAAAAAAAAAAAAAAAACACCCGTACATTCACTCACACATACTCCATACAAAAACATGCTTACATTCAAACACACAAACGGTGCTTGGTCCTAAATACATAAAAATAAAAACACGGATCAGTGCTAAAGACATTTAAAAAATTTGCGGGTGTTTAAAAAAAATATATTTTAGGGGGGGGGGAGAGAGAGAGGGAGCCAGATATAGGATCCGCCCCGGGTGCCAAATGCTCCAGGTACGCCCCTGCACACACTAACATACACACTATCAGTGATTTGACACACACACACACTGACACACACACTCACTGACAAGACACACACTTACTGACAAGATACGTGCTTACTGACAAGACACACACCTTTACTCACACACTCACTGACAGACACACACACTCTTACTGACAGACACACACACACACTCACTGACAGACAGATACACACACACTTACTGACAGACACACTCTCTGACAAAAGTAGAAGCACACAGGCAGCACTCCAGGATAATGAAGGTACATTTTATTTGTGGGTTTATCACCTCACCAAAAAATAAGTACAATGTTTCGGCTCAACTGAGCCTTAATCATGCTGACACACACAGACACTGACAGACACATTCTCTGACAAAACACACATACTCACTGACAGACACACTCTGACTGACTGACAGACACACACTCACTCATTGACAGATACACACACTGACACACACATACTCTTACACACATTCAAAAACTTTACACAAGTGCAGCCAGCACTCAGCACACACAAGTAACAGCTGTATATAATGCCTACCTCTTTGATCATGTCCCCCTTTGTTTGACAACATGATCCTCGGGGTCCTTCCCCACCACTCCATCAGGGGCAGTGAATTCCCTAAGGGCAAGTTCCTTCAGCCGCTTTCCCTAGGTGCTTTTTTTCCAGATCGGATTTATTGGCTAACAATGTTAGAATTTCTTAACACGTGCCCTCTGATACGATTCACCAATTCTGGATGCATGTTTAATTTCAGTCAGTGTAAATATGTGGTTAAAATTTAGCCTTTAGCAGGATTAAAAGATTAACATTTGTAAATGTTTTCAGACACTTTAAAAGGTTACAAAACGTAGCACGCCATGTCACGGCATCATCATCCAATCTCATTAGATGACTATCTGCAGGCTCAGGCAATAGGTGTGCTGAGTATCACAAAAGCTTTAACTCACACCAGCTGCAGTTCTAAACCTCGTCCATCCCTGTAGGTTTTTTTGAAAGCATGGTTGTAGTCAGCAGTTTATAAAAATGCTGTGCCATATCACATGCTATGTTAGCCATTAATACATGATAGTAAAGTATGAGTTTCATGCCCATCTGTTCTCAACAAAATATGAATTTACCGGCAGCCAGCTGTTTTTCATTAATATGGTCAACGTGTCACCCTGCATTCGAGAAATGTCTCATTATAAAATACCAAATAATTGAAAACAATGATTTTCAAAGGTAATTGATAACATTTTCAACATTTGCCTGCTCTTATATTGTGAAAGGGGCATGAAGCAAGATCCAGGGTTATTAAATAACTCTGAATTATCAAGAATTCAAAGACAATTTCAATATAGCTGACTTGGAGAACTAATTAGCACTTTTCAGTAAATAATCCTTTTTAATTATTTCATAAACGTTCTCCATTGATGCTTCACAGCTTGGCTATTTTGGACAAAATTTTGCCATTTTTTCAATTTACTATAATTCATAAACACAGCCTGATACGGTTATTCACTAAAGGGAGAATTGGCAGGAATTCAAAGTAAATGTAACATTTAAGGCTAATAAAGTCCGCTATGCTTCCAGTTCAGCTATTTTGGTCTTCAATTTGAATTTAGTTTGAATTCTCTATAGTTCTCATTTTATAGAATAACTTTGTTTGATTCATATTCAGTTTTTTTCAGGATACTATATATCCTTTCTCTGTAAATCAAAAGTTATGTAGTGCCAAATATAAGCATGTAGAGGGTTAAAAAGAAAAACCCCAAAGAATCAAAAACAAGCAAAACAAAAAGCCATCATGGCATTCTATCCAAAGCATGCTTCAGAAAAGTCACTTTAAGCATTACATCGGGTTGATGATGCCCCCTGTGCCCACTCTTATTACTAAGAATGGTTTAGAACTGAAGCTCTCTCTGTCCTTGGTTCTTTTGCCACCCTGCGCCCCTGATAAAATTACAAGGATTAAAAGAAATGCTGGTGCTATATTATGAATGGGCAAGGTTAATGTCACAGGATAAATAGAGAGAGAGTGTCAGGATACACTAAAACGCCCAGCTTGCAGAACTTAAGTAAAATATTAAAGAAAGCCCTAAGGTGCATTACCGGGCCTTAAAACAGGCGGTTTTAACAAAAAGAAAAAAAAAGAAAAATACAAGACAGGCTGAGGTCAGGAATGAAGAGTATACGTAAACGGTAAGCAAGCCAAAGGTCAAAGAATAAAGAAGTCAGAATAGTCAATAAACAAGCCAAAGTCAGAATACACAAGAAACAATACCAGAAATGCGCTCTCATATAACCACAATGGAAACCACAACAGAGCACTGAGAAATGGACAAAAGAGGTTTAACCCCTTCAGGACCGGCCTGTTTTTGCGATGTTTGTACGTTAAGGACCAGAGCAGTTTTAACACTTTTGTGGTGTTTGTGTTTAGCTGTAATTTTCCGCTCTCTCATTTACGGTTCCCATACAAGTTATATATTGTTTTTTTCAGGACAAAAGGGGCTTTCTTTACATACCATTATTTGTATTATGTCCAATATTGTATTTAAAAAAAATAATAAAATATGGTGAAAAATTTAAAAAAAAAACATGTTTTTGGACTTTTACTTGAAAAATCTTTTACTTATCTACAAAAGCTAATGAAAAAAACTGCTAAATAGATTCAAAATTTTGTCCCGAGTTTAAAAACACCCAGTGTTTACATGCTTTATTGCTTTTTTTTGCAAGTTATAGGCCTATAAATACAAGTAGGAAATTGCTGTTTCAATATATATATATTTTAAATGTATCAATAGTGACCTTGTAACACCGTTATCTGTCATAAATCCCCGAAACACACCTAACATGTACATATTTTTTTTAAAGTAGACAACCCAGGGTATTCAAAATTGGGTATGTCCAGTTTTTTTTAGTAGCCACTTAGTCACAAACACTGGCCAAAGTTAGCATTTATATTTGTTTGTGTGTTAAAAATGCAAGAAACGCTAACTTTGGCCGGTGTTTGTGACTAAGTGGCTACTAAAAAAGGCTGAACATACCCCATTTGCAATACCTTGGGTTGTCTTCTTTTGCAAATGGTATGCCATCATGGGGCTAATTCTCATTCCTTGGCTACCATACGCTCTCAAAGGCAACCTAACCAATCCGACAAATTTCAATAAAAAAAAAAAGTAAAATCAAGCCTTATATTTGACCCTGTAACTTTCACAAACACTATAAAACCTCTACATGTGGGGTACTGTTATACTCAGGAGACTTCGCTGAACACAAATATTAGTGTATCAGAACAGTAAAATGTATCACAGCAATAATATCCTCAGTGAAAGTGCTGTTTGTGTGTGAAAAATGCAAAAAAATTCACTTTCACTGACAATATCATCGCTGTGATATGTTTTACTGTTTTGAAACACTAATATTTGTGTTCAGCGAAGTCTCCCGAGTAAAACAGTACCCCCATGTACAGGTTTTAGGGTGTCATAGAAAGTTACAGGGTTAAACACAGTGCTAGCAAATTAAATTATCTGGACTTTCGGCCTGGGTTGGCAGGCAGGTCCCTCAAATTGCAATCATTAAAATTACTTAATTAGGTAAAAATATTACATAAATACACATGTAGAATTTTAATATATATACATATTTATATATTTGACGTCTACGTGTATATTTATGAAATTATTTATGTAATTATGTATATGGACATATGTATATTTCGTATTGTTTTTATTTATTTATTTATACATAGATATATATATCATTACATTCTAAGTATATTTTGATATAAATATATATATATATATATCAAAATACTGTTAGAATAAAATTGCATATATAAATATTTTTTTATAATTATTAAAAATTATTTTTATTTTTTGTTATTTATTTTTATTAACATATTATTTGTATTTTATAATAATATATATATACCATATATATAGCAATTATATATATATTGTATATATTCGTGTGTAATTTAAATATAAGTGTATTTTTATATTAATATACGTATATA
Source organism: Pelobates fuscus (assembly GCF_036172605.1). Lineage (NCBI taxonomy): Eukaryota > Metazoa > Chordata > Amphibia > Anura > Pelobatidae > Pelobates > Pelobates fuscus. Next base: position 276,471,578 of record NC_086320.1, on the reverse strand, counting down.
TAAATATAAAAATACACTTAATATGACATTATATATATATATGATACATATACATATATTATATATAGATATAATACATGTATATATATCATATATATATACACATATTATTTATTTATTTTTACACTGATTTTACACTGGTTTTTTTTTTACTTTATTTTTTGGATTTTTTACTTGCAGGGAGACTGCCTGTCAGCACAGACAGTCCCCCTGCAGGCAGATACAAAGACCCCTATTGCGGTCATGTGATCGAGTGATCACATGGCCGTGGGGTCCTGATCTGCCGAGGGGGGACTGCCCGGGCAGACAGGCAGTCCCCCTGGACCGGGTGGAGCACTGATCGCCGCCGTGGGACCGACGGCGATCAGGTAAGTAGCCCCAGACCGTTATGACGGTTCAGGACCGTCAGCGGTCCAAACGCACGTTTTACCGCTGACGGTCCTGAACCGTCAGCGGTCCTGAAGGGGTTAAATAGCCTAAGGTGCTCCTTGATTGGTTGTAGAGGAGCATGTGACAGTGGACGTTCCCAGTGTTTGTGACTAAGTGGCTACTAAAATAGACTGGACATACCCTATTGGCAATACCTTGGGTTGTCTACTATTGCAAATGGTATGCCATCATGGGGGTAATTCTCATTCCTGGGCTACCATACGCTCCCAAAAGGCAAGGTAACCAATCTGGCGAATTTCAATGTGAAAAAAACTGAAAAATGTAACACGCTATATTTGACCCTGTAACTTCCTAAAACACCATAAAACCTGTACTTAGGGGGTACTGTTTTACACGTGAGACATTGCTGAATACATATATGTGTATTTTATTGCAGTAAAAGCTAACAGTATTATGACATTCACAGTTAAAATGTCATGCAGAACTAACATAATAACACAATTTCTTAATTTCTCACGTTTTGTTTTATATTTTATTCATATTAAATTATGTTTCTCCTGAATAAAATGATATATAATAAGTGTGGGTGCACTTAATATGAAAGAGGTGAATTACGGTTGAACAAACATATAGTCAAATTCCAAGTTTTGTTTACGTTTTATTTTGATCACAACATGTACATTTGGCTCAGTCCTTAAAGGGTTAAATATGGTTTACACTACTAAGTGGTGTTTATGAATAGCAGGACATTCAACTAATTGCTACTTTCTGTGACAGCTATCACAGCTATTGTATTGCTTTTGAAAATAGTAGCAATATTCTAAACATATGATAAATATATTGATTTGATTGCAATCTATGCTACAAGTTAAACTAGCACATTGAATGAAGGAGAAGCACATTTGTAACTAAACGCCAAATAAATAATGAATACAGAAAATTAGTTAATGCAAAATGTGTCATGTTTGCTGCTAGAGTGTAATCTCTGTGTACATTCTTTTAGTCAAACACTGAAAAAGTGCTTGTTATTTATAGGCATACAAATATCCAGTGACTTTGATGGTGACTGCAGACTTACCGTAAGATGTGGTTTTCGAGAGAAAAATCATTTAGCAAATGTATTTTCAGCCATTTATAAACAATTACATTACATCAATGCATTGCTCTAGTCAGGCACCGTTGTATTCACTAGTGATAGTCAGTGAAATGTGGATCACACTGTATGCATTATGGGATGCATTCTAATACAGACACTCTTCACTTACAGAACGGGTTCTGTTCCTACATCCCGGTCGTAGAACGGATTGGTCGATAAGTGAGGAGTTAAGGGATTCCCTGCTCTGCTGAGTTCTTCTATGTTCGGGGAAATGTCCCTGAACATAGACGAACACAACAGAGCAGGGAATCCCTCTAATCTATGTTCAGGGAAATTTCCCCGAACATAGATTAAGGGATACCCGCTCTGGTGCGCATGACTGTGTTCAGGGACATTTCCCCGAACATAGAAGAACGCAGCCGAACAGGGAATCCCTCTAATTCCCACGACTTAAAACAGGTAGGTCGCAAAACGAGGACCACCTATTTATGGACATTATTTCCTCAAGTCCCTAAAATCATACATGCTCTTCAAGTTCTGCAGCTTGGCTGATACACCTTCTTTTTGTCCAGCACCAACTTTCTTCTCTATAAGATGAGCATTGTTCAATCAGATTCCTCTCACGAACCGATAACCTTTACTCATTCTGTTGGGACGAAATTCAGTGATTTTGCTGACGACCTATCTGTATGACAAGACGTACAAATAACGAATAAAGCAATGCGAGAACACAGGAGGAGAGGTGCGTATTTGGGGAAAATGTCTTTGACCACAGGAAATGGAGCAGACTAAAGCTCCTCCTTTGTTAAAGAAGGTCAAGTGTAGGAAAAATACATAAGACAAAGAAGTGCCTACTTTGTCTTATGTTTTAAAGAAATCTTAATCAAATAGGAAGAAGAACAGATCCTGAGAGAGGAAGAGAAGAGGAAGCAAAAGGTAAGCTTGGCTTGACAGTCCCAGTTTAACAAGAAGAACCTTCAGAAGACTGCTTAAGAAATGTGTTTGCATAGCCATTGAATACATTTGTATTTACTCTCATGGACACCTGTGGGTGGCATGAGGATGGAAAGTTAGTGTGATCTATTAAAATTTGTTGGACTTCCACTGGGCATTAATATGTAGTGATTGTGTAATCTACAATCCAATTTGTAGATATAAATCCAGATCTTGTCACCTATGACAACATTGTGGCTATGTATGGAAAGTATGAAATCTTCACAGCTGTGCAGTGTATTTGTATAAAAAATTAGAATAAAATAAATAAAAATGTCAGCAGCAGTAACAGAAACTGAATTGGTTTCATGCAAACCAAGTGCTTTCTCAACAATTCCTCAGGAGAGTGAGTGTTCACCAACTAATAATAATAATAATAATAATACCCTTTCATAATAATAATTACCCTTTACACCACCAATGGGGTTACATTTGAATCACTCATCATGCCTTCATGAGTCTAAAGACCCTTCATAATTTTTGGGAATGAGGGACTGTCTTGAGATACAGGGGCAGTCACTGGGTGCTTACATTAATCATAGTTTAATTTAAAGGGGGACTATCTTTGGATCCCTCTGCTACTTTTAGAAAACGAGTAACTTAATTGTAATGCTGTGGTTTATTGCTGTCTGCTGAAGAGCTGGGTTGATTTGAGCATGTCAACCCAGACTGAGGGTAGATAGACAGACATGAGCTTGTAGGAAAGCTGATCTAGAACATGTGAACCAAAACAGCTAAATGGCAAAACATATCTAAATTTGAAACTTCTATGGGGGGGATTGCTATGCAGTAACTATAGATAAATAACAGATGCTAGCCCTTAATCACAGTTATTGTAATTAGATGCCTCCATGTTAAAAGGACACTATAGGCACTGACACCACTTCATCTCATTGAAGTGGTCTGGTCTGTGTCCCTGTTCCCTCAGCACTTCAAAAGTACTTTTTTTATTTGACATAATGTGCTTTGCCCCATATGTCTCATGATATTCCTCTTTAATCTCTGCACAGATGAAGTACTGTCTGAAAATTTCTTGGACTACAAAAACCGAGGTGTGAATGGCTCCCACAGAGGTCAGATTGTCTGGAAGATTGATGCCAGCTCTTATTTTGTGGAACGTAAGTACTTCTGCAGAATTAATACTTTTAATGAATATGAATTTAAATCACTGGAAAGAAAATAGCACAATCAAAACATTGGGTGTCTTATTAGCATCGCTGTATGATGTATGCTCGTGTATGTGTGTTACTGTGATTGATTTTTGTGTCTCTGTGTGAGTAGCTGTATGTGATGTGTGTAGATTGCACTTTTATCTATGTAGGCTGGTGGTGCAGTAATCATGGCTCCTCTCCCTGATGGTCTGGTGGGGCTGTGATGCTGCTCTTTGATGGTCCGCTAGGTAGAGCTTTTGGTTGGCACTTCAGTCATTATGGATCCCTTTATTTAACCGCTAGAGAGCACTTAAAGTGATCTGCATTCATTCTAGGTGCAAACCACACAATCCTCTACACAGCCCTGATGTTCCTCTAGGAGCATTCACCCTAGGCGAACGCCTTGCTTTACTTATTCTGCCATCTGCATGGGCCAGTGTGTGTGCCTGTATGAGTCAGTGAGTGTGTCTGCATGGGTCAGTGTGTCTGTCTGCATGGGTCAATGAGTGTTTCTGCATGGGTCTGTGTGTGTTTGTCTGCATGGGTCAGTGTTTGTCTGTCTGCATGGGTCAGTGTTTGTCTGTCTGCATGGGTCAGTGTTTGTCTGTCTGCATGGGTCAGTGAGTGTGTCTGCATGGGTCAGTGTGTGTGTCTGCATGGGTCAGTGTGTGCATTGGTCAGTGAGTGTCTGTGTATCTTATTGGCTCAGTATGAATGTCTGCATAGACCAGTCTGTGTGTGTTCTTGTGTGTGTACATGAGCAAATGAGAGTGTGTGTGTGTATATATATATATATATATATATATATATATATATACACACACACACACACAAAGAATCCATATGCCTGCACTCCAGGGTGTCTTGATATATCAGGCCCAGTGCTGGTCTGCACAGTTATACAGAAATATAGGAAAAAATAGCACTCCAGGGACTTATAAATATTGTGAAATTAAAACTTTTATTCAGCAGATGCTTGCCAACAAAAAAAATCAACGTTTCAGTTCTCACGCAAACGTTCTGTTTTCATTTGGTATCAGCGGTGGACAGGGCCAAATTTACCCCAAGGTAAATATAAGAGGGAGGTGCATTGAGGAAACTAGCCTTGGGGTAAATTTGACCCTGTCCACCACTGATACCAAATGAAAGCAGACGAGCAAGCACGTTACCATCAACGCACAGATCCAATGATATTCAGGGCCGCTTTGCCTGATATACTCCCAAGTAAATAGTATTAGTGTGTATTTATTTTATTTGTTTTAATAGATTTAATACCCCTCTCTAATTATTAGATTATAGTTTAATACAATGAAGTTTACACATATAATTAGTCTTAAGTTATAATTACTTCCAAATTATTGAGTTTATTCCTTTGTTTGTCTGCTGATTACCAAATGCTATTGTTGTCTTTCGTACCCTGTGGATAGCAGTGAGTCATGTTTTCTACATATGAGTATTTTGCTCTTTCACAGTGTGTGAACTGATAAAAGAAGTGCAGTGTCTCTACATTTTAACAGTGGCTTGCATCGCGTGAGAGCATCTTATCACCTGATAAACCATAGCAATAAAAATATAACTTATAAAAGGCAAATTTTCTTTTTTATTTTAGGCTCCTGTACTTGTCGAGGATTCCAAATCAGATAATCATTGACCCAAATTTTCAATGGATAAATCTTCGAATTATCTAAATGCAAAATTAGGAGGGCTTGACAGTTTAGAGAGCTTTTGATAAAAAAACTGTATTAAGGCTCTGTGTTGCCTTGGGATACAGTACAGACCTGTCTCTTTCAATGTTTTTCATCTTTTTAAGCAATCGCTGTTTAGGGAAATTGCAGATATACATGCATATCATTTAGATTCCTCATAAAATCAAAAGGGCCTGTAACTTGAACAATCCCTTTTACCAGTTGTGAATCAATGTATTTAATGGTGGTTCATACATCATTTCCAAAGTAAAAAAAAGAAAACTAGTTTGATGCAAGCGTATCTGAGACGGAATATTTTTCAGATTATAGCTAAGATTACCTTAACTACAATTCAGGGCTACAAACATTGAGCAGAACCAAAAGAGATCTCCCTGCAGCCATTGGGAGCAGCTCACTAAAGGAGCACTAAAGTCACCTAGACCACTTCATCTCAATAAAGTGGTCTGAGTGCTTTGGTCCATTGTAGAAATGGCAAAGTTTACATTGCACCGTTAAATCACCTCTAGTGGTTGTTTTCCTGACAGCCTTGCCTAGAATAAAGACTCTTCCTCCTCCAGACCAAGTAAAATTAAGTCAGGTATTTTAATCCTGCTGATAGTGGGGTGGACAGAAGGGAAAACGCTAGTCCTAAAATAGCAGTTGTTATCACCAGAACTATAGTTTCAATTTAAATGTGGTTACTGCCATCAATATGTCTTAATTCTACAGTGGATATTGAATGCATCCATTTTTCTAGGCCACCACAAAAGCCAAATTTTCAATCATGTTTTATAGTATGGCGTATGGCATTCATACTGTATTTTGCTCTAGTATTTATGATAGTGAATCTGTCCAGAGTTTGCCACCATTCTTTATATGGCAAAATTATGTGAGGAAAGCTATGGGTTTGTAAGTAGCTAAAACAAGGGCTGCCTTTTAATTGAGCATGGATGAGAATGTGTTTGGAAGTGTGGTTTGGGAAATCTTTCACCTGGGCAATTCCTTCCTACCTCCACCAGTTTAAGAGTTATGCATTGTGACGGAGGCTGCTCTGATAAAAAATGTTTTAATTCTTTATTTTTCCATGCAAGAGAGGTACAATCATGCTTGAGGTGCCATTACAACATGCAAAGGCTTATCAAGAAGGATACTTTTTAGGCACAGAGAAACTGCACATTTTTTTTTTTTTAAACAAGTTGAGAGGGAGTACATCATAAGATATAAAACATCATTGGTAGACATAGCATGCCTAGCTGTCTGACAGTATAGTTAGTCAATATAGGTATTCTAAGTAGAGCTGTACTTATTTTGTTGCGACCAGTTTGGGGTAATAACTAGGTCGGCCTTGAGTCCTGAGACATATTAGTGTGAAGCCAAGCGACTTAGTAGTGAGTTAGATTGCCCCGGACTATGCATAGCTAAATTACACAGGCATATAATCGGTATGTTTTACAGACTAGCAAGGTTATAAGTGCAACATTTATCTGTATGAACTGGCTAGCGTTTTCTTACGCTTTTAAGACAAGCTAGGCATATTTCTGTATGTACACATGCTGAAACAAATATTAAAACAAGGTTAACAGGCTAATAATGAAGGTGTCTACACTGGCAGAGCATGGACCTCTGTGGTAGCATAGTGTGATTCAGACTAGGGCTAGGCTAAACAAGAGTGCAATAAATTGTGACTAGGAGAGTCTGCCGTTGGTATGGGAGGGCACCAAAGAAGCAGGTGTATGGCCTCACGGCATTTAGCCCACTCCTGTCATAGGATGGGTGCTGTCCCGGTCTGGGAAGGAATTCCAGTCCTGTGCCTCGTTGCTCCACCAACCTTGGGTTGTGACAGTGCTCATATCACCAATCCCATCACTCCCATTAGGGGCTGTGGTCTGTCCTCGCGGCTCTTTAGGGGGTTGCTTATGGTTGCTTGTGGTGTAGGTCTGGTGGTGAGGCTGCGGGTTGTGTCTAGCTGATTTTCCCGGTTGTGACCGGGGATTTGGGATGGCTGCTGGGCTTTGCTGGGCGGATTCTTCGGCTCTGGGTTTGTTTATGAGGCATCCGCTGCTTCCCTGGTGGCCTTACTGCAGCGTGGCATCGCCCAGGAATCTCGGGCTGCCCAGTTGTTAGCTGTAAGGTTGGCTCTGGCTGGACTCCAGTAGGCTTGTGCCAGCGTGCAGCTAGTGTGGACCAGAATTTTGCAAACAGGGCGTCCAGTTTCTCCTGCAGGTTCATTTATTTAGGTCGAGGTGGTGAGTAACACGAGGCGTCCTCTATCTTGGTCAAGGCAGGTGGGTAGTCCCCAGTGTATGTTGGCGGGAGCTCCACCAGTGAGACTCCGTTGGTAGTTGGCGGGATAACCCCCACCGGCTGGGAGGGGGGGGGAGAAGTTGCATGCTGGTCCTCCCGGTATGAGCTTGATAGCAGGCAGAGGGATCGTCCGCCTCCCTCTCCCGCGCAGCTAGTAGGCCTCAAACTCCTCTCCGGGGTTGCTTGCCGCTCACGGTCAGAAATGCCCCTGGTTTATGCGCTGCGGATGTTTCCCGACACCATGGTGTCAAGGGAGGTAAGATTTGGGTCGTGGATTTGCAAATATTTCTTCTTTGAGAGCCAGATTGCACAGAGCTCTCGATGTGTGCTACTGTTCCATGCCGGTGCCAGGCTCCGCCTCACCTGCTCTGATAATTACTCAAAGTATAACTCCCCCTAAAATAGCATAATCACTCTCTCTGACTCTTTCTCCTGTTCCACTTACCCCCCCATGAAGCAAAGTGTTCTATTTTTAATCCCTTGGACTGTTTTACAGCAATCAGTAATCGCCTGGAAATCTATAGGACAAGTACAAGGCGACTTCCTGGTACAACTTACACCTATTGCCGCTCAGTTACCCCATCCCCCAGGAGAGTGCTAATTGAAGAGTAGATGCAGAAGATGAAGAGCAATCGAAGCGCACCAAGTACCAGTGGGAGCCCTTTTTTCCAGAGTCAGGAGGACTTTTTTTTGAGGACTGATAGTTAGCCAGTGGCAGCCTGGAACTCACCAAGAGTCATCTAGTGTATGGGGCTATAACATGTCAGCACTTTTTGGTCCAGCAGCACTCAAAATATATACCTTGGGCACTATGTTGTTCAGTTACAGGGCCAAAGAGGGACCTATTTTAGTTTTTACAGTTCGAATTTTGATAGCTGTAGTTGATATACCTATTCCACATTGTAGAGCTTTGTAGGAATTGACAGTTCAAATTACACCATAAATGCAAGTAGACACACCATAGGGTATGTTATATGATATAGCACAAGCCTTATTTTACAGTCATTTTAGCACCAATTTTTTTATTTTTATTTTATTATTTTTGCATTTTGTTTTATATGCATGCTGCAATTTAGCGGGTTTTTTTTGTAAACTTTATGTGGGTTACTGTAATAAAATCACTTGTGCTCAGCTATGTCTCCAAAGGACAGAACTACCCTTTTGGCATACCAGTTTGTCTGAAAATACAGGACTGTATTAGTAATCTGCTGCAGTTTTGTTTTTGTGTGTGTGTGTGTGTGTTTTTTAAATAGCAAATTGAAGATGGATCTATGGTACATTTTAGGGCATCTTAGTAGCCCACATATTTAAATGACTGCATAAATGAATATTGTTTGCAAATGTGGTCACCATGGGGACTCTAATTCACGTTATATATTATTGAGCAGACATTTTTTTCACCATTGTACTTCAAATGTTATGGTATTAATTTTTATGCTTTAATTTGTACATGCTTATTGTATTGTTGCTATCCCAAACAATATTCCTTTGCAAAGTATCAATCCTTATGCTATCCCTAATTTTAAACGAATCCCTAATCCTAACCCAAACCCCAATCCAATGCCTAACACTAAATACAACCATAATCCTAACCTTAATTCTAACCTTATTTTCAATCCCTAGCAATAGTGTTAGAAGGATTTCCTTTGCTGATGTCAGCAGAGGAATTCCCTTGCTGGCCTAATCCTAATCCTAATTGAACCCTAATCTTAATTTTAAACGTAATTCTAAACCAGTGCTAAACAAAAAACAAATCCTTACTATAATGCTAATCCCATGGGTTTCCCTCTGCTAATAGCAGTACTGATATTAGCAGAGGGAATTCTAACTATAACAGTAGAGATTGGTTTGTCATCTACTGCCCATTTTCAGCATGGCAGGAATATCCCTGTCATGAGGGAAAAACTATTAGCTATTAACTATTAACTATTGCTATTACACTGTAATTGGTATTGGGCAACTTGCACGCCCTGCATCGATCAAAACTCCCTCCACCCACTAAAGCAACAATACTACTGACCTGGCGTAGCAACAAATTCCCATCTCTGACCTGCTGGGTGGCTAGAGTGGAGGAGATAATGCAGTTTGATAGTATGTCGGTAACAACTGAGGTCTAAACGCAGCGTTACATGACCCGCTTGTTTTATTGGGGGGATTACCTATCATCACCTGAAGCGTTGACCTTCCTCACAGTTTATAAGTCCTATATGATCGGGTGAGGCCCATTTAAAATGTGGATCTAATTACTAGGCAGAACCCCTTTTTTTTTTTTAGAGGGGGATTCCCTCATGGTTTTTAGGTTTTTATTTTTTTTCTTACCCTCTTTCTTCCTCTAATTCCCTCTCCCGTTCTTCCTTCTTTTTCATTCTCCTAGTATTTCACCATAAATGTATATTTCATTGGCAAATTTTTATGCCAACCTTTTTTCTACACTACGCCAAACTACCAATGTTCCCTGGAGTCTCCTCTGCCGCCCCTGAAGGTGGATTATGTTCATGCTATTGTCTTGGTCTACTCTTGATGAGTCACATTTGTAAACAGTTGGGCGGCAATATGTTAACACCATCATGTTTGCTTAATGGCAAATTTTTATGAGGCTTTATTGTACTGGCATACTGTGTCGGATTTGATGTACTATTTGTGATTATCCATTCAATAAATGCTGATTTAAAGCAAAACTCCCTCACCCCCAACTACATGTCTTAACGTGCATGGGAACCAATAGCCTTTTAGAGATATCCAAGATATGTTCTTTTTTTGCCAGCTTACTGTATCTTACAGTTGACATGTGTAATTAGGTAGACAACTCCAGGCACCCAGACCACTTCTACCCATTGGAGTGGTCTGGGTGCCAACTCCCTCTACCCTTAACCCTGCAACTGGAAATATTGCAGTTTTCAGCATGCGCATTAGGTCTCCCCCGCCACCGGCCGCGCATGCGCAATAGGTCTCCCCCGCTGGATGACGTCGGCTGGGGAGGAGCGTGGACGGATCCTGAACCAGCGCCGAGGGACATCGGCGCTGGATAAAGGTAAGTCACTGAAGGGGTTTTAACCCCTTCAGCCACCTGGCATGGGGGGTGGGAGGGATTGTTTTCCTGGCACTGGAGTGTCCCTTTAATAATGTGGGCAATTTTGAAAACATGTTCATTAGTTCTTGAATGAAAAGTCATTTACTTAGTTACAAAACACAGCATTTACATCTGCGTCTTCTCCACTTGTACATACTCTTAAAGTTTAGCCAGATAAGGTTAGGTGATTTACAAGTACAACGATCAATATCACCAGAGGAAATCAAGGAACCTAAACTACATTCCTTACACAAAATACATAAAATCCTCTCAGGTATAAGTCCTCTATAAAATCTATCCCGTTTTTAGATATTTTTAGATATTTTTAGATATTTGAAATATAAAATATGAACAATACACCAAATTCCCTGCTGAGCTAAGACAAAAAAACAGGACTTCTGTCATTCCAATTATGGGACTACCTATAGGGATTCCATACTTCTATTTTTAGCAGTATTATTGCCTATAGTGATGGTAATTCATTTGTAACCCCTATCTCTCAACCATTCCTTCTTTAAAGGAACACTTTAGTGTTAGAGATACAAAAATGTATTCCTAACACTAAAGTTACCCTCTGCACCTGTGCGCCCCATCTCGCCATCCATAAAAGGTTTCAGTCACTTACCTGATTCCAGTGCGATGTCCCTAGTTTGTTCACTCTATTCCTCTGCCGACGTCAGCCGATGTGGGGGTAATGCGCATGTGCAGCGAGCGCCATGCACGCATTACGCCTTTCCCATAGGAAAGCATTATATCAATGTTCTCCTGTGGGGTATTGCTTGAAGACATGAAGAAACCCCCACTACCTCAAAGGAGGTTGCTGTATGAAGGCAAACAAAAACAAAAAAACACATTAAACAAAAACTAATTGTGGAACAAAAGGAAATCCAAAGCAACATAAATTGCTGAACATCAAATGGAAGGCAAGACAAATAATAAAGATAAATAAATAAACAGTGTGTAAACCCAAAATATGATACATGGAAGAAGATAAGGAATACACATCCAAGTAACCCCAAAACACCCAGCCCCCAACTTAACACATTCCAAGTTTTTTTGCAAATGTTTACTTTCTCATAAAAAAAAACTTTACAATTGGCTGGAGATGAATATCCACCTACTTCAAGAGTCCCTTGGATCCTGGGTGAAAAAAAGATTTGGACCCCTGCGTGGGCTTTGGCAATAGAGACATCCTAATTTACCAACTCCAATAGAGAAAATTCACTCGTAGGATCATGCAGTAGCTTGACATAAGTAGACTTATCCAAGAGTGGTCTCAGAGCCTCTGAGACAAACCTATCCCTTTCTACATCAGCCATATTGCCTCCTCTGTACTATTGTTTCACTGCTATATTCTTATTAGACATTAGGCTCTTTGAAGCCATGTTTTCATCCACTGAGAAATTATCCTTAGGATGAGGATTAGGACATTTAGCCAACTTTACCATACCATCCTCTATCATCTTTTAAAAAAACATGTTCAACAGTTCTACAAATATGAGTTGAAATAAAATCAGAGGAGTTCTTAAATGGATATTCCAGTCCAGACCCATAAACTTAAAAGTGATTTATTTATTTTTGAGTAGTAGAGTGTCCCTTTTAGGTTAAGGAAGGCATGAGTTCTGAGAGGCATAGGGTCAGCCACAGTAGACACTAAAGCTAAGCACTCCAAATCTAAAATAAGGCAATATTCTGTTAAATGAAAAATGTGCTGATCATTCTGGATAGCTGATAAATCAAAATACTCTAGAATATTGTTAATTGCCCCAATATTTCTTAAATGGCCCTTACTCCTGCTACAAAGTGATAGAAATAGAGGCACAGCTTAGATTGCAGATAAGTCCATTCATCTTTCCATACATTGTGCTATAGATTCCTCAAGCTTCTTTACAATAAATTGGTTGGGATATGGACTGCAGTTAAATCTGGGTACTGTAGGCAGAAATCTAAGGCAGTAGGTATATATTACACAGCAGCTACGGGATCGCATTTCTTCAATTCATGTACATTTTCTTAATACAGTTTAACACAGGCAACGAATACCCAGAATATCCCTTTAGCAATAAATTCAGAATAGTGAGTTCAAGTGGCTGTATCCTGAGTGCTGTGTTAGAGAAACATAAGAATATAGTAAAGCCACTTGTTTTGATGGAATTGCATGTTTATATGACCGCACAGCACTATTCCTACCTCTGTTAATCTCAGGCAATTACAATCAGTCTTCTTACATAAAACTGAATGTTTGAGGGAGAGGGGGTTACATTTATCAGTAACTGATGACGAGTTCTCAAAAGAAATAAAAGAACACAGTATATGGGGGATTTGCCATGCTGAGTAAAATGCTTTTGACAAAGGACTGTGCTTTGAGACATAATATTCAAGATCTCTCTACTCAAAATGGAATTATAAAGGAAAAATCTGTCAAAGGAGGGGGATTGCTGGAGAAACAAAATATTTCTACCACTAAAATGTGAAAACGGATACTATTGTTATGGGCATATGCAAAAATGACAAGTTTTTAGAATGAAAAGTATTTCTTAAACTGTGTACTTTGTTTTAAGAGATTTTGCACACTGACAAGTTGTTAGAAATGGGACATATTGTTTTTCATACAATGTTTCTTTAATAAATTACCTCTTAACCCGTATTCAGTGAATATGGGGTTTAGACTTTAGGATGCCTCTTGGCCTAGTTTAGTGGAACACCCAAAATCAGGGAATTTCCCACGTCGTGTCCAACCTTAAGTTTTACTCCAAACATAGATAAGATGTTCTCATGTAAAATGACCAGATCACGGCCTCAAAGTTTTTGGTCATGTTAGGTTAGTAGTGTCTTCTGTAATAAAATCTACATGCACTTTTGTAGATATTAAAGGGAAATGCATCACTTCGAGACAACTGTCTCATTAAAAAGCTTTAGCTTTGAATCTAACCAATCAGTGTCCTATCCCTAGGAATCCTGGAAAAGTGCATTGGGCATGCCTGACAGTGTTATACACGTGCAGTTGTTCTCTTCACCTTGCAGCATCTTGACAGGGGAGAAGAGAGGGAGTTTGATCTGTGTGATTCATGCAAAGCATGCTCCGGTGTCAGGTTTTTCTCTCCTGCTACTGCACAATGATGCCCAGTTTCTGTCATTAGTGGACTCGTCTGAAACTGAAATAGGTGGGTAAGAGTCAGGGAAGGGGGGTTGACGCTGAAGAAACTCCTCTAGCTGTGAGGTATAAAGAACACTGCAATCTGACCACGTTTATAGTAAATTTATAAATGTTTATTACATAATGCAAAGTTTTTCTTGTCTTTTTAGGTTTGTATATTTGTTTAAAAGTGTTTGCTTGCTGATTTAAAAATATATATACATTTTCAAGTGGTGCATGTCCCTTTAAAAGCACAGATAATTATTTTACCTTTCATCATTGTGTAAGTGAACTAAGAGCTATTCTAAGTCTGTGAGGAGTTAACAAAAGTCATTTGAGACTCTTCACTTCAACAGTTCTATAAGACTACTGTCAGTCTTATTAGGATCCGAAATCCATAAAATAGGATTGTTTCTTTTATTTTACCCAATCTGAGTGTGGTAAATTGTATCCCTACCACTTTCCATAAGATGGCAAGCAGAGAACGATAAATACCATTATCAAGAACATTGCTTTGCTCAGAGCTATACCACGTTATTTTGATATATGACCCTCTATTGCATATCCCCTATAATAAAGTATACTTGTCTAACACATCATGAATACATGTTTCATTTTATCCAATAGAATGTGGCAGATCTATGGGAACAAGAAGTTATTTTCTTCAAAGAAAATTCAGTTATATTTATTTCCATTTTCAATCGTGAACATCAAAGAAGTAGAGCAGATTTGATGTGCTGTTACATGACATCTCCTTCAGGCATTATCTGCATTTTCCTTTTAAAATGCCGTACATTGGAAAAATATAAAATGAAGTAATGCAGATTTTGTTCTACAAAACAAAGGTTTCACATTGAGCAAGGGACATTTAAAGGAACATCGGCTAAAAAAAAAAATCATGGGTCAACCTCCACAGAAGCAAGTAAAGCCAGCAGGCACGTTTCATTGGTAATACTCCCGTTTTATATCTTTGCACCACGTTTTAGAATATAACACCTTTACAATAAGTAGTCTAAGAAATGGTGGCCAAGGGCAACATTGACCCATGTCTACATCATTTGATATACCTCACACTGCAACGTGATTGGCTGGATTTAGTGACAGCCTCGTAGAGCACCAAATCTCAAAGCAAATCTGCAAACGAGAACCTACCGTATAAACTTTTGGTATTCCATTTGCCCACTGGACAATAGATTTTAAGGTATTTTCATAGTTTTCATAGTTCATAAACAGATTTATTATGGCTGGTAAGAGAAGTGGCAATGTCACTCCCTTAGAATTGGGAATTTTGAACCCTGGTCAGACAAACTCAGCAGAAGGGTGAATAAACTTTTCAGTTACTTACCTGGGTCCAGCGGCATTGTCTCAGGTCTGCCATCTTTCTATTTGGCTGCGCTCGCATTAGGACAGTCCCAAAGCAAAGCATTGCACGCTCTGCATGGGGACGTCCATCATCAGTTAGGCGACCAAAAGTACCTCTAGTGGCTTTCTACATTATGAGCACAAAAAGATATCTCTACCTAGAAGAAGTAATTCTCTATAATTCACTTGTCAATTAGATTTTATGCTTTGCTACATTATAAATATATATAACACAAGATCTGTCATCAATGCTCCGCTATTACATTTGACTATCATTCTCTGGATGATAATTATTTAATCTGTGATATTATTGAGAATAGTACTGTGAATATATATTATATAAGTATATAAGTATTCAGGGAAAGAAAAATAATGCTTACAAATTCTTATATTTTTTCCTAGAAATTATTAATATTAATGGGTATAATTTCTTAGAAATGTTCATTGGATTAAACTGAAAAAAACATTTCCCAATCACTCTTTAGATTTCAATAACAAACGTATTATGTTGTTTCTATTTAATTATCTCCAGGTTGTAGACTAAGGAAAAGGGATACAATCCAATGACTTTTTAACAGTAAATGAATAAATATGGATTACTTTATTCAGTGATATTTTAATGTTTTACCAGCCTACCGTGAGAGTTAGTGTGTCATAAACCCTGTTCCCACATTTTTCACATGGATCGCCGATTCGGCACACTGCTCGTTTTTCTTCTGCTTCTCTTCCTGGTGTTTCTGATGTCATCACGGCAATCTGCAATGCCCCCTTATGTTTTGGGTTTATGGCCATGAGACAAATGCCTTTTGGGGGGAATCACTGTCCTGTTGTGGTTTCCGCTTAGATCACAATAGTGCTATATATTTGTCTGATTTTTATGTTTTGTTTTTTTTACTTGGCATCCCTTAACTTTTCTCCTCTCTGGTATCCTTGACCAGGCTTTGTATCTCGCTCCCCTGATTTCTGGCTCCTTTTGTACCTGGCTATACTTTGACTACTCCTTTTTCTGATTACATTTACCTAGTGTCAGGACTTATCTTTCCGATCAACTCCGTTCTGACAATTCCGGGTATGCGGAGCAGTCCCCGCCCCCTTCTCTGACGCGGCTCTCTCAAGCCTTATAGAGAAACCGCGTCAGTTTCAAAATTGCTTAGTGATTTGAGTTAGGTTACTTCTGCATTCATATTGCCGGCTAAGCTCCTCTTCGTTAATTCTTGTGTACCGACCTCTTGGACTGTTTAAACGGATTCCCTGCCTTCTCCTCTCCTTTGATCTCGGACTGAATATTGGACTTTCCTGCTCTCTCCAACCCCGAAGACCCGGACTGAAAGAAGTTATTCTCTATCTTGGCTCAAACTAAACTACCTTTGGAAGATTACTCCCATCAAACTCTAAGTATACAATTAGTAATTCTCTGGGAATTGCTTTGCTAATGAACTCTAACCTGATTACTAATACTCTCCTACTAAAACTCTGTTACCAATATCTCTGCTACAGTTGCTAGTGTTTTCTGCTTTTCACTAATCACCTGCAATATCCACGAATCCTTAAAGCTACAGTAACTGTCCTTAATTGTAGGATTTCTTTCCTATCTTCAATCACGCTCTGTTAAAGTAAAAAGGAACTTTCAAATCTGCAGTTGTGTTCCACATCAATTCTACTTGTGGCATAACACCTAGTCATTCTAAGGACTGGTAATACATTCCAGGTTTACTGTTCTAGGGTACTTATACTCTATGTGTTAGGATGGTACTTTGTGACAGTTTGTAGACATGTTTCTTCAATTATTTCTTTATGCAGCATGGGACTTAAATTAATGACTCATCATGTCATTGCTGCAAATAATGATTGTATAGATAGGCATTGTGTAAATGCATAATGTTTATTTTTCTGAAAATTATATCTCTGGGTGGGTTCACTGACTTAACGAATCAGGAAGACGATATGGAGTCTGATCAGTGTTTCAGGTTTCTCTTTCACAATGGTATGTTTTTTTTTGTCATTAGTGGGCTGGTCAGAAATTGAGAAAGGTGATTATAATGGATTGGAGGGGGGGGGGGGGGTAGGCTGCAGAATCTCCCCTAGCTAAGAGGCATTCTCAGTAATGCAACCTGACCAAGTTTATAGTAAGTTTATAAACATTTCTTACATACTTTTTAAAGTTTTTCTTGCTATTTTGGTTTGTATAGTTTTTTCAAAGTGTTTACTTGCTGGTTTAAAAAAAAAAATGTAAAGTAACGCATGCCCTTTTAATAGCAGCTAAGTGCACTTCGCAAATTCTGGCTTTTATATGTCAAAGGCAGAATTTTTACTTCCTCGTTGGTTGTATTTGAAAAGTCCGACTTGCGCTTGCAACTACGATGGACATCTCTCTCCTCCACTGGATACACACATGCCATGGCTGAGCACACATCCACTTGGTGTCACGGTAATATATCCCCACACGCAAGAATAGTCCAGATAGTCTAGAGGCAAGAAAACAAGATACGTCTTACCGGACCTTAGAATGGCCGGACTTAGACGAGTACAAGAAAAGACAAAGTCCAGAACAAGCCGAGGTCAAGGGAACAGAGAGACAGCGTAAAGTAGAACAAGCCAAGGACTGGTACACAGGAGAGCAAACCGGCGGACTAGGCAAGCAAGGATAAAGAGAAAGCGGAGTCAGGAAGAAAGCCAAGGTCAAGCACAAAAAAAACAACTGAACGATACAAGCACTAAAGGGAACTGAACAGAAACCACGATAGGGCAAGGTACTAAGGAACAGGTGAGTATAAATACCCTAGAGTTCACTTTGATTGGCCCCTGTCATATCCACGCCCCCAAAACGTGAGTGTATGGGAAATGTGGCATGACAGGGGCCAATGGGAGACCGTTTCAAATTTCGGCTCCCACTGTCCCTTTAAGAGCGCACCCGAGACACGCGGCGCGCTCTTAGAGTCAGGCGGGACACGGCCCGCCTTCCTGATTTCGCAGTTGGATGAGCCGCGCGCGGCTCTTGCAGAAGCAGGACCGTGCGCGGCGATAACAGAGGACCCCGGCCGGCCTCTGGAGAGGGTAAGTACAGCTACCCTTGGCAGCTCACTAGGTCACACGGATTGGTTCACAAAATTCAACTTATTGATCAGTGGTGAGTGGACCTGCGACTTTGGGATAAACTACTTATCATGCAAACTCTTGCTGGCCATATAAATGACCGTGAATAAATGATAGGCTTCTGATAGGTGAGCCTTTTCCTGGCCGGTGAGATATCTGCTTATTGCTAAAAAAAAAAAAAAAAAAAAAAAAAAGTGCAAGTGCAAGCCAGGGGAAGCATTGTGTCTGTGCTGGTCCCTGCTTACGAAATCTTTAATCTGCTGATTTTTGCCTAGTACTCCAAATTTTGTGTCAAAAGTCATACATGTGAATAATTGACAATCCTGCATCACCGGTCAATGCATTATCACTAAAGTGCACAATTGATGCTCTGTTCCCATGGTGAATGGACCACTGTAAAGACTATGAATAGTATATGTGCTTGGGCGCAGTGTCTCCCATCCCACAGACTCATTAGACAGACGAAGCAGGACCCATGAAGTCAAGAGTTGATAAGTCAGATTTGGCAAGCAATCTGATATTGTATGGAACACAGGTTAAAGAGTGGTATAACTGCATTTGTGAATATTAGTAAAACCATCTTATGTATTATTTTTGACATAGAGCATCAATCAGCATGTATTTTTAAAAGGGGAGAACAATATCTTTCACTCAGTTTACCTTGGTTAATATATTCTCCGAATGTCAGAATGTGTCCTGAAGGAACTTGTGGGAAGTCTTGCATTGTTTTCTACCCTCTTATCTCAGCTAAAATGTTATGGTGGAGGTTGAGAGTAAACTAACCATTTTTTTCTTGGATGCATGGTTAGAAAACACTGGTCCACATTCCGTAGCATTTCTGATATTTCCAGATCACTCTTCTGGGATCATCTGAATAGGAGAATAAGCTTGATATGTCTATCTGGCAGTATGCCATATGTAATAATATCTAAATAGCCTTTTGTGTTTCACACTTGTGTAATGAAAAGGAAGATCCACATAGTTCATTGCTGTCCAAGGTCAGAGAAGATAAGATTAATTAGTAACATCGGTATAAAATAAAAGTGTTACCAATGATGAAATACAAGATGTATTAACATCATTGCAATATTTATGAGCTCCAAATGATGTCTCATTGTGTCTTAATGTACCACTTGATTCAATCTGTAAATTGAAGAGTAAGATATTAATATCATATGAACATCTTTTTACAAAGTTATGGGTATGCACACTCCTTCCTGCATCTTCTTCTTTGCTTTTCTATTGGTAATCTATATTGTATATGCTCTCCTCTTTTAAATAAAAATAAAACACATATTTATGATTTGCTTATAAATAAATAATTAATAACAGCACCATGTATGTT
Organism: Pelobates fuscus; assembly: GCF_036172605.1. Classification (NCBI taxonomy): domain Eukaryota; kingdom Metazoa; phylum Chordata; class Amphibia; order Anura; family Pelobatidae; genus Pelobates; species Pelobates fuscus. The sequence goes on along the minus strand of NC_086320.1, from coordinate 276,451,953 downwards.
AAGAATCTCAACGTGTTGAAAACAATGTAGTGCAGTAAGTGCACCCTATCATTCATTAAAGGACCACTATAGGCACCCAGACCACTTCAGCTTAATGAAGTGGTCTAGGTGCCAGGTCCACCTAGGATTAACCCTTTCTGCTCTAAACATAGCAGTTTCAGAGAAACTGCTATGTTTAGAAATGGGTTAATCCAGCCTCTAGTGGCGGTCTCATTGACAGCCGCTAGAGGCGCTTCCGTGCTTCTCACTATGATTTTCACAGTGAGAAGATGCCAGCGTCCATAGGAAAGCATTTGTAGCAATGCTTTCCTATGAGACTGGCTGAATGCGCACGCGGCTCCTGCCGCGCATGCGCATTCAGCCAATGACGTCCAAAGGAGGAGGAGAGTCTCCAGCACCGAGGGAGCCCGGCGCTGGAAAAGGTAAGTGTTTAACCCCTTCCTCTCCATCCAGCCCGGCGGGAGTGGGACCCTGAGGGTGGGGGCACCCTCAGGGCACTATAGTGCCAGGAAAACAAGTATGTTTTCCTGGCACTATAGTGGTCCTTCAAACTCTATTGAAATAACGAGTTAAAAGGTACAGATGAACAAATCATATGACAATATATGCCATCCACTGATATAACATTTAGGAATTTGTTTAAAGCTTAGATTTTCCCATATTTCACAGCAGCATGAACAGATTGTCATGGAGTGATGGTGTTTAGTGATGTACCGAACTGTTCGCTGGCGAATAGTTCCCGGCGAACATAGCGTGTTCGCGTTCGCCACCGCGGGCGAACACATGGGCGGTTCGATCCGCCCCCTATTCGTCATCATTGAGCAAACTTTGACCCTGTGCCTCACGGTCAGCAGACACATTCCAGCAAATCAGCAGCAGACCCTCCCTTCCACACCCTCCCTCCCAGCATCCATTTTAGATTCATTCTGAAGCTGCATGCTTAGTGAGAGGAGGGAAAGGGTAGCTGCTGCTGATTAGATAGGGAAATTGATAGCTAGGCTAGGGTATTCAGTGTCCACTACAGTCCTGAAGGACTCATCTGATCTCTGCTGTAAGAACAGCACCCCAAAAAGCCCTTTTTAGGGCTAGAACATCAGTCTGCTATTTTTTTTCTGTGTAATGTAATTGCAGTTGCCTGCCTGACAGCTTCTGTGTCAGACTCAGTGGATGCTGTGCCCATTTGCACAGTGCCACCACTCATATCTGTTGTCACAATAGCTTAAGCTTTACATAAAGAAAAAAAAAATTAACTGTAAAAGATTGAAGAGCAGTTAGTTGTCTGCCAGCTTCTCTGTCAGGCTCAGTGGATGCTGTGCCCATTTGCCCAGTCAGTGCCACCACTCATATCTGTTGTCACAATAGCTTAAGCTTTACATTAAAAAAAACAAAAAAAAATTTCACTGTAATAGAAGAGCAGTTAGTTTTCTGCAAGCGTCTGGGTGTCAGGCCTCCTTCAGCGTGTTCTCTGCAGACCCCTGCCTGTGTACTTTGACAGTTGCCACTCATATCTGGTGTCTCTGTAGCGTGCTTTTACAAAGAAAAAAAGGTTTCCAGTGTAAGCTAATAGCAGTCAGTGTCCTTAAAGCAGGTGTGTCAGGCCTTCAGCCTGTGCTCTGCAGACCTGTGCCAGTGCACATTGCCACTCATATCTGGTGTCTCTGTAGCGTGCTTTTACAAAGAAAAAAAGGTTTCCAGTGTAAGCTAATAGCAGTCAGTGTCCTTAAAGCGGGTGTGTCAGGCCTTCAGCCTGTGCTCTGCAGACCTGTGCCAGTGCACATTGCCACTCATATCTGGTGTCTCTGTAGCGTGCTTTTACAAAGAAAAAAAGGTTTCCAGTGTAAGCTAATAGCAGTCAGTGTCCTTAAAGCGGGTGTGTTAGGCCTACAGCGTGTGCTCTGCAGAACTGTGCCAGTGCACATGGCCACTCATATCTGGTGTCACAATAGCGTGCATTTAAAACCAAAAAACTTTTTTCACTGTTATAGATTGAATAGCAGTTACTTGTCTTCAAGCGGGTGTGTCAGGCCTACAGCCTGTGCTCTGCAGACCTGTGCCAGTGCACATTGCCACTTATATCTGGTGTCTCTATAGCGTGCTTTTACAAAAAAAAGGTTTCCAGTTTAAGCTAATAGCAGTCAGTGTCCTTAAAGCGGGTGTGTCAGGCCTTCAGCTTGTGCTCTGCAGAACTGTGCCAGTGCACATTGCCACTCATAGCTGGTGTCTCTGTAGCGTGCTTTTACAAAGAAAAAAAGGTTTTCATTGTAAGCTAATAGCAGTCAGTGTCCTTAAAGCGGGTGTGTCAGGCCTACAGCGTGTGCTCTGCAGAACTGTGCCAGTGCACATTGCCACTCATATCTTGTGTCTCTGTAGCGTGCTTTTACAAAGAAAAAAAGTTTTCCAGTGTAAGCTAATAGCAGTCAGTGTCCTTAAAGCGGGTGTGTCAGGCCTTCAGCCTGTGCTCTGCAGACCTGTGCCAGTGCACATTGCCACTCATATCTGGTGTCACAATAGCGTGCATTTAAAACCAAAAAACTTTTTTCACTGTTAGATTGAATAGCAGTTACTTGTCTTCAAGCGGGTGTGTCAGGCCTACAGCCTGTGCTCTGCAGACCTGTGCCAGTGCACATTGCCACTCATATCTGGTGTCTCTATAGCGTGCTTTTACAAAGAAAAAAAGGTTTCCAGTTTAAGCTAATAGCAGTCAGTGTCCTTAAAGCGGGTGTGTCAGGCCTTCAGCGTGTGCTCTGCAGAACTGTGCCAGTGCACATTGCCACTCATAGCTGGTGTCTCTGTAGCGTTCTTTTACAAAGAAAAAAAGGTTTCCAGTGTAAGCTAATAGCAGTCAGTGTCCTTAAAGCGGGTGTGTCAGGCCTACAGCGTGTGCTCTGCAGAACTGTGCCAGTGCAGATTGCCACTCATATCTGGTGTCACAATAGCGTGCATTTAAAACCAAAAAACTTTTTTCACTGTTATAGATTGAATAGCAGTTACTTGTCTTCAAGCGGGTGTGTCAGGCCTACAGCCTGTGCTCTGCAGACCTGTGCCAGTGCACATTGCCACTTATATCTGGTGTCTCTATAGCGTGCTTTTACAAAGAAAAAAAGGTTTCCAGTTTAAGCTAATAGCAGTCAGTGTCCTTAAAGCGGGTGTGTCAGGCCTTCAGCTTGTGCTCTGCAGAACTGTGCCAGTGCACATTGCCACTCATAGCTGGTGTCTCTGTAGCGTGCTTTTACAAAGAAAAAAAGGTTTCCATTGTAAGCTAATAGCAGTCAGTGTCCTTAAAGCGGGTGTGTCAGGCCTACAGCGTGTGCTCTGCAGAACTGTGCCAGTGCACATTGCCATTCATATCTGGTGTCTCTGTAGCGTGCTTTTACAAAGAAAAAAAGTTTTCCAGTGTAAGCTAATAGCAGTCAGTGTCCTTAAAGCGGGTGTGTCAGGCCTTCAGCCTGTGCTCTGCAGACCTGTGCCAGTGCACATTGCCACTCATATCTGGTGTCTCTGTAGCGTGCTTTTACAAAGAAAAAAAGGTTTCCAGTGTAAGCTAATAGCAGTCAGTGTCCTTAAAGCGGTTGTGTTAGGCCTACAGCGTGTGCTCTGCAGAACTGTGCCAGTGCACATTGCCACTCATATCTGGTGTCACAATAGCGTGCATTTAAAACCAAAAAACTTTTTTCACTGTTATAGATTGAATAGCAGTTACTTGTCTTCAAGCGGGTGTGTCAGGCCTACAGCCTGTGCTCTGCAGACCTGTGCCAGTGCACATTGCCACTCATATCTGGTGTCTCTATAGCGTGCTTTTACAAAGAAAAAAAGGTTTCCAGTTTAAGCTAATAGCAGTCAGTGTCCTTAAAGCGGGTGTGTCAGGCCTTCAGCGTGTGCTCTGCAGAACTGTGCCAGTGCACATTGCCACTCATAGCTGGTGTCTCTGTAGCGTGCTTTTACAAAGAAAAAAAGTTTTCCAGTGTAAGCTAATAGCAGTCAGTGTCCTTAAAGCGGGTGTGTCAGGCCTACAGCGTGTGCTCTGCAGAACTGTGCCAGTGCACATTGCCACTCATATCTGGTGTCACAATAGCGTGCATTTAAAACCAAAAAACTTTTTTCACTGTTATAGATTGAATAGCAGTTACTTGTCTTCAAGCGGGTGTGTCAGGCCTACAGCCTGTGCTCTGCAGACCTGTGCCAGTGCACATTGCCACTCATATCTGGTGTCTCTATAGCTACAAATGTTGTAGCCTGTTGAACGAGGTGACCTTGCTCGGGTCCCAGGTGTGCGGTTCCTAAAATCGCTGCCATATACACGTCCACTGATAGGAGACGCAACAGGTATTAAACTGATAAGCATAATACTAAACACACCACTCCTATCTGGTGGCACATTAGATTGCACGCGCAGTGACCCAAATGTGAAGTAGGAGGACGGACCAAGCATATTCTTCCATCTCCCTGTTACACAAATCACTGCCATATCCATATAAGTTGTACATGATATCCAGGATAGTTTTCCAGGGACAAATATTGTAGCCTGTTGAACGAGGTGACCTTGCTCGGGTCCCAGGTGTGCGGTTCCTAAAATCGCTGCTATATACACGTCCACTTATAGGAGACGCAACAGGTATTAAACTGATAAGAATAATACTAAACACACCACTCCTATCTGGTGGCACATTAGATTGCACGCGCAGTGACCCAAATTTGAAGTAGGAGGACCGACCAAGCATCTTCTTCCATCTCCCTGTTACAAAAATCGCTGCCATATCCATATAAGTTGTACATGATGTCCAGGATAGTTTTCCAGGGACAAATGTTGTAGCCTGTTGAACGAGGTGACCTTGCTCGGGTTCCAGGTGTGCGGTTCCTAAAATCGCTGCCATATACACGTCCACTGATAGGAGACGCAACAGGTATTATTAAACTGATAAGAATAATACTAAACACACCACTCCTATATCGGGTGGCACATTAGATTGCACGCGCAGTGACCCAAATGTGAAGAAGGAGGACCGACCAAGCATCTTCTTCCATCTCCCTGTTACAAAAATCGCTGCCATATCCATATAAGTTGTACATGATGTCCAGGATAGTTTTCCAGGGACAAATGTTGTAGCCTGTTGAACGAGGTGACCTTGCTCGGGTCCCAGGTGTGCAGTTCCTAAAATCGCTGCCATATACACGTCCACTGATAGGAGACGCAACAGGTATTAAACTGATAAGAATAGTACACCACTCCTATCAGTAGGTCCCCCCCATTGTGATTTATGCCCCCCACCCACCGCGCAGGGGTGGGGGCCGGGGGGAGGACAGTAGGTCCCCCACCTTATCCTTATTTACTGAATATTCCCCTGTATAACAATGTTTGGCATTTAGTGAATATTACCCATTCTGCTCTGTGTCAGTGCGTATCAGGGATCCTTAGGATAGGTGTCAATCCATATCTGCCAAGTGACCCTTTGTAGGGGGAACAGTCCCTATTCTGCTCTGTGTCAGTGTGTATCAGGGGCTTTGAGGACTGGTGTCAATCCATACCTGCCAAGTGACCATATGTAAGGGGAACAGTCCCTATTCTGCTCTGTGTCCGTGTGCATCAGGGGCTCTGAGGACAGGTGTCAATCCATATGTCAAGGTGTCAATATGTCATATCTCAGGTGTCAATCCATATCCATTGCGATTTAGGAATGTTAGGTGATTTCTGCCCTTTATGGATTAAAACCAGACTCTGCATCAACTGTGTAATTTTCCATGGGAGTTTTGCCATGGATCCCCCTCCGGCATGCCACAGTCAAGGTGTTAGTCCCCTTCAAACAACTTTTCCATCACTTTTGTGGCCAGAAAGAGTCCCTGTGGGTTTTAAAATTCGCCTGCCCATTGAAGTCAATGGCGGTTCGCCCGGTTCGCCGGTTCGCGAACGTTTGCGGAAGTTCGCGTTCGCCGTTCGCGAACTGAAAATTCATCACTAATGGTGTTTTACAATGTTCAGTGCCTTGAAAACAAAATTATTAGAATTGTGTCTCCATCACTACATTCCAGGAAACCTGTGCTCATGAAACATAACAAATAGGCTCTCTAGCCCTCTCTAAATGTGCTCATTCCATGCTCAAAGTTTAATATTCTAATTTTCTAAAACTAATTTACACGCTTTATTTATTTATTCTATTCAGGCCCCATTTTACATTTATGTGAGCGAATCCATGTCTTTCCTATGATTCAGTTTTAAATATGTGGACAAAATGTTTCTGACATCGGGTCGCTCTCAGTAATGTTTATTTCTCCTGTATTTTCATGTCCATTTGGGTGCTATTCTTGTATTTTCTAAAATCAGCTGAATTTCCATATGATTTGGCTATTCACAAACAACCAAACTATTTAATCTATGGGAACTGTATATATTATTTAAGATGGAAATCTACAGGAAATTCTTGCAGGAAAGTCTACATAAATGTTTGTACTCTCTGTCATTGTTCAATTTGGGGTTCAGTAAATTTAAAACTGTGCATGTTATGTCAGTTACCCCATATATATTAGTTATATTACTACATAACCATAAAACCATGTAACAAATACAAACATGCCCTTACCCATTCTGAATGCTAATGTTTTTAGAAAGAGTCACATTACATCTATCTATCTCTCTATCTGTCTCTCTATTTATTTATCTCTCTCTATTTCTATCTCTATCTCTCTCTCTCTCTATCTCTCTATCTTTCGCTCTATTTATTTCTCTCTCTATCTATCTATCTTTATCTCTCTCACTCTTTATCTCTCTCACTCTTTATCTCTCTCACTCTTTATCTCTCTAGTTATTTCTCTTTCTCTTTACCTATATATATATCTCTCTATATCTATCTTTATATCTCTCTATTTATTTATCTATCACTCTACCTACCTATCTACCTACCTATCTATCTCTATCTATTTATCTTCTTATCTATCTATCTATCTCTCTATCCCCAGTTTTAGCGAGAACACTTCTTATCTTGTCACATCATGGTCCATTCATGTTCTGCCTATACAGCTTCCACAATGTTTTAGTGCCAGAGATGTTGAGAAGGTATTGTGTCTGGGATGTTAATCCATACCTAGCCAGTGACCTGTGAAATGAAAGTCAACGGTGACTCAAAGTATATGAGATCAATGTATCAAAGGTAACAGCATTGTGTTAGTAACTGTGTAGGCAAATATTTTTGATACATGGTAAGTAGTTGTACGAATATTAAGTATCCAAAGTCCTTGTCCTCTTGTTAACAAAATATATTCTTCCTCCTAGCTGAAACGAAGATCTGTTTCAAGTATTACCATGGTGTGAGTGGAGGTCTGAGAGCTACCACGCCGAGCATTACAGTGAAAAATCCCACTGCTCCAGTAAGTCATTGCACATATTATATTGTATTGCAATAATAAAAGCTGTAATGCAAGCTACAAGGTTCAGCTGGGAATTCTGCCCATAGTACCATAACCTTTATGACTGTTGTTCTTTTTTTGGTTTGTTTTTTACTTTGTCATTATTCCAGCTTGATGAATTAAGATGGCCAAGCTTACAGTGATGAGGTTCAGTTATGTTGCAGTCAATGTTAACATGTACTTCTAGTGTCAGTTGCAGCTTCCGATTAATGTAATAAAATCATATGCAATAAGCTATCTGTATTAAATGAGATGGATATCCAGGAGTTTGTAGATTGATGTATAATTGGCTATTGACCCAATTAATAACTCAAGGTGGTATTTGCCTCTGGCTGCTACTTGCCTTCCCCTTCATAGTTGTTGTAAAAATATTAAGAATTACATTGAAGGGATGTTTACTCTGATATGAAAATATCATAATGTGGAATTTTTTTTTTTTTTAGTTTGTTGGGACAGAAGCAGTTTTGTGCGATGTAGCAAACCATGAATAAATGCTACACTGCAAAGAATGATGCTATTACCAGATATCCTAAAAGTTCTCTATAGACCCAGATTATTCTGTTTCTCTTTTCTAACATTTATTACTTCTGTTCTAAATAATTAATTCTAATACCAAAATAAAGGCACTATTCTGCTCTTTTAGATTATCTCTCATATTAAAATGTGTCATGCATGACCACGTTAAATATTTGTATATTGGTATAGTTATGAACAATAGTCTCGGATCAAAATAAGATGTGACGAAATCAAGTTATTATTTATTTACTTTTATGTTTTGTTGGTTTAAACTTTTAGGTGTATTGAGGGGTAGGCATTTTTTTTTTACCATATTTTATAACATAATTTTCAGTTGCTTGACACCACATTCATTTGTCCTCCAACTATTGACTGAAAATACATTATTTGAGATTTATTTACTAAAAAAATAAGTTAAAAGACTTTTTAATTAGCTTGGCAAAAAACTGGAAGTATCCTTAGCACCTAAAGCCTGAAGCTTTAGGTGCTAAGGCCCTGCCCCTTGACCTGTAAGCGATAATGAGAAAGCACCACTTCCTCATTATGTTCTTGTACAGAGTGAACATGACCAAATAATCAAATACAATATCCCAACTCTCTAGCCTTTGAGTGCACATCTTGAGCACAATGCAATGCATGGTGACTCAGTTTCAGAACTCATACAGATAGTGTAGATGTGATATTTCCTAATGATAATATCACAAGTTAACAGAAACTATAGTGCCAGGAAAACAAAGTTGTTTTCCTTGCACTATAGCTCCCCCTCCCTCGTGTCCCCCCTCTCAGCCCGTGGTGCAGAAGGGTTTCAAATTATTTTCTGTGACTTACCTCAGTCAAGTACAGTTGTGCCTTGGCACTGGCTCGGGCTCTATCTCTGCTCCTCCCCGTCGTGCCCTAATGCACATGCGCGGAAATTATACAGTGCTTTCCTATGGGGTTTTGGGTGATGCTGGATATCCTCATGCATAAAGTGAGGATGTCCAGCATCAGTTAGGTGACCAATAGTCGCCTAACGATCCGTTAGTCCCTCTAGGGCTTTCTGGTAGACTGCCACTAGAGATGGAGTTAACCCACAAAGCTAATTATTGCAGTTTATTGAAAAATGCAATAATTACCTTTGCAGGGTTAAGGGACCTGGAACACTGCACCCAGATGACTTCAATGAGCTGAAATGATCTGGGAGTCTATAGTGTCACTTTAAAGTTGTTTGATTTCGATGCCAGAGACTCAAAGAAAACCTGTTTAACAAAAGCAAAAAACAAACAAAGAGCAGCATCCACAGCTTGCTAGTACCACCACAACCACTAAACAAGTCACAGAGGTTCTAGTACTGCTACTATCCTTTTAAAGGGACTCTCCAGTCCAGAAAACAGTTTGTTTTCCCGGCACTGCAGGTCCCCTCTCCCTTCCACCCCCCATCCCAGGTTGCTGAGGGGGTTAAAACCCCTTCAGTGACTTACCTGTATCCAGCTCTGATGTCCCTCCATGCTGGGTCAGGGTCCGCCCACGCTCCTCCCCGCCGACGTCATCCGGCGGGGGAGACCTATTGAGGATGCACGGCCTGCGCCGGGGTAATGAATAAAGCTTTCAATGCTTTCAATGCTTTCCTGGGGATTTCAATGGGGATTTCAGCGACACTGGAGGTCTTCACATAGTGGAGGACATCCAGCGACGTTATAACACACTTTTCATGTTCTATGAACACGGAATTGTCCTCTAGTGGCTGTCTAGTAGACAGCCACTAGAGGAGGACTTAACTCTTCAAGGTAAATATTGCAGTTTATGAAAACTGCAATAATTACACTTGCAGGTTAAGGGTAGTGGGAGTTGGCACCCAGACCACTCCAATGGGCAGAAGTGTTCTGGGTGCCTGGAGAGTCCCTTTAAGGAGAAGCAATACCTATAGAATCACAGAAGGTCAACACTTCTTTAGTTCAACCTCATGTCTATATGACCAGCCCATGGTGAATGTCAGCTAGATAAATTGCCCCACTGAGGATATTACAATATATTGTCACTGAAAGAAATTCTTTTAGCAGGGATCATAGAGATATAATCCCTCCATGTCATAGATAAGCACAGAGAATGCATTCTGTATCATTGTGACATAGATGCCTTTGGATATGCTAGTCAGCTGTCAGAAGAAATATGTAGGATGTGGAGACTCACTATCATTTTTACAGGCAGCTTGTTATTCATTGCTCAAATATACCACCAGCTTTTTCTGCTCCGTTTGTGTTTGAATGTGATCCCAAATAATGACAGCACAGGATAGCCATAAATAATGTTAGGATGTGACCGGAGACGTGAGACTATGCATGTTTACAGATTTTACAGTGATGATTAAAAAGACATGATTGATGTTGCAACATTAGCACACATTTTCTTGGGATACAAACAGCATTGTTCTTATTAAAAAGTGAATCAGGGATTTTAGTGTGACTCATGAAAATTGAGGATGGTGCCTAGAGCAGTCCAATACTTCTTTGTTATAGTACAATATTTAACTGTAAATGCTATTTGATGAGATGCTTTAAGAATATCTACTATTCCACCTCCATGAAGAACATCAGATCCACCATACTTAAAAGGACACATATTTATATTGATGAGCATTACATGAAAGGCACTGAGAAGGAATCCCAAAGGAAATACTTAAAGGAACACTATAGTGTCAGGAACACAAACATGTATTTCTGACACTATAGTGGTAAAATCACTGTTTAAAGCGGCACTGTCATGGCCGCATCCATTTTTTTTTTACCCCCCTCCTGACTCCATTACATCTAATTGCCCCCCCGAGCCACCCCCAAATGCCCCTAAGTCCCCCATATTACCTATTATTTATCTTTATTTCGTGCTCAGACCTGCAACATGAGGTGATGGTCGTGGATGATTGGCACAACAATGAGCCTCAGGATCTTGTCACAGTATCTCTATGCATTCAAAATGCCATCAATAAAATGCACCTGTGTTTGTTGTCCATAGCATATGGCCATGCCTGCCCATGCCATAACCCCACCGCCACCATGAGCCACTCGATCCACAACGTTGACATTAGCAAATCGCTCACTCACACTATGCCATACACGCTGTCTGCCATCTGCCCTGTACAGTGAAAAGGCTAATTGGATGTACTGTCAAATTCTCTAAAATGCCTTTAGAGACGGCTTATGATAGAGAAATTAAGATTCAATTCACAGCTCTGGTGGACATTCCTGCAGTCAGCATGCCAATTGCACACTCCCTCAAAACTTGCGACATCTGTGGCATTGTGCTGTGATAAAACTGCACATTTTCGAGTGGCCTTTCATTGTGGCCAGCCTAAGGCACACCTGTGCAATAATCATGCTGTCTAATCAGCATCTTGATATGCCACACCTGTGAGGTGGATGGATTATCTCGGCAAAGGAGAAGTGCTCACTAACACAGATTTAGACAGATTTGTAAACAATATTTGAGAGAAATAGGCCTTTTGTGTACATAGAAAAAGTCTTAGATCTTTGAGTTTAGCTCATGAAAAATGGGGACAAAAACAAAAGTATTGCATTTATAATTTTGTTCAGTGTAAAAGCTAGCAGTAATAATGGTGACTGTTCAAGTGGGAGCAGGGGAAGGTGAGTTTTACTTACTTGAACCTGTCCCTCGCAGCCATGGTCATGGTCTTTCTGCTGGTCCTCTTGATCTCCTAGCACTTCATCTGCCAGGAATCCTTTGCAGTATTATATTCTCTTGCATGAGCTAGAGTACAACACTGAGGTGTATGGATAATCTTGTGAGGCTGTGGGAAACTGCATAGACAATGTCTTTTTTCTACACGGCTGGGGGAGATGACAAAATTAGACAGCGGTAGCACTGCCTACTGTCAAGCATAGAAAAACTACCAAGACAATGTAGTCCCTGTTTTGTCTTAGTATATCTTTTGACTGTGTTCGAATTTCAATGAATACTAATTTTTGGTGAGAATTCTGTTGTTTTTTGTTGTTGTGGTTGTTTTTAATGCATACCCCTCCTAATATCCTGCATAACCTGCTGCATATTTTCACATTCTATTCTGCCTTTTTCTAAATTGAACTATTTAATATTTTTAAAAAAAATTCCTATCCATATTAAACTTTTTAAAAGCCAAAAAGAGTTTCAGATTTGTTTTCCCTAAAATTTCAGTTGTCTTTCCATCTTTGTGCCATCATGTTTACAGTTCTGTATACAATGAAATCATCATCTCCCTTTTGGCTAAACTTTAAAAATTTGTTTTTTTTCTTCAAAATATTAACATTATACATATATATATATATATATATATATATATATATATATAAATATCCAGATATTAGAATATTAAAACATTGTTCAAAATATTAAACTATTTTAAAAGTTTATCCAGAATATTAATTCATTGGAAAAGCAAAAATAATGTAATTTAGATTTCGTTTCTAGATACCTTCTTCATTAAATCGAATATAAATGAATAGAAATACAACATTTATTTAGCAGTTTTATTATTATTTTTGTTTTATAATGTGTAATCTGGTTTGCTAGAATAGAGAAATGATTGTGCTCAGCACAATAACCATTTGGGGAATACTGTGAACAGAGACAGATTATCTATGATGAAATAGCCAAAAATAGCTTGTACGGCTACTGAATCATATCTAGCATTGTGCAACCTTATTTTACATCTCTATGTTTATCTTGCATACCCCAGTGTAATTCATTGTGAAGAATGCCTCTTGGGCCTGATCCTAATTTGTGAATTCTAAATGTGGCAGTCCAGTCAAATTAGGAATATTTTATAAATACCCTTTACAAGACTGTACCCTTTGAATAATGTGTCATATCTTCATTCATGACTTTATGGAAGTGTTACTTTTGTAAAAACAATCATATATGTTTTCACACTTTTCATTAATAGAAAAAGATGAGTTAAACATTTATAGAAACATGAGATTTTAAAAAAAAATCTTGTTTTCATACATTTTTGGGAGAAATACAGAGCATCATATATGCGAAAATGTACAAATATAGCAATAGCAGCAAGGGAGATAATCGCATATTTTCTGTTATCAAATTAAAAAAGTTGAAAAATCTAATTGGGTTATTAATTTAAGACCGGATTTTGTCCGGAAGCACAAAATCCGGTCAAGATGACAGAATTTCTGACTGGAGTGGCAATTCGCATATTTACCAAATGCAATTAGCATTTAGCAGGATGCACATTCACAAATTATCTTTCACTTGCTTCTCTTCAAGTAAATGATCATTTTAAGAACTATTTGCCCATTGGGCACCACGGGGTTGGTCATGGCAATAATTGGTTGGGTGGACATTCTCATTTTCACCACGATGGGTGATAGCTGGGGGAGTCAAGGCACTCTCTCTTTTAAAATTATAACTATGGCCCCAACTGCAGCAGTCTTGTTATTTCACAGGTCCCATCTCCGTGACATTTGGGGGCATAGGGAGGTGTTAAACTTCCTTTATAGTAATATGGGCTTTTTATTGACCCTTGTAGGTTTTTTTTTTTTTTTAAACTATTTTAATGTGGTGGATGGCTATCAATCAACCATATAATAGTCAGTGCCCACAAAAAAAATTCACAATAGATTTTACCTGATCCAGTTCCTCAGAAAGCATACCATATTTTTCCTTTAAAAGCTCAACTGTTAAAGACGGACCTCTCCTGTTGAAATCGCCTACTGTTTAAAGAGAGTGAGTGCTGCCACATGATTTACGTATTTACAGCTCTTCTGATTCTTGTGCCTACTGATGACCTTTTCAAGCTCCTGAAGAACAGGGCCGGACTGGGGATACAAAGCAGCCCTGGAAAAAAAAATTACTAGCCCCATAAGTCACTGCGCCTAATACACTACTGGTCCCCCTCCCAACTATTTAATACACTACTGGCCCCCCTCCCCACTACCTAATACAATACTGCCCCCCCTCCCCACTACCTAATACACTACTGGCCCCCCTCCCCACTATCTAATACAATACTGGTCCCCTCCCCACTAATATTGGCCCCCTCCCCACTAATATTGGCCCCCTCCCCACTTTCTAATACAACACTGGCCCCCTCCCCACTATCTAATACAATACTGGCCCCCCTCCCCACTATCTAATACAATACTGGCCCCACTATCTAATACAATACTGGCCCCCCTCCCCACTATCTAATACAATACTGCCCCCCCCCACTATTTAATACAATACTGCCCCCCTCCCCACTATCTAATACAATACTGGCCCCACTATCTAATACAATACTGCCCCCCTCCCCACTATCTAATACAATACTGTCCCCCTCCCCACTAATATTGCCCCCCTCCCCACTAATATTGGCCCCCTCCCCACTTTCTAATACAACACTGGCCCCCTCCCCACTATCTAATACAATACTGGCCCCCCTCCCCACTATCTAATACAATACTGGCCCCCCTCCCCACTATCTAATACAATACTGGCCCCACTATCTAATACAATACTGGCCCCCCTCCCCACTATCTAATACAATACTGGCCCCACTATCTAATTCAATACTGGCCCCCCTCCCCACTATCTAATACAATACTGGCCCCACTATCTAATACAATACTGGCCCCACTATCTAATACAATACTGGCCCCCGTCCCCACTATCTAATACAATACTGGCCCCCTCCCCACTAATATTGGCCCCCTCCCCACTTTCTAATACAACACTGGCCCCCTCCCCACTATCTAATACACCCCTCAAATGCAATACACAGTAGGTCCCCCAAACCCCTTTACTCTTACCTGAACTACAAGATGCAGACAGGGCAGCTCAGCTCAGTGATGCCGGTGCCTGTGTGCAGGAGGGAAGGGATGCCGCCATGCTGTGCAGTGTAGATCCGCCGCCGCGCAGCCGCCGGATATGACGTCACGTTGTCATATGCCGCTCACATCCGGCGGCTGGCGCAGGAAAAATCATTGCGCTCGCTCGGCTCTTCTAACCATGAGCCGCAGACGCATCGGCAGGCCGTGGAAGGGCGAAGTAAAGGAAGAAAAATATTTTCTTGTCTTGTGCAGCCACATCTTAAAGCGGCCCCAGGGCCGGCGGCCTACCGGGAAATTTCCCGGTATCCCGGTAGGCCAGTCCGGCTCTGCTGAAGAATATGCTGAAAGTTGTCTAGCCATTCAAGAGAGAACGATTCTTTTGGAAGAATTATCATTTTAAAGGGACACTATAGTCAGCAGAACAACAACAGCTTAATGTAGTTGTTCTGGTGAGTATAATCATTATATGCAGGCATTTCCATGCAACCATTTCCTTTTCAGAGAAAAGGCAGTGTTTACACTGCCCCTAGGCACACCTCCAAGTGGCCACTCCTCAGATGGCCACTGGAGGTGCTCCCTGGGGCAGTGCTGTACACTAGGCAGCACTGCCGTTCAGCATGGGGACGCTACATTTTTCTCATTGATTCAATGCATCTATATGAGGAGGTGCTGATGTGCCAAAACGGCGCTTGGCTGCCCACTTGTTGATTTTAGCCAATCCAATGCTTTCCCCATGGGTTATGTCACCAAGGGGCAGGACCAGTGCTGGCAGACCCACACAGCACTGGAAATAAGGTGAGTTTCAATTCCTTTTAATGGGGCTATGGGGGGCAAGCAACCTAAATAATGGGTCTAACACTATAGGGTCAGGAATACATGTTTGTGTTCCTGACCCTATAGTGTTCCTTTAAGGCAGTACACACAGCCAATCATATATAAAGGGAGTCCAATGTGCAAAGAGAGAGTATATTTTCCAAAGCAGAGGGCACTTCTCTCTCTTCACATATTTAACTTTACAATTATCATCGACATGGAAAAAACACGCAAATGAAGAATAATTTGTGAATGTGCATCTTTTCAGATGCATTCCGTTCTGAATTGTATTAATATCAGTGCTTTGTATATCTTCTGAGTCCTATACTTTGTACACTTCAGATGATAAAACACCGATCTTAATCGGAACATCGAATGCATCCACATGATTGTTGCAGATTCACTCGGGCCATCCTAATTCCGACCATATTTGTCTTTAGTAAATTAGAAAATAGCCACCGCGGTCGAAATTCTGTAAATTTCACTAAAGTTTGGTCATCTGGTGTTCCAAAAAGGACAAGAGCAGTTAAAATATGAATTATTGATTAATAACCATCACAGAACTTAATTCAGTTCAAACTGCATGCACTGCTTTTTCAATTATTATTATTTTTATTCTAAGTAAGCCGCGCTTGGCAATTTTACCTTTCACCCCTGCAGTGTTTTTGACGAAAAGAGTGCTGCCTGCTGTTTAGCCATTGAGCACTGCAAAGCAAAACCGCTTGCCATTTAAAATTACTTTTTTTATATTTTGATCAAGGAAGGCTTTGTTAGATATTTGTGAGCTAACATAATAGCTGACAATCAAATTGCACTTTAGCAGCCATTTGGATGTCTCTTCGGGTGCTATGTGTTTGCTTTACACATTGCAAAATAAAAAATTGCTCTCGTTAGGGTTTACCTCTTCTTTGCTGCATGATGTGAAGCTAGGAGCTTCCATTAAACATCGTGTATCGTGTGGACATGCTTGCTGTACCTCCTCTTATTGATAGCAATGAATTTGAAGGTTTTAGTTGGTAACGTTTTGAGACCATTGTGAGAAAAATTATTATAGCTAAAAGCAAGGAAAAGCCAAGGTAAGGTTAGAATGTCACCTATTGATCTGTGATGAGATATGTAGGGCTCAATCTGTGATTGGATGCTGATATTTAAGCTTCAGTGTGGTTTTGTGCCATTGGTTCAGCCATGTTGATAACAGGACCTAACAGTGGTACATAGCTGGGTTTCCATTTGCACCCTACATTGTAATAATAGACCTGGGTTGATTACTCAGGTAATATGATAGTGCTGCTCCCCAATAGGTGACACCTGGGACCAAGCTATCCACTGGAACCCCTTAATGGCTGGTCCTCACTACACCTCTTATCTTATCTATTAAATACAAGCTTTGCTGCCCAGAACTGGTGGAATGCAATGGAATGAGGCTTGAAGGAACACATGATCTGTGAGACTAATAGGTTTAGAAAACTTCTGTCTTCACCAGTTGTGGGTAATCATAAAATTCCAGGCCATACTTTACTTTAATCAGCTGATGCTCTGAGCCCATCACTGGCACCTAATGCTTCTCAATGCTTCCTTCTTTGCTTAGTACAACAGCCAAGCAGAAAAGGAGCAGGAAAGCTCAAATGGGCTCTTGGGGAGCAACATAGATGTTGAACTATTGTAAGACTTCAACCATTGTACTCAACCAGAGTTCCAGGCTGGCTAATATGAATTCTGTGTATATTTGGTGTCTGTAATGTTATGTTGGTGATAGACGACCCTCATGTTGGTGAGCCTACGTCTTTCCATCAGCATGTCTTCTCTGACATTCCTCCAGTGATATGCAGTGATGTAATCAAAAGAGAATTTGGTAGCTTAGAGAACCTTGCCTCATTGTGAGATCGCAGGTAGGTTTTCCTTTCTTTCTTTCTGTTCCAGGGGGATTACTGTGTGGTGGCCCCCCCGAGAGAAGAGGGTTTTCCACCGCCAGAGACATCCTTTCCCCATAGTATGAGTAATGCTGTAGTATTTTCCAAGCAGTAATCCAAGCGGTAATAAAGCAGGTATAGCTGTTCCCTACAATCACGAGATGAGGCTCTGTGTTAAGGGTGAAGTAGAACCGGTTTAATGGGAGCCACATGCAGCCTTATATGCAACTCCCCATGCAAGGGGTTTCTTATTACATATTCCAGGGGCATTCCCCACTGGACCTGAGAGGAGACTACAGTAAAAGTACACAACTTAATTAGTCCAGGACATACATAACAAAAACACCCCAAAATACACCCTTAACAATGGAGTATCCCCTCAAGTCCTATAACCCTGAATAGCCAGGATCTGAGCGCCCAACATATCCGAAAAGCGCTCAGATCCCACAAACGTAACTGAAACACCACCGGGGTATAGTTTAGTTAGACCGCACGCGAGGCGCTTGCCCAAAAGAGTTCCATGAATTCAGGCTGAGCAGTCAGTCTCTTTCAGGAGTACAAAACACATGAATATAACAGATTGTGCGTGGGGTGGTCGTGTTCCCACCGAACGCTGCTCTTCTCAGACGAATAGAACCGAATGTGTGTGGGGATGGAAGTCCTAGCAGTGTTTGTGATGTCCAGTGCCCGATTTTATTTCCATGCACTCGACGACCAAACACTGCTGTACGTGTTCGTCCATACGAACGGCGGCAACCAAGCCGACTGCTTAGAATGTTGCGGTAATTGCGGTTATGAAGGTAATAATGGGGGTTGAGAAGGTCAATAAGTGGCACACGACTGTTCTGAGTGGTCTGTCCATTCAGTACTTTGTTCGGTATACGAACTAATTGGGATAATCTGTTCGGGGATATTCGTATACCGGGCTGTGCAATGTAAAAATAGTCGTATAATGATTCCAGGGACAGGGTGATCTGTCACAGTCTGTAACTAAAACCAATGTGTAAATAAAATACTGCTTTGCTTTTGGATAAGCCTTTAATTCAGTAAATGCTTCAATAGCATTCACTGCAATGATAGAACAGGGAAATATCACTTCCAGAGAAGTGACATAAGCCCACTAAATGCTATCAAACAGAGAAGGATTAAGAGCCCACAGGGTCCTAGACAGGTTATTAGTGTGGGTCCACCTCTTCACACAGGTGTGATCAATGGGGCAAATGCATGATTCTCGAGCCTGACCTTAGATGGCCTATTAAGGTCACCTTCTGATTACATTAGTTATTGCGCTTTAGGAACAGGGGCAGATTTCAGTTTGGATCTACAGTAGCAAGATAGGGGAAGGTGCCATAATTTCAGGATTCAGCTTAATTAAAACAAACACAATCATGAAGTGTGTGCCAAGACGCAGCATTATATCTTCATGTTTCAATGCCACCTGCCAAGGGAGAGCAGGGAGGAGTCTTTGCGAGTGAGTGCATGCTCTCCTGCTTCTCCTCCACCAAAGACCAGGTGACTGTCTGCTCTAACTCCAGTCCCCTCTCTACAACTCTAGTGACAGTAGAGTTATGATGTAGGTGAAGCATGGATCGTTGTGTGAGCATGTGACTGAATGTATGCATGTGTGTCTCTGTACGTATGTGACGGTGTGTGCAATTATATGCCCATGTATGCTACATGTGACGTTGAACACAATTGTTTGTCTATGTGATTTTGTGTGTATGATTGAATAATGATAAATGGGGATCAGATGTCTAGACCAAGGACAGCCAAAAATCTGGATACTTCACTGCTCAGGAGTGTTCAGTTTGGATCTCAATAAAACCAGGACTGCTCTCTCTTGCTGGTTAGCCATGGAGTTCCTATTAATTTACACAAATAAATGCAAAGTGCCACCTAGTGGCCAGATATTAAAATCCTATTATCTGCTGCTGACCAAGACTAATTTATAATGTAGGAAAATGTGCCCTGGTAATCTAAATAAATTAACTTGTATCCCTTCCTAATTATTGCTACATTTATATTGTAAATTTAATTTTTGCAACAAAAATGTACTCCACTCTATTTTGACCAAAAAGGATCTTTTGTACAGCGGCTAGTCAACTTCAAACCACCTATGTTTTATTATCTTGAATGTTTTATTAAATAGTGCTAGGTCTTTGTCCTAGGTTTTAATTTGATATATGATATATATTTTATCAACACTGATCTGGTTTTGAGAGTAGTTCCTTACCATTGCACAAAGAACAGAAAAGATTTCTAATAGCAGGAGTTGAAATGTCTGCCACTTAAATCTGTAACTCCCACTAATCTCTGACAGCACCCCTACACCCCTACATTACACTATGACTAATCATTAAAGAGAGACGCCAGGCACCAAAACAACTTCATCTAAATGAAGTTGTTATGGTGCCAGGAGGCACTCTTACCTCAAGGGGTTAATCCGTTCAAGAACTGTTTAACACCAAAGTTGCCTCAATCTGCAATGTCCACTCCCCGCAAGCAGCATCTGGCTTTTGAATTTTCAATTCAAGAAGTGCGGAGTGCCGCCGGGCAGGGTTGCCACTGATTGGCTAAGAGCAGTCAACTGACGCCCTCAGCCAATTAGCTGCTTCCCATTCACTAAACTGACTTGGAAAAGGTATGTTTCTTTCCAAGCCTGTTTAGTGAATAGGGAGTCATTGATTGGCTGAGAGCATCAGCTGACATATATAAAGCACTCATTGGGGCACTTAGGGCAGCACCCTACCCATAGGCGTGCGCACGCCTATGTATTGAGTCCTGCAGGAACAGCGTTCCTGCACTTTTATTTGAGCAGGAACGCTGTTCCTGCAGGCACTCAGCTCCCCCTTCCTCACCCTATGTTCCCCCTGTCATGGGGGGGCGGGGGGGGGTAGGTGGTGAAGGACCCCCACCCCCCGGTCAAGCACCGGTCTCCACTCAGCCGCGGTGAGGGAGCTGTGTGCTCTCTGCTTCCTCTCGCCGCGCGCTGTTTGCTGATGCTGGGAGCCGGAATATAACGTCATATTCCGGCTCCCAGCTACAGCAGACAGCCCACGCGGCGAGAGGAAGCAGAGAGCACACAGCTCCCTCGCAGCGGCTGAGTGGAGACCGGCGCTTGACCGACCCACTGGACCCCAGGGACAAGTCCACACCAGCACTCCAGGTAGGGAGGCTGGGTGGACATTTTTTTATTAAAAAATAATAATTTGTATGTATGTGTCTGTGAGTGATTGTGTCTGTGAATGTATGTATGTGTGTGTGTGTCTGTGTGTAGGTGTCTGTGAGTGAGTGTGTCTGTGAATGTATGTGTGTGTGTGTGTGTCTGTGTCTGTGAGTGATTGTGTCTGTGAATGTATGTATGTGTGTCTGTGTGTATGTGTCTGTGAGTGATTGTGTCTGTGAATGTATGTATGTGTGTGTGTGTCTGTGTGTATATGTCTGTGAGTGAGTGTGTCTGTGAATGTGTGTGTGTCTGTGTGTATGTGTGTATGTGTCTGAGTGAATGTGTGTATGTGTCTGTGTGTCTGTGAGTGAGTGTGTCTTTGAATGTATGTATCTGTGTGTGTCTGTGAGTGAGTGTGTCTGTGAATGTAGGTGTGTGTCTGAGAGTGTGTGTGTGTGTCTGTGAGTGTGTGTGTGTGTATGGGTGTGTGTCTGTAGGTGTGTGGGTGTCTGTGAATGTGTGTGTGTGTGCACGCGTATATATGTGTGTCTGTGTATGTGTCAGTCTGTGTGTGCACGCATATATATATATATATATATATATATAGGAAATAATAGATGAGAGCACTCCAAAGGACTTGATGAAATTTTTTTTTTATCTGTGTACAAGAAGATCGACGTTTCGACCCGCAGGTCTTTATCAAGATAACATCAAATGTAAAACAGTGTCCTTATATAGCAAGAGTGATTAACCGGTAATTACTTACCCTAACGTGACCGTGATGCCCCACCATCATGTGTAACCGCTATGTGATGATTGCGGTGTGACGTGTAGCATGCGTCGCAGAGTGATGGCGTAAAAAGTGTGTGTCCAATGAAAATTGTGAATGAGCGTCATGTAGCTATGGCAACCGCCATTAAGTGCGCATGCGTGACAATGTGAAATACGGAACATTTAAAAACATAGGAAGACAATCTAACAACTATTATAAATAAAGAAAGCTAATTATGTCCCAGCCTGGATTTCATCAAATGATGCATATCTGATTTGTTGACATAAAAAAATGCGCAACCCATGGAGTTTGTGAAGGAGCGTCATGTAGCCATGGAAACCTCCTTTCCGTGCGCATGCGTGAAAAAATGTAAAGCCCTCAAAGGGACATACGAAGAAAATCTAATATATGTGTAAGCAAGATATGCTAACTATGTCCCGGCCTGCATTTAATCAATAGTACATACCTAAGTGATGATAGATCGAATGAATATAACTAATGTGACGTGATAAGAATATGTGAAAGTGACATACGAACAAGATCTAACATATGTATAAACAAGATATGCTAACTGTGTCCTGGCCTGCATGTAATCAATAGTACATACCTAAGTGATGATGGATCGAATGAATATAACTAATGTGACGTGATAAGAATATGTGAAAGTGGCAGGAAATGGGATGAGAGTGAATGAGAAAGAGTGTGTGGAACACCTTCTTTACTCATACCTACATGCCTCAAGAATACACAGGATCTTCTCACCCATCTCGGACAAATCTCTCTTCCGGATGGGCCTATCACCCTCGCCACTGTAGATGTTAAAAACCTCTACACCATAATACCCCATTCTGAGGGGATAGAGGCTATGAGACAAATTTTGACCCATTCAGATCAATATCATGGACCACCCATCGAGTACCTTTTGGAATGTTTAGAATTCACTTTGACCAATAATTATTTTCGTTTTGAGAAGAATTTTTATGTTCAACAAACGGGGACTGCAATGGGATCGGCCATAGCGCCCAATTATGCTAACAGCTACATGTATGCTTATGAGCAACAACATATTTTATCAAATTACCAGTCCAATATCATATCTTATTTTAGATATGTGGATGATATCTTGATATTGTGGTCGGGCGCTTCTTCATCTTTTGACAGCATGATCCAGGATCTAAACGATATAGACTCTCCTGTACGTCTGAGTCACTGCAGTGATGCCAATAGGATCCAATTTCTCGACGTAGAGCTATATCGAACACAGAATTCTATAGGATACACCCTATACAAAAAGACGTCTGATCGCAACACAGTGCTACATGCCACCAGCTTCCATCCAGGTGCGCTTAAGAGATCTCTCCCGATCTCACAGTTTCTTAGAGTACTGCGGAACAACTCAGACCCAGACAACATCAAAGATCAAATGGATACTATGCAACAATCTTTCCTGCAGAGAGGGTATTCGCCCCATATACTCAAACGATCATTACAGAGAGCCACTGAGATCTATCACCAATCTCTGCCTAAAACCTCTACGACTCCACAAGATCCAGCAATTATCACATTACCTTTCCTATGCCACACAGCAAGCGATCAGATCGCGAAGGTGATTCGAAATAGATGGGACCTCTTGGCCGCAGACCCTACATTGCACCCTACATTCTCTCACCCTCCTCGTATTGCCTTCAGACGCAACCGTAACCTAAGGGACATTTTGGTAAAAAGTGATTACACCAATCAATACGAGACAAAAAAAGGACACACGAAGATGGGTTGCTTCAAATGCACTAACTGTGTCACTTGTGGACACATGCTTACAGGTCCATCGTTTGCCCATCCACACTCAGGAAAACGATACCTCATTAGACACCACATTACTTGCCTCACGGATCACGTGGTTTACCTAATTTCATGCCCCTGTGGCCTCTATTATGTGGGGAAGACGGACCTCACACTACGAGACAGAATGCGGGGACATCGCTCAGGCATTATGACCGCCTTTAGAGACGGTAAAACGGAGAAACCGGTGGCTAAACATTTTTTAGAAGCAAATCATCGACTCCCGACTCTCAAATTTATAGCCATCGACCATATCCCCCCCGCTGTCCAGAGGAGGAGACCGCTCCAAAAGCCTGCTTCAACGTGAAGCGTATTGGATAAGGACACTCGACACAGTGCACCCTAGAGGCCTTAACGAATATATATCGTTCCATTCTTTTCTGGACAATCGTTAAATATTGTCTCTCATATCCATCTTTAGAAATAATCATCTGCTATTCTTTTATGTTTATGCTCACACATATGGTATATATAGCCATTCTTTAGTTTATCGCTCATACCTATATGTCAGATTTTGCATTGATATAGGTTTCCCATGCCTGGATTTTTAGGTTCTTACAGTTTTGTACATATGTTTATAGATTCACTATTTGTATAGACACTCCCATTCACAGCTCACACTTTCTTCTTTTCTTTTCTTCCTCCCCACTCCGTTTACACATACGTTTTGGTGTCACAACGTGTGGGCTTATCACCACACACATTTTAGTTTGTTTTCTCCTCACTTTTAGCACACTTTTTTCACTCTTTATTCCTCTGGATCGCTAGGAGTCCACACACTCTTTCTCATTCACTCTCATCCCATTTCTTGCCACTTTCACATATTCTTATCACGTCACATTAGTTATATTCATTCGATCCATCATCACTTAGGTATGTACTATTGATTACATGCAGGCCGGGACACAGTTAGCATATCTTGTTTATACATATGTTAGATCTTGTTCGTATGTCACTTTCACATATTCTTATCACGTCACATTAGTTATATTCATTCGATCTATCAGTGGCGTACTAAGGGGGGGCGGGGGGGGCGGCCCGCCCCGGGTGCCACTGACTAGGGGGGTGCCATGACGCCCAGTGTCATGTGTCACCCCCCATCATTACGCTGCGGCGGCTGCGCACAGCCGCAGCACCTTTGCGGCCCGGCAGGACTTACTTCCAGGATGAGAAGGGGGAGGAGTGTTGTGGGCCGCGGCGTCGCGCAACGTGATGACGTCGTGCGCAGCGCCGTCAGCCCGCCTTCACGGAACTATCCAGCGGAAGGATCCAATATCCGGGCGGTGAGGCACCCAGTCGGTCAAGGCATCATCAAAATGTAAGTAGTCATTTTTTGTGATGGGGCTAAATTAATTAAAGGGGGGGGGGTGGATAATGGCCATTAAAGAATTAAAGGGGAGGGAGGTTTAATTAAAGGAGTGAGGATTAATTAAGGGGGTGTATTAAGGGGGGTGTGAATTAATTAAGGGGGCTGTATTAATTAAGGGGGAGTGAGGATTAATTAAGGGGGTATTATGAGGGGTATGGATTAATTAAGGGGGTGTATTAATTAAGGGAGTGTGGGTTAATTAAGGGGGCTGTATTAATTAAGGGGGGAGTGAGGATTAATTAAGGGGGGTGTATTAATTAAGGGGGGAGTGAGGATTAATTAAGGGGGCTGTATTAATTTAGGGGGGTGTATTAATTAAGGGGGTGTATTAATTAAGGGGGTGTGGATTAATTAAAGGGGTGTATTAATTAAGGGGGGGTGTATAAATTAAAGGGGGTGTGGATTAATTAAGGGGGGCGTATTAATTAAGGGGGGAGTGAGGATTAATTAAGGGGGTGGATTAATTAAGGGCGGTGTGGATTAATTAAGGGGGCTGTATTAATTAAGGGGGGAGTGAGGATTAATTAAGGGGGGTGTATTAATTAAGGGGGGTGTGGATTAATTAAGGGGGGTGTATTAATTAAGGGGGGAGTGAGGATTAATTAAGGGGGTGTATTAATTAAGGGGGGTGTGGATTAATTAAGGGGGCTGTATTAATTAAGGGGGAGTGAGGATTAATTATGGGGGGTGTATTAATTAAGGGGGTGAAGATTAATTAAGGGGGTGTTTTAAGGGTGGTGGATTAATTAAGGGGGTTGTATTAATTAAGGGGGGTGTGGATTAATTAAGGAGGGTGTATTAATTAAGGGGGGAGTGAGGATTAATTAAGGGGGTGTATTAATTAAGGGGTGTGTGGATTAATTAAGGGGGCTGTATTAATTAAGGGGGAGTGAGGATTAATTAAGGGGGGTGTATTTAAGGCAGTGAGGATTAATTAAGGGGGTGTTTTAAGGGGGTGTGGATTAATTAAGGGGGGAGTGAGGATTAATTAAGGGGGTGGATTAATTAAGGGCGGTGTGGATTAATTAAGGGGGCTGTATTAATTAAGGGGGGAGTGAGGATTAATTAAGGGGGGTGTATTAATTAAGGGGGGTGTGGATTAATTGGGGGGTGTATTAATTAAGGGGGGAGTGAGGATTAATTAAGGGGGTGTATTAATTAAGGGGGAGTGAGGATTAATTATGGGGGGTGTATTAATTAAGGGGGTGAAGATTAATTAAGGGGGTGTTTTAAGGGTGGTGGATTAATTAAGGGGGTTGTATTAATTAAGGGGGGTTTGGATTAATTAAGGAGGGTGTATTAATTAAGGGGGGAGTGAGGATTAATTAAGGGGGTGTATTAATTAAGGGGTGTGTGGATTAATTAAGGGGGCTGTATTAATTAAGGGGGAGTGAGGATTAATTAAGGGGGGTGTATTTAAGGCAGTGAGGATTAATTAAGGGGGTGTTTTAAGGGGGTGTGGATTAATTAAGGGGGCTGTATTAATTAAGGGGGGAGTGAGGATTAATTAAGGGGGTGTATTAATTAAGGGGGGAGTGGATTAATTAAGGGGGGTGTATTAATTAAGGGGGGTGTGAATTAATTAAGGGGGTGTATTAATTAAGGGGGGAGTGAGGATTAATTAAGGGGGTGGATTAATTAAGGGGCTGTATTAATTAAGGGGAAGTGAGGATTAATTAAGGGGGGTGTATTAATTAAGGCAGTGAGGATTAATTAAGGGGGTGTTTTAAGGGGGGTGTGGATTAATTAAGGGGGCTGTATTAATTAAGGGGGGAGTGAGGATTAATTAAGGGGGTGTATTAATTAAGGGGGGTGTGGATTAATTAAGGGGGGTGTATTAATTAAGGGGGGAGTGAGGATTAATTAAGGGGGTGTATTAATTAAGGGGGGTGTGGATTAATTAAGGGGGCTGTATTAATTAAGGGGGGTGTGGATTAATTAAAGGGGGTGTATTAATTAAGGGGCAGTGAGGATTTATTAAGGGGGGTGTATTAATTAAGGGGGGGTGTATTAAGGGGTGTGTGGATTAATTAATGGGGGTGTATTAATTAAGGGGGTTGTGGATTAATTAATGGGGGTGTATTAATTAAGGGGGTTGTGGATTAATTAAGGGGGGTGTATTAATTAAGGGGGGTGTGGATTAATTAAAGGGGGCTGTGGATTAAAGAATTAAAGGGGGAGGTTTAAATAATGGGGGTGCAGGTTTTTTTTTATTAAGGGGGTTGCAGTATTCTATTTATTAAGGGAGGATGTGCACTGCAGATTTTTGTTTTTTTGTTAAGGGGGTGTGCAGGGTTTTTATAAGGGGGGTGTGCAGGTTTTTTGTTATTAAGAGGGGTTGTGCACGTTTTTGTTTTTTATTAAGGGGGTGTGCAGGGTTTTTTATTAAGGGGTGTGCAGGATTTTTATGTGTAGGGAGTGAATGAAATTTATGTGATCGGGGTGCAGGGTTTTTATGTGTAGGGAGTGTATGAAATTTATGTGATCGGGGTGCAGGGTTTTTATATGAAGGGCGAGACAAGGGGCTTTGTAGAAAGGAGCAGGGCAGTTCTCACCAGCCCCTTTCTACAAAAGCACTGGTCTTCCCCCTTCTACAAAACTGGCGCATTTTACAAATGCTACAAGCAGTTTACAAATTTGTGCAATAAATATTATTGAAAACATTGAAAAAAAATGTGGGTGTTTTCTTACATTTTTATTATGGGGAGGGGGGGGGGGGTGCCACACTCAGGGTCCGCCCCGGGTGCCAAATGCTCTAGGTACGCCCCTGCGATCTATCATCACTTAGGTATGTACTATTGATTAAATGCAGGCCGGGACATAGTTAGCATATCTTGCTTACACATATATTAGATTTTCTTCGTATGTCCCTTTGAGGGCTTTACATTTTTTCACGCATGCGCACGGAAAGGAGGTTTCCATGGCTACATGACGCTCCTTCACAAACTCCATGGGTTGCGCATTTTTTATGTCAACAAATCAGATATGCATCATTTGATGAAATCCAGGCTGGGACATAATTAGCTTTCTTTATTTATAATAGTTGTTAGATTGTCTTCCTATGTTTTTAAATGTTCCGTATTTCACATTGTCACGCATGCGCACTTAATGGCGGTTGCCATAGCTACATGACGCTCATTCACAATTTTCATTGGACACACACTTTTTACGTCATCACTCTGCGACGCATGCTACACGTCACACCGCAATCATCACATAGCGGTTACACATGATGGTGGGGCATCACGGTCACGTTAGGGTAAGTAATTACCGGTTAATCACTCTTGCTATATAAGGACACTGTTTTACATTTGATGTTATCTTGATAAAGACCTGCGGGTCGAAACGTCGATCTTCTTGTACACAGATAAAAAAAATTTTTCATCAAGTCCTTTGGAGTGCTCTCATCTATTATTTCCTACATATCTACGCTCTGCAGCACCGAGGCATTTTTTTGAAGAGTTTATCGTTAAAGGTAGAGTGCCAGATCTCGAATTTGTTTATATATATATATATATATATATATATATATATATACACACACACACACACGTGTATATTTTTTTTTTTGGGAGGTGGGAAAAGAGTTCCCACACTTTATTCCCCAGGACTTCACCGGAGATCTCCGGATCTCCCCTGTCGGCTCACGCAGAGTCGGCGCTATCTGAGTGCCGGCTCTGCTCTAAGCCTCCATGGGCTGGCGGGGAGATCAAAGATCTACCTCACCAGCCCACAGCAACATGGAGGGAGGCAGTAGAGGACCAGGGGAGCTCTAGACAGCAGCTCCGCCAGGTTCCTCTCACGAGATCTGAGCATTGCCACGGCAACACTCAGATCTCGCGAGAGTTAACTCTAGCCCCGCAGGCTAGAGTTCACTCTCCACTGGACCACCAGGGATGGCACATGGCAGCAAGGATCCCCCCTCCCTATATAAGGTAGGGAGGGGGGATATTTACTAATCTGCCCCCACCTCCACAATCCCTCCAAACATACAGCCCGCACGCTCACACACACAGTACACTAACCGCACCCTCACAAACACACAACACCCTCACACACAGCACACTAACAGCACCCTCACAAACACACACAAACTGCACCCTCACAAATACACGACACCCACACACATCACACAAACGGCACCATCACACGCACACATCACACAAACAGCACCCTCACACACACAGCACCCTCACACAGCACAGTAACAGGACCCTAACAAACACACACACAAACACCCTCACCGACATAGCACACTACCAGCACCCTCACACCACCCTCACACAGCACACGAGCAGCACACACATACACAGCAGTGTATGTGTGTGTGTGTATGTATGTATGTGTATATATATATATTACATATATACACATGCGCCGTGTGTTTGTGCTTTAGGGTGCGCACGCCTATGACCCTACCAGTTTTTATGTGGGGGGAAAATGTATTTGGGGGGGGGGGGGACAAATTAGTAATAGTTAGTAGGTTTTAGTTACCCTAACCCTTATTGGTAGCTGTATGGAGAAGCTTTCTTGAGAGGCATGTCAGAAAAAAATGGTGCAGGTTTGAAATCTTCCCTGTTTCAGCAAGTTTTGCACATGCCTAGTCTTAGGAATTTCCACTTAGATGCTATTCAGGTTGCAGAGCCATCTGCCCATGAGTGGAGGCATACTATTGGGCTCTCTATTCAGGGTCCATCATTGGCTCAAAGCATCTCTGGGTAGGGTTGCAGTGCCCACAGGAGAGAGAGAGAGAAGCAAGAAGCCATTATTCTTTTTATTTTATTTTTTTAAATGCATAAGGACTACTTTTTCTAATGTATTTTTTGTCCACTTGACAAATCTTAACAAAGGGCGAAGCTTAAGGAAAGCTCCACTTCCTATGTCAAGTCCAAATTTCCCTGCATACTTACTTGCTCATTGGTGTTCCTAGGCTCAAATCATGTTGCTCCTACAGTGAGCATTGCGCATGGCCAGTACAATTGGATTTGCGTCTAAGGAGACAGACGTCATTAGCTCCCAAATAAAAGGAATTTTAAACAGGGAATCGGGTGCCAAGAGAATACACTGGAGGGACATGGAGGACACATAGAGTTGGGTGGGACAACAAAAAAAAGTTCCTTAACTGTCCCAATTTTGATGGAACTATCTCAGTTTTGTTCCAGCTGCATCCCTATTTAATTTTGACCAAAGTCATGGTGTTCTGAGAGCACTAGGATCATGCAGAATGTTTCAGCAGAGCTCTCTGCATGGTCTGATTTCTAATTTGAGTGGGGCCAGTCTAGAAGCCATCAGCCATCCTAGTGCATGCTCATGCCAGGCTGGCATGCCATTTCTGCTGGTGGCCCAGCCCCCTTTCCAAGTGTAACAGCCAACTCTATCTAGATACTATGTGATTGTTGTGTTATATATGCAGGCTGTTTTCAGGTTTATAACACCATGACTTTTGTAATTCATTTTATTGTTTCCATGGTGTGTTATTCAATATATTTTTCTTCTGTCATTAAATCAGCATGTTTTATTTATTGCTACTTACGTTTACACAATATTTTCCAGGACACAAAATAATGGATTCTTATGGTAATTTGTTTGCCCATGACTTGGGAGTGAGGGAGTAAATTATATGATACCATTAGCCAAGGTACACGTTCAGATGTGTCCATCATTTCTATACACTGTACAAACTGAAAAGAGGGAATGATTTGTTTTCTTTGAACGTACTCTACTTAAATTTAGAAACTGAAAAATCCTTACTTGTCATAAGAAGTTGATCACAGACTATATTGTAGCGAATTGATTAACAAATTGCAAAATAACATAAGTTGCCAAGCTGAGCATAAAAATATTTCCAAATTAAAAACATTTGCCCACATTTTGTGGTTTGTTTTTCAATTTGGTGTTTAGTGAATAGTCTGGAACTGCTCTAAAAGGTGGTAACCATTTTGAGGACAACCCTTGTCTGTCAGAAAATAGCTGCAGCTGACAGATGCAATACTTTGCTTCTTCCTGATAGAATCATCAACTTGTTAAAAGGCTGTTCCAATCAATAATTGTGCAGTGAAAGACTTTAATTGATACGTTGCTGATCAAGGCTCATGGGATAGCAGTAGCTAATGGGAGCTGTATCATTGACACTAATATCTCACCCATATGTCTTTGCAGGTCTTCAAAAATATCAATAATGAAGAAACAGCATCTAGCCAGGGCAACCGCAGGCTCATCAGCTTCACATTGTCAGGTAAATATCTAGGATATAGTGAAAAATTGTGTTTATCTGAGATGCTAATTGCATTACTTCATATGCAAGATGTTTACTTTTTTTATGATGTGTTTGGACCACTTCTATTCTTAATTATTATTATTTTTTTGCAAATATAATTTTTATTTTGTTTTTATCAGCAGTCATGCAAGTATAATATGCTCAGAAGATGTAATTCGGAACTCGCAGGTCCCTTCAACAGTCAAGAAGAACAAATGCAATAATCATAGAAAATCTTAGCCATATGTGGGCACGCAGTCCCCAAGCATCTGAGGACTCGCAAGTCCCTTATTGTGTCCCATTACCGTGGTAACATTGATAGTATATTGTTGGGGTCTCGGGTCCCGATATTCCCACCCCTTACATTCCTGTTTTGTACGTTTAATGTTGATTGTTATATTCTACGCAGGTATGTTACGTAACTTCAGGAGTGTGTCAGTGTGGGATTAGCTGGTCTTGAGTGGACCATGTAAGGTTTAGTGGTAGTCACGTAGAGTGAGTGTGCCTGTGGGCTCGCAGGCCCCTGTCAGTTAAGGACTAGCAGTACCCCTATCTCGTCTTGTAGCAGTTTGTTACAGTGGCATGGTATGCCTCAGATCACAGGGTTCCTTCATTATTATTTTAACTTATCGATATTAACTTATTGAGAGTGTCCACCCAGTGGACCTCTCTGTCGAGTCCCAGTGGCCAATTCAGAGCCTCGGTCTACGCGTGAGGATAAGGTATGAAGGCAGGGTAGAAGGAGTGGGTTTGGGGGCGTCAGGGGGACGTCAGCTTCAAGGGTCTTTGCCTTGGTTAAGGTTGCAATCTTTCCCTGTCATTTAGTACCGTAATTTGTCAGCAAAGTCTGGTTTTGCTGTCGTAAGCAGCCATTGTGTCCATGTGTTTAGGTGTGATTGGTGTGTGCCCGCTGTGGTGGTATGAAGGTCTTCCATTGATCGTAACTCCAAATTCCATCTGGGAGAACCGTGTCCTCAGCAGAGGGGTTACCTGTTGTTACCAGTGTTCAGAATACGGATCGTGAGAGATTCCTTATAGCCGGTTCTAGGGGTCTTGCTGTAAAGTAGAAGCATTTCTGTGGGTTTGAAGGGGGTGGACTTTCCATGAAAAGCTCTAGCATTGTGTATATCCCTTTCCAAAATGGGAGGATCTTCTTGCATCCCCACCATATGTGGAGCAGTGTGCCTCTATCTTCCCCACATCTCCAGCATAAAGGGGAGTGCTCCGGGGTGATTGTGTGGAGGGTTGAGGAAGTACGGCACCCAAAGGTTAACAGTTTGTAAGCTGTCTCTTGTGTTTTTCGAAAGCTGGAGCAGTGTGTGAGATAACTTATTGTTTCCCACTCCGCCTTGGTAAAGGTGCGGTCTAGATCTACCTCCCATTTCCCCTGGAAGCTTGGTTGTGCAGTAGGGGTATGTGCCAATAGCATGGAGTATATGAAGGAGACCCCATGAGCCAATGGTTCCAGGTCTAGGCAAGTGCTTTCGAATAAGGTGTTTGTTTATGCTTCAGTCGCATGAGAAAGGTTATGTTCGCGTCATCTCTCATGTCTTCTAGGATTGTCAGTCCCTCTGTGGAGTATACATGCCCAAGTCTGGGTAGGGAGTCATCTATGAGTGTTTTAAAGGCGTTTGGGTCTAGCCCCAGTAGAAAGTCTGTATTGTACGTCAAGGGGAGTAGGGGGGATGGCTATGTTGAAATTGCATGTTTTTCCATGGTACGATGTCACACCTGTAAGGTGGCTGTGGTGTACGAGGAGCAGTTTCCAACCTCCCCCATGGCACTGGGTAGTAGCCATGGCAGTAAAGCAATGGGCATGCCCGCCGCATTCTCCTCCGCTTGTTTCCATAGTTTGTGTATCTTTTGTTTGGACCATTCCATGATCCGCGGGAGATGACAGACCTTATAGTGAAGGGAAAAGTCGGGCATTGCCAGGCCACCCTTATCTTTTGGTTGTGTTAACAGGGTATGTTTTAATCTGGGCCTTTTCCCATTCCATATATAGTGACCAAGAGCAGTGAAAAAGGAGGTGAAAAAGGTGTGAGGGATCGCTATAGGGATAGTCTGGAACAGGTATTAGAGGCATGGGAGAAAGTTCATCTTAACCACCTGGATCCTGCAATGATTTGGAGAAGTTTAATTTTAGCTTGGATAATTTGCTAAAGTCGTGAAATGCTTTTAGGAGGTTGACACCTCTGGGTTTATGACATAGAAGAGTAGGTCATCTGCATACACGGTTATCTTGTGTTGTGTGTTCCCTGCGGTCACTCCCGTGATGTCGGGTTGTGTCTGATCAACGCCAATTGGGGTTCGAGTTCAAGGACGAAGAGCAGTGGGGATAGGGGGCATCCCTGATGGGTGCCATTCTGGCTGGCAAATTCGGCAGTCAGCGCTCCATTAACCACCACCTGGACGGTAGGATGTGGGTATAAGGCCTCAATCCATCCCAGTATTTTGGGGCCCAAACCGACTTGTGCTGGCGCTCTGATCAAGTACTTCAAACAGACCCCGTCGAAGGCCTTCTCTGCGTCCGTAGACAGCAGGAGAAGGCCGCGG
Source organism: Pelobates fuscus (assembly GCF_036172605.1). NCBI lineage: Eukaryota > Metazoa > Chordata > Amphibia > Anura > Pelobatidae > Pelobates > Pelobates fuscus. The sequence goes on along the minus strand of NC_086320.1, from coordinate 276,418,567 downwards.
TGGCTGCTTTCTTGTCTGTACATCATTGTGAGGGTACTCATTGTATTATCCCGTGCCTCCATCCCCAGCACAAACCCCACCTGGTCTGGGTGCACCAGCGAGGGAATGTGTATTTGTAATCTAGTGGCTAGGATTTAGGCCATTAATTTAAGATCGCAATTTTTAAGTGATGTGGGTCAATAACTGCCACAATGCTTCCCGTCCTTGCCCTCTTTAGGGAGAATGGTAATGTGTGCTGCTAAGGATTGTTTTGGGAAGCTGTGGCCCTTTCTTATGGTTTTGTATGTGGCTAACAGCGGTGTGTAGAGTATGTCCACAAAGGTTTTATAGTAGCTAAGCGGCAGGCTATCAGGGCCTGGGCTCTTGTCCGGTTTCATCTGCTTTACCGCCATGGCCAGTTCCTTGGGAGATATAGGGTCATCTAACAGTTCTGCCGTGTTCCTATCAGGAGAGGGCAACGTAGGTGCCGCAAGGTATGCATTGATGGAGTCCAGCAGGCATTTGTCTGCCGTAGGTGTCTGGGGCCATGGGAGGGAATACAAGTCCGCGTAATAGGACTGTATCAGCACTGTTACATTGTTAGTAGTTTGATAATGATTACATTATTAATTTAACCTTGATCCATAATGGATCCATAGACATGTTGCTGTGTTTCTATAAGGGTCAAGGTGATGGTAAGACCAATTGGCTTATATTACTGAAGCTTTATCAGTGTAGCAATGACATTACTGCATCTGATGACTGACCTGGGTATTCAGAGGTAACATCCACTGGCAGCATATAAATGATTGTACCATTGCTTCCTATTGACCAGTATGAGACACTACATTAATATAGAGACTCAAAACCCAACATTTACAGGAACACTTTTAGTGGAGTTGTTTCCATGGACATTTGCATGGCAGTAAGACAATATCCAAGACAAAGTATACACTTAGATCAGTAACATTATTCACCCCACTTAAAGATCCAATCTTGTAATTGTCTTGTGATTTTCAGAGAAATCGTCAGCAGAGGCTGAAAAAGATGAAAATTACAACCAATATAAATAGAAACCAACTCTGCTGCATTCTATTGTTGTGTCCTGGAAAACAGACCACACACGCTTTCACACATGATGTGCAGTGGATGAAAAGTGCTTTAGTTAGTGTATCATTGGCCTGTTATTAAGTGCTTTCATTTTTTGCATTTTATATCTTTTCAAAATCAATATTATACAATATTAGATTTCATAAACAAAAATGAATATGAAAGGCATACAAGTGGAGTAAATAGTATATGAGATTAGATTATGTACTCAGATACAGTGTTCATAGCTATATGTGCAGAGTTTAAAAAACCCTTAAGGACACATGACATGTGTGACATGTCATGATTCCCTTTTATTCCAGAAGTTTGGTCCTTAAGGGGTTAAAGGGACATTATAGTCACCAAAACAACTTTAGCTTAATGAAGCATTTTTTATACATGGATCATACCTCTTCAGTCTCTCTGCTCAATTCTCTGCCCTTAAGGAGTTAAATCACCTTATTTATACAGCCCTAGTCACACCTCCCTGCATGTGACTTACACAGCTTTCCTAAACACTTCCTGTAAAGCAGGGACTACATCTCCCTGGATGCTTTGCCAAAATTATGGCTGTAAGAGCATTATGGGAGATGTAGTCCAAAACATCTGGAGGGCCAAAGGTTCCCCACCAAAGATGCATCTAATGTTTACACTTCCTTTATTGCAAATTCTGTTTCATTTAGAATTTTTTATCTCCTGCTCTGTTAATAACTTGCTAGACCCTGCAGGAGCCTTTTGTGTGTGATTAATGTAAAATGTATAGGGCAGAGATAAAAGCTTTTAAAGTAACTTACACCTGATTGAAAATGAAGTTTTTTTTTTCATGCAGGCTGTGTGAGTCACGTCAGGGGAGGTGTGAATAAGGATGCATGAAGAGAAACAAACTTGATTTAACTCCTAAATGGCAGAAAATTGAGCAATAAGATTTCAGAGTCAGCTCTATACACAAAAAACGATTCATTAAGCTAAAGTTGTTTCGGTGACTATAGTGTCCCTTTAAGAAGTGAGATAACATTGAGTTGGGGTTGGTTCTAGGAAGCTGATAAAAAAATAAGTAATAGCGAGCCAATAATAAAGAGGACAACACTTCTGAATGGGGGGTAACCCCTAAGGACTAAATTGAAACTGAAAGACACTGAAGTGTATCCCACAGGGGAACTAGCCAGTAATGATACGTTTTATCCCTCAGATAAGGCAAAAAAAGTAAATTGTATAATGTCTGTCAGGTAAATCAGATAGAGTGAATACCATGTCTGACAGTATGAAACAAATACACAAGGAAAACAAAAAAACTTTTATTGATCTGTTATAACACGTAAAATATCAAATAGTTAATGAGTGACTCCTTCCAAATCTAAACTGGTAGTATAGCCTGACCGGTGCCTGTATGCGATAATGAAAGTCAGAAACACAACAGTACTTCTAGCATGCCATTTTTTCTTGTTTACCTTGTGTATGTGTTTCATACTGTCAGACATGGTATTCACTCTATCTGATTTACCTGACAGACATTATACAATTTACTTTTTTGCCTCATCTGAGGGATGAAACTTATGATTACTGGCTAGATCCCCTGTGGGATACACTTCAGTGTCTTTCTTTTAGGGAGGTGATAGCTCTTCAAGGATGGATAGAAATATGAAAAGGATCCACACTGACCCCAAAGAAGCAAGCAGAAGGAAGTATAGTGTACTCCATAGTAAGAGGTCTACACTGTGCATAGACTCAGGTAAGGTATAGAGGTGGAAGCTGAGTACCTATTAGTTGGCTTGCATAGACAACTTAAATGTCTAAGTAACTAAATTTGTTTGCCTCACAATGTGAAAAATACTGGTGAGTGTGGAAGCCAAGGCTGATAGGTGCCAGACTAGGTCTTGTTGTATAATCTCCTTATTTGGCATTATAAAATATAGTTACCATTAAAAACGCTCACAGAACTCAGTGCAGTAATGAAAACGGTTGGATGTTGTGTCGGTAAGGTGATAATCAATTAATGGAGCATATGTGAAATAGATCCCAGTGTAATTGTGTCCATCCTGAGTAAAGACAAATCCCTATCCCCTTAAAGTGATTATATTTCTTAAAATATATTTATGAGATTAATTATTCCTTCACATAAGATTCCAAGCTGAATATGTTGATTCACTTCTAACAATCAGTCATAGTGGTACTTCAAGGAAAGTCTCTGTATATTCCAAGATCACATGTACTCCTAGGTGGTCTCAAAACATGGAGGTGCAGATATACACCTACAGTGCAACTGTTTAAAACCAGGTTTTCATGGTTCTCTTATTTTTAACTGCATAAATCTATACTATATTTTTTCTTGGAAATTTGAACTTTAAGAGGATGTGAATTCTTGCACCCAGTTAGACTGTACCTTGTTTGGAAATTATTGTTTATTTGATTTTCTGCTCTATATACTGGGGAAACTGCAAAATGTGTATATTTATATTGAGTTTTACACACACAAGTCAGACAACCACTGTCAGATGAGGTGGCCGAGTGGTTAAGGCGATTGACTGCTAATCTATTGTGCTCTGTGCTCGAATCCCATAGTTGTTGACTTTTCTTCAAAGCTCCCTTAGAGAACTTTGTAAACTCACGTTACTGTCTGTGTCAGTCAGCTGTCATCTATTTGCAAGGCTATTTAACACGGTAAATGATTTAAGCATGTGTGGGATAGGCATAAGGCTATCCTAACTATAAGATAAAGCCAAGGACTAATGAAAGTATTTAGAAAATTGGGCAGATGGGCCTAATGGTTCTTATCTGCCGCCAGATCATTTATAGAAATTGGCATTAATGAGTACAAGGCCAGTTGAACTAGTTTTGACCTTAGAATTAGAGAACATGTGAAATTAAGTCACAATTCTGAAAATAACTGCTATTATAAATATATGCTCAGAAACATGCTACTAGGTGTGTGTGTGTGTGTGTATATATATATATATATAAAATAATCCAAAAATAAAGGCTTGCACTCACGGTCTGTAGTTAGGGTTAAACCATTTCTTCTTTATTCCATATTGTTAAAATATAGTTGCTGTCATTTTTGTCAACGTTTCAGCCACATCAGTGGCTTTCATCAGGACCAACTCAGTTGGTCCTGATGAAAGCCACTGATGTGGCTGAAACGTTGACAAAAATGACAGCAACTATATTTTAACAATATGGAATAAAGAAGAAATGGTTTAACCCTAACTACAGACCGTGAGTGCAAGCCTTTATTTTTGGATTATTTTATATGTTTTTGGCTATGGCTTAAATGCACCCGGCATTTTTTGACATCCGTTGAGTGTGTGTGCTGGGTACAATTGGATACTATATATATATATATATATATATATCCCAACATGAAAACTTCCCAGGGGATAGCATCTAGTATCTGTGTATATATGTAGCCTTAAACAATACATCAGACATCCCCTATGTAATGAACTATACATAGCTGTTTTTTCAAATAATTACAGCAATTTGATTGGTAGATCAAAACAAAAATGTCTGTATCTACAATTTTGTTAGAATACAAAGTAAGACTCTGGTATTACTATAGCAAATACTAGGTCATCTTGATCACTATCTATTGGGACTACATTTGCAGTTCCCCTTACATGTTGACTTGTTTTATTCATTCCATGTCAATGTACGATTTCGCTATTTGAAAGTGTAAACATAGAAAACCATTGGTGTTAGAGTGCACTACATTATAAAGAACAGTGCCATAGCTTTCCATCAAGCTGATTTGTAAAATTTCTACACTACTAGAGCTGCCCTGTTCTCAACTGTTAACACTGCTAACGGGAAGTAAAAAAAAAAACAACATCTGTTGTTGATCTCGACACACAATGACTTTTCTTTGCAGCTTCCTTTAATGGATTCTATGATCGAAAAAGCTTAGCAGCAGCTAAAGTGATGGAAAACTGACTTTGGATTTTCGAGCAATGGGTAAATGTTCAATGGAGTATTGTATTGTATAGACACATCAGCTGATAGCTCAAGGCTTGGAAACTGATAGCTGACAGCTCAGTGCTTGGATAACACCATAAATAGTTTTTAGAGGTCCATATGGAAGAACTTGATAGGCTTGCGCATTGAGCTGATCTCAGCCGTAATGAGCACCATTGGGATTAACTGTAATGTCAAAGGAACATCAGTTCTTGACATCATTAATGCATTTGAGGCATAATGAAAGCAAATCCCAATATTTCAACATCTAGTTATAAGTATTTTATTATGTTTTGAAGAGTGGCGGCTGTTAGAAAAATATACATATTTTGGTTTTCTTGTTCAGAGACGCATACAGAATACAACAGTCTGACTTACATAATATCAAATAACTTTTTGGGTAGGTGTTATCTGCAATCTATAAGATATAAAGTAGAAATGTACGTTTTTATTTAAAGCAGGTCTGAATAAGAAAAGATTATGTTTTTGTCAAATCCCCCTTTGATACCAAAACAAAACCATCTCCCATATTATTATTATTATTATTATTTATAAAGCACCAACAAATTCCACAGCGTTGTACAATGGGTGGACTAGCAGACATATATTTGTAACCAGATGAGTACATTGACAGTAATGCCCCTTTCCATTTCCTGATCAAGTAATTAAATTAATTTCTTTATAAACTTTTTGCAGTTACTAAAACACAATTTACAAAACTAGTTCTCATAAAAAGCTTTGTAGATAAGCTCAGGAACAGATAACATTCATATCAAGGTGCCTTTTTGCGATTGCTTTATCATATGTCTATGTTGTGTTTTTAATTGGCTTCTCTCCTGTAAAGTCCTTGTTAATATATTCATTGGGTGCAACAAGAGACTGTATGTAATAATATACAGAGATACTGATACACGTTACGCAGCAGAAAAAGTATTTGAATTGATGGCTTTCAAAGACAAGACGTTCCCTTAAGCCGTCCAATATGTTCAGTGTAAATCCTCCCCAATTAGCAATTTTGTGAAATGTTATTTGTTTCATTGGCCATTGTGGCTTTTTACATGAAGTACAATTATCAGGCTGTCATATAAAATCTAGTAGCAGGTGCCTGTCATTGTACAGAGCATGAAACTAGGAGAATTGTATTATTGCTTATACAAGTAATGCCAGTTGCCTTAAGGAAACTGTAACATCAAATAACCTAGTTCCACCACAATCATTATTTTTAGAACAAGAGATTGCTGAAGGGACGCTGCAAGCACTATAACCACTAATGATCCATTTCCGTTATGGTAGAAGGAGCTCCCTGTCTATTTCTCGCTTTCCATTATTCTTTAAACCAGCAGTGTTTTGCTGAAATTAACAGAACTCCCTGCTTTGTGATATTATAGGGGAAACGCAATTTCCCTCATTTCTTAAAAGATGTACCGTACGTCTTCAATATTAGTAAGCAGTTCAGGACCTTTAAACTCACTCTATGCCTCCTGCTACGTCTTTCAAAACTCAGCTATCAACCACTGTGATGTAGTTATAATTCTTTTCTCTTTCTCTACGAAATTTAGTGGGCCTGTGGGACTCCACAACTCTGCAACAGTGGGTCAACAGCATTTTTTAGCTCTCCAGAGTTTGTAGTCACCTGTCACCAACCTCCAGGTCAACTTCACTCAACCACCTCCCACCGACATAGGCAAAATATGTCACCAATAAATGCTACACAAGTCTCTTGTAGGGAGGTTGGCTGATATGGTGATTCCGGGAGGTCACATTACATGAGAAAATAAAAGTAAATTCTAGCCCTGGCCAGCAGTATAGGACTTGAAATTTTGAGCCATGTTCTAAAGTATGGGCATGTAAAGCTTACATGTGACATATAATAACAAAGTAACCTACCAGGATCACTCATAAAATGTATATACGGTCTTCTATACCTGCATTGGGCATGCACGCCTTTGAGTATTTTCATTCATGTAAATCCAATAATGAAGCAACTTGACAAGTTAATATAGCTGGTGAATGCTATTAATTTACAGTAGTAGTTTCTTGCATTTTTTTTTATTATTAAGCTTCTTGTAGCTAGGATTTCTCCACATGTTACAGCACTTAACCTGCATACAGCTAAATTACATATCCTATAATAAAATATACACAGAACTTTCCTCTGGGAAAATGTTTTACAAAGATTGGAAAAGCCCGCCACTCCGCATACATCACTGCAGAAACTGCAAATCCTGGGAATTTGCAGCAAACAACAAATATTCAGAGGAAGGCCTGCTGTTTTATTTTGAACTTTGTTTTATTTATTTTTTAATTTTTTTTTGCATATCTTCAAAATGCATTGAAAGAAGTGGGGTCCCATTCAGCCTGGAGCCATAAGAATAACACAGGCTACATGCTTATAGGGCTTAAAATGGATGCTTTAATGGCTCTATAACATTTCTAGGGTTTTTTTTAAGGCTCATAGGCCATTTAGACAGGTTGTGATGGACTGAAGGGGAAAATCAGAATAGCCATCCTCACTGTCGATCTTTCATCAGCTATAATCAGGGCCAGCCTTAGGGGTGTGCGATCTGTGCGGCCGCACAGGGCACCATGGAGCAGGGGCCGCCCTGCGGCCGACACAGCTCACACATGGCCAGCTCACACTTTGCGACGGGGGCGGAGCTAAAAGTGCCGGATAACTGCTACAGGGGAAGCAGGAAGGAGTCCCTGTGTCACGATTCGGGGAACCCAACACGCTAACACACACACACACACACAGAAAAGGTGCAGTACCGGACCTTAGAGTGGCCGGGCTAAGCACACACAGAATAGTCAGGAGACAAGCCGAGTAAGGGGAACCAGAAGACAGAATAACGAGAAACAAGCCGAGGTCAAAGGGTAGGAGAAAGTCACAAAGTCAGATTAACAAGCCAGAGAGTACGTGACCAGAAAACACAAGTTCAGTATCAATACTAGCAAGCAAAGACCACAACAGGGCACTGAGAGACAGGAAAGGTAAGTATTTATATCCTTATCTTAATTCTGATTGGATAACTTCCAATCAGATTAACATTCACACGTGGGGGATATCTATACCCCCCACTGTGATTGTTGCGCTGTAGCTTTAACGCCGATTCATGTGAGTGACCCCGGCGTTCAGATATCAGTGCCGGCTCCCAGCGTGCAGCGTTAGACATGCTGCCGCTGGGAGGAGGAGAGGAGGACGCGAGCGGCGTGTCAAGGGGAGAGGACGCCGCTCGCTGACCGGTAAGGGGAGAGGGGACCGCGGGCGGCGACCGCGGAGCCCTGACACCCTGCTTCCCCACCAAATAGTCTCCAGGAGCTGCACTGCCTCCACAATGAACTCCACAGGTAACTGTGTGATTGTCAGTGTGAGTGTGACTGTCTGTGTGTGTATGACTGCCTGTTTGTGTGTGTGTGTGTGTGTATGACTGTCTGCCTGTGTGTATGACTGTTTGCATGTGTGTGTATATCACTCTCTGCCTGTGTGTGTGTGTCCGTGTGTATGACTGTCTGCGTGTGTGTCCGTGTGTATGACTGTCTGCGTGTCTGTGTGTATGACTGTCTGCCTGTGTGTGTGTGCGTGTGTGCGTGTGTGTGTGTGTGTGTGTGTGTGTGTGTGTCTGTCTGCCTGTGTTTGTCTATGTGTGTATGACTGTCTGCATGTGTGTGTGTGTCTGTGTGTGTATGACTGTCTGCCTGTGTTTATGTGTGTGTATGACTGTCTGCCTGTGTGTATGTGCGTGACTGTCTGCCTGCCTGTGTGTGTGTGTAACTGTCTGCGTGTGTGTGTGTGTGTGTGTGCGTGTGACTGTCTGCCTGTGTGTGTGTGTGTGTGTGAGAGAGACTGTCTGCCTGTGTGTGTTTGTTTGGCTGTCTGCCTGTCTGCATGTGTGTGACGGCCTGCCTCTGTGTGTGTGGATATCTTCCTGTGTGTGTGTATGGCCGCCTGACTCTGTGTGTGTGTGTGTGTGTGGCTGTCTGCATGTAAGTATGTGTGTGTAAGACTATGTGTGGCTGTGTGTGTGTAAAACTGTATGTGTGGCTGCCTGTGTGTGTGTGGCTGTCTGCCTGTAATTATGTGTGAGTGTGTTTATCTACCTGTAACTTTGTATGTGTGTTACTGCCTGTACCTGTGTGTTTCTGCCTGATCCTGTGCATGTGACTATCTGCCTGCGACTATGTGCATGTGGTGGATTTGACAGTGTATAAGTATAACTGTGTGCATCTGACTGCGTGCACATAACTCTGCAAAAATATACACCTGCATTCACACACAGGCCTCAATGCATGTTTTTATCTGAATTAAATAACCATTACACACAGCCAATAGACCCAGCACAAATATCACATACAACCAATACACGCATATCACACACTGTTAATACACCCATTACAAATATCACACACAGCCAACACATAGCATAAATATCACACACAGTCATCACACCTATCACATACAACACAAACATTACATCATACATGGATGACGCGGGATGGGGGGGGTTTGAAGATTTTTTGCACAGGGAGCCTAAAGGCCTAAGACCGGCCCTGGCTATAATAATAATATAGTGTTGGATCTGGCAATGAATTGGCTTGATTGACCTTGTGCATTGATTTACTGAAGTCGCCCGGCTTGTCTTGACTTGGGACTATGAATTTTGCTTAGAATTTTGTTTTACTGCATCCATACAAATGACTCATTGAATTTGTTGTTTTTCTTGATTTATGAATGAATTATATTTGTCATTCCCTCTTCTTCATGTGATATGGAGACAGGAAACATAATCCTAAAACACTTATGACTAATATTATGTATACTAAGGATGGGTGTATTGTAAGAATACACGTGAGATACACATAGGGATTTGTTCGATTTGTCTGGCTGTTTTGTTGTTTGTTTGTAATTTAGCAATTCTAATATATTGTACATTTTGAAAGTCTTCATTTTTTCTTTTTTTTATATTAAGTGTGTGGTTTGTTTGTAAATTTATGTATTTGCTAAGCAAACAATTCAACATATATATATATGCATTTGTGTGTAATGAGGATGCAGCCCATCCATAACAGAGGATCTCGGTGTGCAGAAGGCTGGAAAGTTACTTGCCCCCTACAGCTGCAAGTTCACAGCCACTCACTGGAGCGTGAGGCTGCCTGGCCAGAGGGAGTGGGACAGACAGCTACTGCAGCAAGGGGGACATGGCTTTAGCAGCAGACCACTTATCTTGTATAGGGTGGTTGGGGAGCTCTTTGAACTGAGCTATTACTTCACTGCACACCACAGCGGGCCCCCAGCAGACTCGGGTTCAGTCCATGACAGATTTGCCCAAGTGCTCAGTCCGCCTTTAGCACTGTCCCTCCATTTAGTGTTAAACCATTTTAGAGCAGTTTAATACTAAGTAAGACTAAACCGCAACATGGCCCTACTGTAGGTATGGCTAATGCAAAAATCACACACTTCCATCCAGTCATACTAATTCATACTAGCGATGGGTGTTCTGATAGGCTGAAAGCAGTCAGCTGACACTTAATCATACACGGCTGCCTTTTGCAGTTGAAGTTGATGCTTCCTTATTAGTCCATGCAACACAGAGGGGATCTCAAAACTGTTCATAAAACAAAGAGCATTATGTTGCCTTATGATATTTTTCTTTTGTTGTGTTAGTATTTTAATTAAACTATTTTATCTTTATGAAATATATGGACATGACAGAGACACTTTAATATTGATCAGACATATCATGGTTAAACCTCAGAAACAGAGAGATTTCAAATTTGTTGACAGTCTTGGTATGAAACGGTACATTTGTGTGTAGCATGACCTGCCTGTTCTGCTGGTGTGTGAAGATTCTACCCCTCAGCTATTTATGTTAACAGATGTGTTAATATCATCTCCTTTTTTTTTTTTTTTTTTTTAGATTTTCAAGCTCTGGGGCTAAAGAAAGGAATGTTTTTCAATCCAGATCCATATTTGAAAATCTCAATCCAGCCAGGAAAACACAGCATCTTCCCAGCTCTGCCCCATCATGGTCAAGAGAAGAGATCCAGGATTGTATGCAACACCGTCAATCCTGTCTGGAAGAGAGAGGTAAACAGTGTTATTTTCAAGCAATACATGGAACGTTCTGATATTCCGATTTATACCATTCAGACTGTCAGTTAAACGCTGAATACAGAAGCCCTACAAATATCAATGACAAATGTAGAGAAATCACATACATTTTATGAGCCTCCTAATATATGGAATTTTTCAGGATTACTGCAATTAGTGTTCAGGTTACAACAAGGCACTGACTTATACAGAGATAAATTATATATATATATATATATAGAGAGAGAGAGAGAGAGATCCAATTTAGTCTTTTCATTTTAACTAGATAAAAAATATAACACAAGGGGGGCTCACTGCTCAATCAAAGCCAATAAAGCATCAAATATAGCCCCACAAGGCAAATTACCTCACCACAGACAGCCTGCAGACGTCCCTGCACAGATGGGGAGGAAAACTAAAAAGCCTCGTCCAGACCGGCCCCCGGTACACAGCAGACATAGGCGACCTACTGTGGAAGCCGCATGGCACGTCTGGGCCTAAAATGGCAGCCGACATGGAGGAATACTCCAACACTTCAGAAGACATCCCCCTAAACAGCCCCGAAACTCAGTGGTGTAAAGGGCTTCCCATGCCCACACAGCTGACAGCGGGGCTCCCGGTCACCACAGAGATACTCCCCACTCTCCTAAAAGACATCCACCAGACGCTTTCCACTGAGATATCCCAGGTGAGGGAGGACGTGAAGGGGTTCACAGCTTGTCTCACGGCAGTGGAGCAGACCACTCAATCACATAAAGCACAGAAGCAGGTCAAGGACCTCACCTCAGCTCACAGAACACTCAGCCACCAACTTGCAGCTATGGAGGACAAGTGGAGGTGGAAGCACGTTAAGATCCGTCGCATCTACGATACAGTAACCCCAGCCAAAATGCCAAATTTCCTCCGCAGGCTATTTGCAGCCCTCCTACCACCTAAGCAAGCGAAGGGGATGCAGCTCGATGGCATGTTCCGCCTGCCCAAACCACCACTGCTTACAGGCACTTCTACGGGTGACCTCTACCAATTTGAAGATATGGGCCTAACAATCTTACGCTACAGTGTCTGAAGTCCCTCCAACCGCTGACATCGGCACTAGCAGCCAAAGGTGTGAAATACCCCTGGGGACCATTACAGGTACTCCTCATACAGCATCAGGGTTTCGACTGCAAGGTCACAGAGATCACAGAGATGGGAACTGTCCTGGAAGCTATGGGCCTAATAACCCCATCTACCACCACTGCCCTGGACCCAGCCAACATTGTCCTGTTTGTTCCCGCCTCTAGTGGCGCCGCTGGGAAAAAGACCACCTGGACCATTGATGCTTATGTTTTTCCTGTTATTTTTCTTACATATTTGTGTTGGGTTTTACCCCCAGTTTCAATCCCTCTGAAGTATAATATTACACAGTTTCAGTATTCCCACATGCTTATGACGTGACCATTGGCCCTATGGCCACCACTCACAGAAACCGGGTGTAACCCGGACATGCTGGCTCCACATTCTCACCATCCCCCCACAGCTCCGATCCTGTTCATCTCACAGTTTGTTTATAGTCAGGGAGCTGATTATATATTGCATTAGATACCAAGTCAGTATCCCCTAGTCGCTTTTGTAACATACGGTAGCCTTGGCTATGTGTTAGACCCCAGTTACCATAAAGGCCTCCGAGCACACACATAGCCCATAAGTAATATTCCCTTCAAAGCCCACACTATTTCCTTCAAAGCCCACACTAATGACATGTTGGCTCTATCTTGTGTGGGTTATTGTTCCCACCTGAGCTCCTTATTTGAGACATACGCAAGCATCTCACACCCCTTCCTGAGTACCTACATTGGTTTGGGGCACATGGGCCAAGGATAGTACTGCTGTCAATACAGAATTAAATTGCTACATACTTTAACATTCTGCTGTTCTAATCTGCATCATACTCTTAATTTAAAAATTGTGCCATGCTAATGTTTTAATCTGTTTTAATTGGGCTTGCTATAGCTATCGTGGCTATTCACGCATGTTATTAATGCTGGCACAACAAAACTAAAGAATAAAAATATATACAGAATACAACAGTCTGACTCCTACACAAGGGGGTATAATCTCTTAGTTATACAGGGGAAGGAAAAGACAAAAATGGTCAAGTATCAATGTATCTCCTAAGCAACTGGTTATAAAACAGCACACACTCAATGCCGAAGAATAAAAAAAAATGATGTGTAAAAAGACCAAAATCTAGTACATATACCAGGAGTAGATACAAATATAGATACAGAATGGATAAATAAATAAATTAGTAGCAGAGACTATTTCGTTCGCTGTTACTAATTTATTTATCCATTCTGTATCTATATTTGTATCTACTCCTGGTATATGTACTAGATTTTGGTCTTTTTACACATCATTTTTCTAATTTTAACTAACTACTAAGATTATCAACTTTACTGAAAGGGCACTTGTACAATAAACTCATACTTCAAGTATATAAACTGTATGGGCACACATTACATAAACATAGCTTGTTATGGTACGGCAAGAAATCAGGAGAGTTAGTTGACGTTCCTCTAAAAGAAGTTGGTTTAGGAATGTTCCATGCCTCATGTAATATATCAAAGGTGTGAAGCGCTATAAGTGCAAGATAGAATTTATACCTCCATGTTTATGTTTGGCAAAAATAATTTTAAGTATAAAAACAAAATCATAGAATACAGAATGTTTTAGTACAATCTATACACTATATTGAGGGTAGGAATTTACAGTGTCCAAGAGAAAGCCAACCAAATGAATGTAATATGATAACGGTAGAACTTAATACAGTTGGGGTACATTAATATAATATTCTGTAATATCAATGTAATGTAATACATATATAATTTAAATAACTATATTTTCCTTATTGGGGTATATAGGACTCCTTTGTGAAGTCCATCCTTTCTTCCATGGAACTAGCTGTGAATGGTTTTGCTCTAGAACAGTGTTCAAATTTGGTCCAAAAGAATTGGGTTGTCTGCAAGAAAACTGTTGCCAACTGTGTCAATTTTTTTCATAATTCTTCTTGTAACATGTTTGGTTGCATTCAGACAAACTAAAATCTCAGTAATTTGGAGGTTGTAAAATGCAGATTTTGCAGTCCAAAAGGCCTTGTAATACACTTTATAATGAATAAACAATATTTCACCTGCTACATTTCTGTTTGTTACCACTAGATGGCAGAATAGTACCAAACTATCCAAGCTGGAGTTATCATGTTCTATTTAGTCATATATTATTCTTTTCTAATAGTATTTATTGAAATATTTTCAGAATTTTTTATAATAAGCAATAATAAAAGGGAACAGAAAAAGGGGGTTAAAAATATATATATATACAAAGAGGTAGCAGCACTCACAGAGCTTTACAATCCAATCTCTATTTTTAATATGTTAAAATCACGATCAACATTTCAGTCCTATGTCCAGGACTTTCATCAGGATCAATACATATATGCATCTTAAAAAAAAACGTTTATATAGGCAGATATAATGGCTTACCCCTAGGTGAAGTGATTTCCAGACCGGCGTCTTAGAGTGGCCAGTGCACCTGTCCAACCATGCTCCGCCCCCCAAGTGCCGTCATAGCGTGGTGACGTCATGCGTGTTTCCATAGCAATGTAGAAATGCCACAGCATCGCTATGGGAATAAGGCACAACAAATGTTTAAAGGATCACTATAGGGTCAGGAACACAAACATGTATTCCTGACCCTATAGTGAAAACCCACCATTTAGGTGGCTTGCCCCCCCTTAATCCCCTCAGAATGGGTTAAAACTCACCTTATTTCCAGCTCTCCCATAGGGAAAGCATTGGATTGGCTAAAATCGGCAAGGGGGCGTCTCAGTGTCCCCATGTCTCCCAGTGTCCCCATGTGTCTCAGTGTCCCTATGTCTCAATGTCACCATGGGTGTCTGTTTCCCCATGTCTCAGTTGTCCCCATGTGTGTCTGTGTCCCCAAGTGTCTATGTCCCCAAGTCTTCCAGCATCCTCTAGTGTCTCAGTGTCCCCTAGTGTTTCAGTGACCCATGGGTGTCTGTGTCCCCGTGTCCCCGTGTCTCCAAATCCCCATTGGTCACCCTGGGTCCCCCTGTCTCAAAGTGTCCCCTAGTGTTTCAGTGCCCCTATGTCTCCCTGCAGCCTTTACCCCATCCCTCACTTCCCTGAGCTGTAGGCTGTCTCTGCAGGCTGGGAGCTGCTATCTTAACTCTCTGAGCTGTGTAGCTGCTCCCCCGTGGATCAGTAAGTAAAGAAATGCAGGTATATGCTGTATCTTCCTATCCTTGCCTCTCTCCACACACACACCCTACTGGCCGGTGCTGGTATTGCAGACTAATCTCTGTTTATACTGACAAAAATACTGGCATTCGTATTGCCGGTATAACTGCAATATCGGCATCGACCAGGCAGCCTCAAATAAATACCGGCCAGGTAGCAACCCTAAGAGTAGTGTGTAAAAAAAAAAGTAACATTTTATTATTATTTTTTTAATCAATGGGCCTATTCAATGGGCCTGGGCCTGGAGCTTCAGCTCCATCAGCCCCTATGTTAATCTGGTTCTGGGTTTTCACTTTAACATGATATTCGTTAGTGTGATTACTTCTGAGTTCCTGCAGTCTTCGCCCCCCCCCCCACGTATGACGTCAATGCGTTTCTCCGGTCTGCCCGGCTTCCTCAGGATGTGATGCTGTCAGCGCCATCTTAGAGCAGGGTATTTAAAGGTCTAAATTGGTATGTCCTTATTGCTGATAGGTGCAGCTGTTAGACCTTAATTTGCATACTTCGGTATGATCATAATTGATATTTAATGGCAACAGAGTCCAAATTTGAAAGAGTCTTTGCAATTTTAGTCATTAACAAAACTCAAAAATCTAAATCTAAAATGAACATAATAAGTGATACATATTGATGGGAAACATAACACATCAAAATTAAAAACAAAATATATGCATATATAAAGGTTTTTGATACCTATTATAAAAGGAAAAATAAAATGATATATGTTATAATACATCTTTAAATTCAACAAAATTTAGTTTTGGATGAAAAATGAATCTTAATAAAGTGAATGGGTGCATATTCAAGAATTTGACTTGTAATTTCATTATCAGGAATAAAGTGAATATTTGTGATTACAAGGAGGAAAATGTTATACAATGATACTAGACATGTGCAATTCGTTTCGGTCCGAATATAAATTCAAACGAATTTCGGACAATTCGGACATTCGGGTACTTCCGAATGTCCGAATTGCCGAGGTCCCGAAGTTCCGAAATAACTGAATTTCCGAAGTGTCGAAGTGCAGAAGTGCAGAAGTTGCCGAAGTTCTGAAGTGTCAAAGTGCCGAAGTGCCATAGTTCCGAAGCACAGTATTGCATAAGTACTAATATACTTACCCAGTGAAAGAAGAAGAATGTTACATTGTAAACAATTTTAAATAAAAAGTATACAATCATAGCCAGGATTCAGCTGTAAGCATTTGCAACACTTACAACAATCAAGTAACATACATTCATATAAAATGTAACTTACTTGGCCAGTCAATGTAATGACAGGAATGAATAAGTAGATAACTCCCTAATTCCCACGGTATTAGGGAGCTATCTACTAAAAGGCTGAAAGACCTAAATTGGACTTTCAGCCAAATTTACTAATACTAAGAAAAGATTACTTAGTATTAGTAAATTATGTCCCTACTCGCTATACCGCGAGTAGGGGCATGTCTATTAAACAGTGAGCAGCCTGTGGGAAAGTTCTTTGTTACTTAATCCACCAATCAGAGAGTTATGAGTCAAATACACATCGTGGGAAAATTCCAAAGAACTTTCCCACGCTGTGTAAAATGACACAACCAATTCAAATTCAAACCAACCAATCAGAGTGCTGTGACAGGTAAATGTAGAGACTTATGGCTTAAACCCAACAATCAGAGTGCTCTGAGCCTAATTGCAGGGCGGGACAAGGCTTTATAAGCCTTGCCCCGCCCTGCAGAGCTCAGTCTGCATGGAGCCCTTCATGGGTGAAGAAGGATTATTATTTTTTGCGTTTTTTTTTTTTTTTATATAATTGCGTCGGTTATTATGGTTTTTTATTTGGCCTTTTTTGGGGCTGAAAAAAGAAGATTTTAGAAGAAAGAAAACATCAAATGGTAAGTTTTTTGTTTTTTTTTACAGGTACTTAGTTAAAGGTCCCCCCCTCATTAGTTTTTAGGGTGAGAGAGGAAGGTAGGGGGATAATTTTTATTGGGGGGGAGGGGGTGACTAGGGGTTTGGGGACCCCTAGTCACCTGGGGGGGACATTAGGTCCCCCCCTTATTAGTATTTAGGGCCCCACCCGCCGCTCAGGGGTGGGGACAGGGGGGCACTATTTATTTATTTATTTTTAAACAGTGAGCAGTCACAGGCTGTGCTCACTGTTTACTAGACGTATGGGCAAAATTTACTAATACTAAGTAATTTTTACTTAGTATTAGTAAATTTGGCTGAAAGACCAATTTAGGTCTTTCAGCCTTTTGGTAGATAACTCCCTAATACCATGGGAATTAGGGAGTTATCTACCAAGCAGCTGCAAGAGAAGTCCCGAGGTGTCGAAGTCCCGAAATTCCGAAATGCCAAAGTTCCGAAATTCCAAAGTGTCAAAGTGCCGAAGTGACCGAATTTCCAAAGTGTCAAAGTGCCGAAGTGCTGAAGTGCTGAAGTGCTCTGAAGTGCCGAAGTTCTGAAGTGCTGAAGTGCTCTGAAGTGCCGAAGTTCTGAAGTGCTGAAGTGCTCTGAAGTGCCGAAGTGCTGAAGTGCTCTGAAGTGCCGAAGTTCTGAAGTGCCGAAGTGCTCTGAAGTGACGAAGTGCTCTGAAGTGCCGAAGTGCTCTGAAGTGCCGAAGTGCTCTGAAGTGCCGAAGTGCTCTGAAGTGCCAAAGTTCTGAAGTGCCGAAGTTCTGAAGTGCCGAAGTTCTGAAGTGCCGAAGTTCTGAAGTTGCCGAAGTTCTGAAGTTGCCGAAGTTCTGAAGTTGCCGAAGTTCTGAAGTTGCCGAAGTTCCGAAGTCTTGAAGTGACAAATTGCCGAAGTCCCGAATTGCGAAAATCCCGAATTTCGGAATGCCGAACCGAAAATGTTTCCCCATGCACATGCCTTAATGATACTTTCTATATTTAATTATATATAGTCGAGTGTGGTTATTTCAAAGAGGGATAATAAAACTTACAAATGATAAGGGGAGGGGGTAAGCAGAGTGGGCAGATGCTTTAAAAATACTCAAGGAACACTATGAATATAAACAGTTTATAAAAATGGCTTAGATAAAGTTATTTAAAAAAAATCTAAAAAAATCGGATAATGATAAAATATTTTGCTCTAATTTATTTTAAAAAATGGCAAATTTCAAAATTGTTATTTAAGCCATTTGGGTTCATGGTTTAAAATACATGAATCCACTTCATTTCTGCCCGTCCTATTTTCTGATTGAAGTCACCACCTCTCCAATCTCCCCTTATTTTTTGGATTCCAATTAATTCCAACTTAGTGGGATCTGCATCGTGGTGATCTCTGAAGTGGAGTGACAAACTTTCTTTTGATGTAATACACATGCTCACAAAATCACATACGTAGCATTCTTGTTGTGTGGCCTATGTAATTTGGTTCACACGGACAAGTGAGCATGTATATGACATTTCGGGAATTGCAAGTCATACCATCTCTAATAGCATATAGGCAACCATTAGATTCGAATTTGTTGTGGCATTTTTTCTTTCCCCCAGTTTTTAAACAGGAATTGCAGTTGCCACATTTAAAAAACCCTTGGTATGTATTTAAAAGTTCCTCTTTAAATTATCTCCTGGGGCTTCTAAAATATTATCTGTGAGGATTCTCTTGAGGTTAGATACCCCTCTATGTACAGTTTTCAGTCTTAAAGGCAGGATATCTTATAGGATCGGATAATACAATAGTATGTGCCAATAGTTGTTTATGATCCATCTCACCTTTTGATTATGTCCTCCAGAGTATTGGCATATAAATGGTATTGTACTAATGAATTCTTTATCAGCCTTCTTTCTATATTCTAATAGTTTTGTTCTATCATCGTCTTGTACATCTTTAGTTGCAGCATTTACATTCTCTTCACTATAGTCTTGATCTTTAAAATCTTGAATTAATTTTTTAATTTGTTGAATACAAATACTAAAAAAGGAGAAAGTGTAGACTTCAGACAAAATGTCTCAGAGAACACTTGTGAGATATAGAACTGAATTGTCTGCCACTGTAGTATTGAAAATAAAAAATATATTTAATCGGTATACGGAACCATGAACAATATAAAACGAACAAACAAGAAAAAAAGGTGAGTGAAAAATATAAATAAACCCACTCAAAAAACAGGGGGGAGGATAGATAAATAGCTCAGGGAGCAAGGGAGAGGCTTAAATGGACGGTATGTATAATGCTTAAATAGGTGCACACGAACAGTGGCTATCTAGAAGCTAGCTCCTAAAACCCATATAGCATAGGGGACCCCGCCAAAAAAATACTGAGACCAAATGAATACTCAGTAGGGAGGTATACGCTAAAGGTAAGGAGACATACTCGTCACAGTTGAAACGGCTATACTGGAGGATACAGTGACTCAAAGTTTACAAAGTAGCTAAATACTGTCTGTTAATAATGAGGTACATCCATAGTTGTGATAGTCGTTGTGAGCAGAGCAAAAGCTCTTAAAATGCCTAAATAGATGCACACAAACGGTGGCTCTATAGAGGGTCCCTCTTCAACCCCATGTAGCACAAGAAACCCCCACCGTATGCTGAGATCGAATCAAACCTCTGTGGGGAGATATAAACTACAGGTGGAGAGGCATCCCAATTCAGACGGCTACACTGGAGGATAAGGTTTACTCAGTATTACACAGTAGCTAAATGTTATCTACTAGTAATGAGGTGCATCCTCAGTAAGGATAGTCGATTGAACAAATAAAAGCTCTCAATTCCCTACATAACGCTCCAATCAGGCTAACAATCTTCCCCCCTCAATAGCACACCCCAAACCATGTGAAGTGAATACAGTGCTGTGGAGTTAAAAAGTCATAGTCTGCCTAACGCGTTTCGGCGCTATAAAGAGCGCCTTTCTCAAAGGCTATCAACGTGGAACTGTCCACGGACTAGTGTTAAATATGTTCTGCAGCCGGGTATTAGCCAATGAACGGTGAGTAGAGGCGGCGTTTATCTCAATGACGTGATCGTTTCTGATTGGTGAATGATCCGTCAATCTTGTATGAGTGCACCACTGACAAAAGGGGGGGAGGGTACAGAGGCGGAGCCAAGTGCCGATCAGGACCGCAAGTGTATTGCGTTGCCATGGACACTGGCTACAGTGTAAAACCCGATAACAAATTGTTCGTAAATGCCCAAAAGATGATCCTCCGTAGGATCAATCTTAGATGTAATGCCCTCATGCTCCCCTTGGTTCCCAGATGATTAGGGGGGTAGTGCAATAATTAAGTATGCTTTATACTTAAAGAAATATTGTCAAATTCTTTCAAATGTGACCTGATTGTCCCCTATAAGTATTTAGGACCTGAGGGTAGGATTTGGACAATACAGTGATGCTACAACCTAAACAAGGATAAACGCTACAATGGCTGTCTATAGGTTCCTAAAGTAATTCAGAATTAAATAGTGATCAAATAATGGTGTTGATAATTGTATAAATTATAAGGTGACAAACAAAAATATATATAACCATAAGAAGGATTATCATGATGCAATAAAGGGGGTGAATGTGAATCCTTCATTAAGGCCATTGGGGGATAGGGTGTCTAACGTCTGAATCCAATAGCATTCACGCTTTTTTAGGATCAGGTCCAGATCACCTCCTCTTTTCCCCACATTGACCTTTTCAACCCCTGCAAATTTAAAGCATCTAGATGTGTCGTCATGGTGTGTTCTGGCATGTCTAGCCACAGGGGTGTCCCTGTCAGATGAAACTGAGTGAATATGTTCCATCATTCGTCTTTTTAGGGGGCGTATTGTTTTCCCCACGTATTTTTTACCGCATTTACAGGTTAGGAGATAAACTACACCCATTGAATTACAATTGAAAAATTGTTTTATTGGAATTCTAACTGTTCCAGAGGAGTCGGTTATGGACTTGGAGTCTCTATCTATGTAGCGACAGGCTACGCAGCGTCCACACTGATAGGTACCATATACATTAAGCCAGCACTGTTTATTTGCATTTCTTTTTGAAAGATGACTTGGTACCAACATGTCCTTTATATTTTTACCTCTTTTAGCTGTTAATGAGATACGTGGGGGGATCACATCTTTCAAATGCTTATCTTGGGTAAGTAATGGCCAGAATCTAGCCAGGATCTTTTTAGCTGTGTCCCACCCTGCATCAAAATTTGCCACACACCTAATGGTTTTAGGGGTGCATGGTTTTGGACTATTATCAAGGAGGGCCTCACGTTCGCTTAAGAGTGCCCTTTGGTATGCCTGTTTCAGACATCTGTTCGGGTAGCCCTTAGCTTTAAATCTTGCTCTTAATAAGGCTGCCTTCTCTATAAAATCATCCATAGAGGAGCAATTCCTTTTCAATCGCAAGTACTGTCCCACTGGAATACCCCTCTTAAGGGGATTGGGGTGGTAACTCCGCCAGTTAAGCATGTTGTTAGTTGACGTGGGTTTCCGATATAGGGAGGTCTTAATCTCGAGTTGGTCCGTGATGGTGAAAGTACAGTCTAAAAAGTTCAAAGAGGAGGTACCAATTTCCATCGTTAAACGTAGATTCAGGTCATTTTGATTCAAAATCCCCACAAATTCAATGAATAGTTGTTTAGTACCTGTCCATATCACCAGGATATCGTCTATATAGCGTTTCCAAAGATGGACAAAAGCCATGTAATGCTTTAAACGTTCCGAATAGACGACATGTTGTTCCCACCAACCCAGGTGCAGGTTCGCATAGGAGGGCGCACAAGACGTCCCCATCGCAGTCCCCTGCACCTGGTGGTAGAATTTGTTGTTGAACAGGAAAAAGTTATGGGTCAAAATGAACTTGAGAAGGTCAAGGACGAAGGTTGTGTGACATGAATGACTAGAGCCTCTTGTTTCGAGGAACGATCCTATGTGTTGTATACCCCCCGTATGAGGTATCGAGGAGTATAGTGCCTCCACATCGAGGCTACACAGGATGGCCCCCTCTGGTACTCTGATTGCCGTGATGCAACTTAGAGTGTCTTTGGTGTCCCTAAGGTAGGACGGCAATTTCTCAACATATGGGCGCAGAATTTTGTCCACGTAGACGCTACCTCTACATGTTAAATTATTTGTGCCTGACACAATGGTTTGGGGTGTGCTATTGAGGGGGGAAGATTGTTAGCCTGATTGGAGCGTTATGTAGGGAATTGAGAGCTTTTATTTGTTCAATCGACCATCCTTACTGAGGATGCACCTCATTACTAGTAGATAACATTTAGCATACTTAATTATTGCACTACCCCCCTAATCATCTGGGAACCAAGGGGAGCATGAGGGCATTACATCTAAGATTGATCCTACGGAGGATCATCTTTTGGGCATTTACGAACAATTGGTTATCGGGTTTTACACTGTAGCCAGTGTCCATGGCAACGCAATACACTTGCGGTCCTGATCGGCACTTGGCTCCGCCTCTGTACCCTCCCCCCCTTTTGTCAGTGGTGCACTCATACAAGATTGACGGATCATTCACCAATCAGAAACGATCACGTCATTGAGATAAACGCCGCCTCTACTCACCGTTCATTGGCTAATACCCGGCTGCAGAACATATTTAACACTAGTCCGTGGACAGTTCCACGTTGATAGCCTTTGAGAAAGGCGCTCTTTATAGCGCCGAAACGCGTTAGGCAGACTATGACTTTTTAACTCCACAGCACTGTATTCACTTCACATGGTTTGGGGTGTGCTATTGAGGGGGGAAGATTGTTAGCCTGATTGGAGCGTTATGTAGGGAATTGAGAGCTTTTATTTGTTCAATCGACTATCCTTACTGAGGATGCACCTCATTACTAGTAGATAACATTTAGCTACTGTGAAATACTGAGTAAACCTTATCCTCCAGTGTAGCCGTCTGAATTGGGATGCCTCTCCACCTGTAGTTTATATCTCCCCACAGAGGTTTGATTCGATCTCAGCATACGGTGGGGGTTTCTTGTGCTACATGGGGTTGAAGAGGGACCCTCTATAGAGCCACCGTTTGTGTGCATCTATTTAGGCATTTTAAGAGCTTTTGCTCTGCTCACAACGACTATCACAACTATGGATGTACCTCATTATTAACAGACAGTATTTAGCTACTTTGTAAACTTTGAGTCACTGTATCCTCCAGTATAGCCGTTTCAACTGTGACGAGTATGTCTCCTTACCTTTAGCGTATACCTCCCTACTGAGTATTCATTTGGTCTCAGTATTTTTTTGGCGGGGTCCCCTATGCTATATGGGTTTTAGGAGCTAGCTTCTAGATAGCCACTGTTCGTGTGCACCTATTTAAGCATTATACATACCGTCCATTTAAGCCTCTCCCTTGCTCCCTGAGCTATTTATCTATCCTCCCCCCTGTTTTTTGAGTGGGTTTATTTATATTTTTCACTCACCTTTTTTTCTTGTTTGTTCGTTTTATATTGTTCATGGTTCCGTATACCGATTAAATATATTTTTTATTTTCAATACTACAGTGGCAGACAATTCAGTTCTATATCTCACAAGTGTTCTCTGAGACATTTTGTCTGAAGTCTACACTTTCTCCTTTTTTCGTTAAACATTATAAGGGTTATCCCCTTTCGAGATATAAACTGGACACACTGAATCTATCCCTGTTCTAGGGATTTTTTCTTCCTTTTTCTTAGTATATCTAGTATATAGAGGTTTTAATACCTATTAGTGTGTCAGTATATTTCCATTCGTAGGAATCTATCCTATATCCGTCATGGCAAATTTTCTATCCCAATTAAAAGAACCTAACTCCTGGTGCATAGATGCCGAATCTGTCTTTTCAGACAGCAATCCTACTCTGCTAACTGAAAATGACAATATCAATTATAAATTTAGGACGCTAAGCAATCTATGCAAACAACAGATTAGAGTTGGGTGGGAAATCACATCTTTAAAAAACTATCTGGGCAAGTCCATGATCCCAAGGGGGTTGAGAATACAAACCACACCAAATACACAAATGGATGACCCTGGCTTACTTAAGGAATGGGAAGACGCATCCAATATATGCTCAAAAAAATATATGGAAATCTTAGTAAAATTTGAATCCGATAGATTAAAACAAATTGATGTAAAAGTGAACACGGCCATTGAAGAAATCCAAAAATGTACTAGCGACCCTTCCTTCCAAACACAAGAACAGAGACTACAAGAGAATTTAAACAAATACCAGAATGTGATAAAATCACGTAAACATAAGAAATTCGTTAGAGATAATGAAGACTACAGATCAGGTAGAATTTACAGACACTTCAGGAAAATTTCAAAAGTAGACTCCGATTACTGTACTACATCCGAGTATGAGACCTCAGACACGGATGGCGAACAGACAGTAGCACCCCAAACGAGACAAACCACTCAGAGGGGTAAAGGAATCCTTAAAAAAGGGGTGTCTTTTTTAGGGCAACCCCTGCGGGAGGGGGAACATCAAATGCAGTACAGACAGACTCGCAACCGGGGAAGGACTCGCAGACGCTACTAGAAGTAGACACCAGAATAATTAATATTTCAGATACTCCTCTCACTGACACACAGAAACAAGTAATTATGAAAGGCCTATCTTTTGTCCCCACTCCACCATTCTGTAAATTCGAATGGATAAAGGACATTAACTTGTTCGGGAGGAAGTTGGCACTTCATAAATTCTTTAAAATAAGAGATGAGAAAAAAGCTAAAGAATTAAGCTTTGATACAAAAGAATATCAATGCCTTCTTGATCTGGTGTCCCTTCTAGAATCAAATGACAATGCCTCCCCCCCACCATATACAGATTTGCGCCCAAAAAGCAGATTCACCCCTAACTTCCGCGAATTCAAAAATATTGACATGTTCGTTGAGTCCACTACCAATATGATCAAACATCTAGACATTGACACTTTTAAGGCTAAACCCAGAGATAATCTTACAAGAACTGAATGGAAAGCCTTGACGGACTTAAGGGACAATGAACATGTTATCATTAAACCAGCAGACAAGGGGGGCAACATTGTCATTTTAAATAGAACACATTACTTTCAGCTGGCCGAAAAGATCCTCGGAGATGCTAACACATACAAAGTCCTGCCATCTAACCCCACATCAAAATTCCTCTCTGAATTCAAAACTTTACTTGACAGAGCATTTGATCAAGGTGTACTGACTAAGGAAGAACATATGAGTATTTTTGTTCAAAATCCCGTTATATCAACCTTCTATTGTCTTCCAAAAGTACACAAGGGTTATGAACCGTTGACAGCAAGACCAATTGTGTCAGGCACAAATAATTTAACATGTAGAGGTAGCGTCTACGTGGACAAAATTCTGCGCCCATATGTTGAGAAATTGCCGTCCTACCTTAGGGACACCTAAGACACTCTAAGTTGCATCACGGCAATCAGAGTACCAGAGGGGGCCATCCTGTGTAGCCTCGATGTGGAGGCACTATACTCCTCGATACCTCATACGGGGGGTATACAACACATAGGATCGTTCCTCGAAACAAGAGGCTCTAGTCATTCATGTCACACAACCTTCGTCCTTGACCTTCTCAAGTTCATTTTGACCCATAACTTTTTCCTGTTCAACAACAAATTCTACCACCAGGTGCAGGGGACTGCGATGGGGACGTCTTGTGCGCCCTCCTATGCGAACCTGCACCTGGGTTGGTGGGAACAACATGTCGTCTATTCGGAACGTTTAAAGCATTACATGGCTTTTGTCCATCTTTGGAAACGCTATATAGACGATATCCTGGTGATATGGACAGGTACTAAACAACTATTCATTGAATTTGTGGGGATTTTGAATCAAAATGACCTGAATCTACGTTTAACGATGGAAATTGGTACCTCCTCTTTGAACTTTTTAGACTGTACTTTCACCATCACGGACCAACTCGAGATTAAGACCTCCCTATATCGGAAACCCACGTCAACTAACAACATGCTTAACTGGCGGAGTTACCACCCCAATCCCCTTAAGAGGGGTATTCCAGTGGGACAGTACTTGCGATTGAAAAGGAATTGCTCCTCTATGGATGATTTTATAGAGAAGGCAGCCTTATTAAGAGCAAGATTTAAAGCTAAGGGCTACCCGAACAGATGTCTGAAACAGGCATACCAAAGGGCACTCTTAAGCGAACGTGAGGCCCTCCTTGATAATAGTCCAAAACCATGCACCCCTAAAACCATTAGGTGTGTGGCAAATTTTGATGCAGGGTGGGACACAGCTAAAAAGATCCTGGCTAGATTCTGGCCATTACTTACCCAAGATAAGCATTTGAAAGATGTGATCCCCCCACGTATCTCATTAACAGCTAAAAGAGGTAAAAATATAAAGGACATGTTGGTACCAAGTCATCTTTCAAAAAGAAATGCAAATAAACAGTGCTGGCTTAATGTATATGGTACCTATCAGTGTGGACGCTGCGTAGCCTGTCGCTACATAGATAGAGACTCCAAGTCCATAACCGACTCCTCTGGAACAGTTAGAATTCCAATAAAACAATTTTTCAATTGTAATTCAATGGGTGTAGTTTATCTCCTAACCTGTAAATGCGGTAAAAAATACGTGGGGAAAACAATACGCCCCCTAAAAAGACGAATGATGGAACATATTCACTCAGTTTCATCTGACAGGGACACCCCTGTGGCTAGACATGCCAGAACACACCATGACGACACATCTAGATGCTTTAAATTTGCAGGGGTTGAAAAGGTCAATGTGGGGAAAAGAGGAGGTGATCTGGACCTGATCCTAAAAAAGCGTGAATGCTATTGGATTCAGACGTTAGACACCCTATCCCCCAATGGCCTTAATGAAGGATTCACATTCACCCCCTTTATTGCATCATGATAATCCTTCTTATGGTTATATATATTTTTGTTTGTCACCTTATAATTTATACAATTATCAACACCATTATTTGATCACTATTTAATTCTGAATTACTTTAGGAACCTATAGACAGCCATTGTAGCGTTTATCCTTGTTTAGGTTGTAGCATCACTGTATTGTCCAAATCCTACCCTCAGGTCCTAAATACTTATAGGGGACAATCAGGTCACATTTGAAAGAATTTGACAATATTTCTTTAAGTATAAAGCATACTTAATTATTGCACTACCCCCCTAATCATCTGGGAACCAAGGGGAGCATGAGGGCATTACATCTAAGATTGATCCTACGGAGGATCATCTTTTGGGCATTTACGAACAATTGGTTATCGGGTTTTACACTGTAGCCAGTGTCCATGGCAACGCAATACACTTGCGGTCCTGATCGGCACTTGGCTCCGCCTCTGTACCCTCCCCCCCTTTTGTCAGTGGTGCACTCATACAAGATTGACGGATCATTCACCAATCAGAAACGATCACGTCATTGAGATAAACGCCGCCTCTACTCACCGTTCATTGGCTAATACCCGGCTGCAGAACATATTTAACACTAGTCCGTGGACAGTTCCACGTTGATAGCCTTTGAGAAAGGCGCTCTTTATAGCGCCGAAACGCGTTAGGCAGACTATGACTTTTTAACTCCACAGCACTGTATTCACTTCACATGGTTTGGGGTGTGCTATTGAGGGGGGAAGATTGTTAGCCTGATTGGAGCGTTATGTAGGGAATTGAGAGCTTTTATTTGTTCAATCGACTATCCTTACTGAGGATGCACCTCATTACTAGTAGATAACATTTAGCTACTGTGTAATACTGAGTAAACCTTATCCTCCAGTGTAGCCGTCTGAATTGGGATGCCTCTCCACCTGTAGTTTATATCTCCCCACAGAGGTTTGATTCGATCTCAGCATACGGTGGGGGTTTCTTGTGCTACATGGGGTTGAAGAGGGACCCTCTATAGAGCCACCGTTTGTGTGCATCTATTTAGGCATTTTAAGAGCTTTTGCTCTGCTCACAACGACTATCACAACTATGGATGTACCTCATTATTAACAGACAGTATTTAGCTACTTTGTAAACTTTGAGTCACTGTATCCTCCAGTATAGCCGTTTCAACTGTGACGAGTATGTCTCCTTACCTTTAGCGTATACCTCCCTACTGAGTATTCATTTGGTCTCAGTATTTTTTTGGCGGGGTCCCCTATGCTATATGGGTTTTAGGAGCTAGCTTCTAGATAGCCACTGTTCGTGTGCACCTATTTAAGCATTATACATACCGTCCATTTAAGCCTCTCCCTTGCTCCCTGAGCTATTTATCTATCCTCCCCCCTGTTTTTTGAGTGGGTTTATTTATATTTTTCACTCACCTTTTTTTCTTGTTTGTTCGTTTTATATTGTTCATGGTTCCGTATACCGATTAAATATATTTTTTATTTTCAATACTACAGTGGCAGACAATTCAGTTCTATATCTCACAAGTGTTCTCTGAGACATTTTGTCTGAAGTCTACACTTTCTCCTTTTTTCGTTAAACATTATAAGGGTTATCCCCTTTCGAGATATAAACTGGACACACTGAATCTATCCCTGTTCTAGGGATTTTTTCTTCCTTTTTCTGAATACAAATACTAGTTTCAGTACAGTTCCTTTTCAATCTAGTAAGTTGGCTTTTAGGTAGGTTATGCAGCCACGGACTGTAGTGACAACTATTGGTCTGGATGTAGCTGTTTACCTCTACAGTCTAAAAAAAAAAGTTTTTGTCTTTATCTAATTATCTTCTATATATAGTGAGATCAAGGAAATTTATTTCCTTGCTGCTGAACAAAAATGTTAAACTAATGCCCAATTGTTTGAATTAATATATTCAATAAAAAGTTTTAAAAGTTCTTCTCCACCTTTCCAAACCATAATTAAATCGTCTATATAACGTTTGTATAGCACCATGTTTGCACCACAGCCACTTGTATCATTCATATAAATCTATTCCCAGTGTGCCATAAAGAGGTTGGAGTAGCTGGGGGCAAAAATTGGTGCCCATTGCTGTACCACACTTTTGGAGGTAGAAGACGCCCTGGATCAAAAAGTAGTTTTTTCCAATATGAGCAAAAAAGAATAGTTTAAACCAGCGCTTATTAATTCCAAAATTCAATAAATCAATATAAAATCAATTTAAGTTAGCTGCTGTACATTCAAGTGTTTCCTTACAATAACACCGTAACAAGAAATATATAGCAAAAGAAAGAATGTAGCGCTTATGTATTTACTTCCATAATGAAGGCAGTGAGACACTTTTTAAAAAAAACGAATAACATTAAATATCTCCTGTAGATTATCTGAGTATGTGGACCATATTCTCAAGCTGTTGGTTCAAAATTGTCCATCATATTTTTTTGTCTCAGCAGACATCTCCTCTTTATATACCAACATCAAACATAACTTAGGGCAAAACGCAGTTAGACATATTTTAGAAAGTCCCTCCTCTTATCCCCAAAGTCAGATTAATTTCGTCCTGGAATCAATTCAACTCATATTGGAAAACTATATAGCAAAAGAAGGAATGTAGCGCTTATTTAAGTGCAGATGAAACAAAATGAATCACCCGTTTAAATTCTGATAAAGTTTTCTCTTTTGAGGGAATGAAATATACGTTGATATCTATAAAAAATAGTCGAACAAAGTGCAGATTATACAAAATAAATGATTAAATCCTAGTGTTTTAAGAAGTATTACACTCACAAACAGAGAGCTGTCAACCCAGCTCTAGTTGAAATCACTTCTGGGTCCGTTTAGGCGACCCACCCCTGTTAGCGATGTAATTCTGCTTTCTCTGTGAGAAAATAGAAATGCACACAATTGCGCAGTATTGCTGGTACAATGCCCAAAATTACAAGAAGGGAAATGCCAAGTGGGTACTTACAAATCTAGAGTCATCAAGTAATGACTCAATTTTCAAACGATATGCAGGTTAAGGACTGCACTCCCTTCTTTTAGAATATCGAAGGCTGGAAACCAGGATACGAGATTTAAATGTAAAAATAGTAAATTTATTCACATGAATTAAAATTAACAAATAAAATTGCAACAATGTGCCAAATCCGGAAAATGGCATAATTAAAAATCGGAATTAAGACCATTAGGGATTAGAGTGTTGAGTTTATAAATCCACTCCATCTCACTTTTTCCGAGTTCTCTCACAAAATCCCCACTCTCCATTTTTTATTAATCTTATTTATCCCTGTGTATATTAAGCCTTCTGGTTTTTGGTTATGGAACCGTTTAAAGTGGCTAGAAACACTGTTGTTCGTAGCCTGTTTGGATCTTGTAGATATGTTCTCTAATTCTGATATGTAGGGGTCTAGTTGTTCTACCCACATATCTCAGTCCACATGGGCAGACTATAAGATAGACCACATTTTTAGTGTAACAAGTTATGAACTGTCTGATCTCAATTTTATTATTACCCTCAATAATTATATCCTTCATTACTCTTCTATTACATCCAGATTTTTTGCAAGCTGTACACTGGCCACAACCATAAAAACCTTTTTCATTGTTAAAAATAGTAGGAGAATGATTATGTTCTTTTAAAGAGCTCCATACTAGAGTGTTTTTGAGATTTCTTGCACCTCTAAAAATCATCCAAGGTTTAGTAGGGATAATCTGGTTTAAAGCTGGGTCCTGCAATAAAATTGGCCAATATTTCTTAATGATCCAGCTAATCTGACGACTGTGAGTATTAAAATTACAAATAAAAGGGACATTTTGGGTATGCATCTTATTCTTAGTTTTATAGATTAAGAGGTCTTTTCTTTCCTGCCCTCTTATTTCCTTCCTTGAATTTTCTAATTTTGATGCATTATAACCTTTCTCCATAAAATCTGTCTTTATGCGTAATTGTCAGGGTACCTGAGGCCTCTACCTCTAAGGGAGGTAGAGACTTGGTGGTGTATCCGTCCAGGCGAGCTGTCTCCTCCGTTCCTCGCGGTTCATCCAGTCACTTAAACACCAGCCGCGAGGAATCCACGTCCTTTTCTAGCAGGACGCTCAATACGTGACGTCATGACGCTAGCACGAGCAATCTGTCACTCAATCTGTGACTCTGTGACCATCCAGAACCAGGGTATTTAAGCTTCCTCCTTACTTCAGCTCATTGCCCTGTCGTGGTTCTAGCTTGTCTAGTCACTCAGTGCTCTGGTATTCTAGTTTGCTCTATTGGTTTTGACTCGGCTCGTTGTACTACCCTGTTTCTCTGTTATCCCTTGACCCGGCTTGTCTCTCGCTTATCTGTCTTCTCGTTCCCTCGACCTCGGCTTGCCTCTGACTATTCTTTACTCTCGGTACGTTAGTCCGGCCATTCTAAGGCCCGGTATACGTACCTTTCCACTCTTTGTACTCTGCGTGTTGGATCCCTGTCCCGATCCTGACATTACGACAGGGCCAATGGATCCTGCAGGTACAAACAGTCAGCTTGGTTCTTCGGATCCCAGGTTTGACGCCATGGAACATAGGATGGATCAGATGGCTTTGGCACTACAGGCACTTTTGTCTCGTGCTAGTAATCCACCTGAGGAGACACGTACTCCTTCTATCTCTCCTGCAGTCTCAGGTCTAGAGGTAGCCACTGTAGGTGCTTCTTCCCGTATTACCCCACCAGTACGTTATGGCGGGTCACCGGAGAAGTGTCGTGGCTTTCTAAACCAGATTAGCATCCATTTCGAACTACAACCCCGCTCTTATCCTACAGATAGAGCAAAGGTTGGATTTATTATTACTCTGCTCATTGAAAAAGCTTTGAGATGGGCCAATCCTTTATGGGAGAATGATAATCCACTCGTCTATAATTATAATGCCTTTGTAGCTGCGTTTAGAAGAACTTTTGACCCTCCTGGCAGAAAGGTCAATGCAGCTAGATTAATGTTGCGCCTTAAACAGGACAATCGAACACTTGTGGATTATGCACTAGAGTTCAGATCCTTGGCGGCAGAAGTTAAGTGGAACGAACAGGCTTATATAGATGTGTTTCTGAATGGGTTATCAGATGTAATTCTTGACGAGGTCGCTACTAGAGAACTCCCTGAAAATTTGGAGGATTTAATTTCTTTTATATCTCGTATTGATGAACGCTTAAGAGAGAGGCAGAACACTCGAGATAGGACCCGTAGACCCTCCTTTAAACTAGCGCCTACCTTTCAAATCTCTGAGTTCGAAGACTTACGTATTCCTGAACCTATGCAGATAGGCAGTACTCATCTCACTGAAAGGGAGAGACAGTACAGGAGAAGGGAGGGTTTATGTATGTATTGTGGAGTCAGGGGTCATTTACGCCTAAATTGTCCCAATCGTTCGGGAAACGCTCGCACCTAAGTTCCTCTAGAGGACAGGCCTTGGGTGTTTCTACTTTGTCCTCTATTCACAACTACAAGGAGCTCAGGCTTGTGTTACCCGTTTCTTTAAAGTGGGAGAAGGGAGTAGTTAAGACTATGGCACTAATCGATTCTGGAGCTGCTGAGAGCTTTATAGATCAGGGTTTTGCTGCCAAGCATGCTATTCCATCCCAGTTAAAAGAGACACCTCTGGCTGTTGAGGCCATCGATGGTAGACCGTTACTTGAGCCTGTTATTTTTCATGAAACCATACCGATTAACTTGACTGTTGGCATCCTGCATAAAGAGGATATATCCTTGATGCTCATTTCTTCTCCGTCTATTCCCATAGTTCTGGGGTACTCCTGGCTGAGGAGACACAACCCTATTATTAATTGGGAATCAGGGGAGATAGTTTCGTGGGGAGAGAATTGTCAAGAAAAATGCTTGCGGAAGGTCTTACCTCTTGGATTAACTAATACATCGAATACCTCTGACAATCCTACAGAGACACAAATTCCGTCTCAGTATCTAGATTTAAAGGCAGTATTTGACAAAAAGAAAGCCGATACCTTACCCCCACACAGGTCCTTTGATTGCAAAATTAACCTACTCCCTGGTACCATGCCTCCCAGAGGTCATGTATACCCATTATCTATAAAGGAGAACTCAGTCCTAGAGGAATATATTCACGAAAATTTAGACAAGGGATTCATCAGGAGGTCCTCCTCTCCTGCCGGGGCTGGATTTTTTTTTGTTAAAAAGAAAGATGGTTCTTTGAGACCTTGTATTGATTATCGAGGCTTGAATAAGATAACCATTAAAAATGCCTACCCGATTCCCTTGATCACCGAACTCTTCGATCGTTTGAAGGGCTCTACAATTTTCACCAAGTTAGACCTCAGAGGGGCATATAACTTGGTGAGAATCCAGCAGGGACATGAGTGGATGACGGCATTCAATACTCGATATGGCCACTATGAATATACTGTCATGCCTTTTGGGTTATGCAATGCGCCAGCAGTATTCCAAGATCTGATTAATGAGGTTCTTAGGGAATTTCAGCAAGAGTGCGTCATTGTATACCTAGATGATATACTCATTCATTCTAGTGACATTGAGATTCATCACAAACAAGTCAGGAGGGTTTTGCACAAGCTTCTCCAGCATGGCTTGTACTGCAAGTTGGAGAAATGTAGCTTTGATCAAACCCAGGTAACCTTTCTCGGCTATGTGATCTCTGGGGAGGGATTTAAGATGGATCCGGATAAGCTCCAATCCATTCTAGAGTGGCCTTTACCCACAGGTCTTAAAGCCATACAGAGATTTATTGGTTTTTCCAATTATTATAGGCGCTTTATTAAGGGCTATTCTTCCATTATTGCACCCATCACTAACATGACCAAACAGGGGGCTGACACTAAGAATTGGACTACTGAAGCTCTCCTTGCGTTCAAGACTCTCAAGGAGCTTTTCGCTTCCGCTCCAATTTTAGTTCACCCTGACACTTCTCTGCCATTTTTGCTCGAGGTAGACGCATCAGAGACTGGTTTAGGTGCTGTCCTATCTCAAAGGTTGGGTGTTGATAAACCATTACATCCATGTGGATTTTTCTCTAAAAAATTGACCGGTACTGAAAGCAGGTATGACATTGGTGACAGAGAATTACTAGCGGTTATCAAGGCTTTGAAAGAATGGAGACATTTATTGGAAGGTACATTACATCCTGTTACCATCCTGACAGACCACAAAAACTTGTCCTATATCGGAGAGGCCAAGCGTCTGTCCTCCAGGCAGGCTCGTTGGTCGTTGTTTCTTACCCATTTCAATTACGTTCTGACTTACAGACCTGGGTCAAAGAATTCTAAAGCCGATGCGCTATCTCGCCAATATGAACCCTCTGCTTCAGTTGAACCTCTTTTGTCTTCCATTGTACCCAAATGCAATATTATTGCTAATACCAGTCTCAAAATTCATTCCCCGCTACTTGACCAGATCTTGAAATCACAACATCTAGCTCCCGGAAACACTCCTGAGGGAAGAAACTTTGTTCCCCCTGAACTTCAACTGGAGCTCTTACAATGTTTTCATGAAAGTAAAATAGCTGGTCATCCTGGTATTCGCAAGACGTACTCTCTGATATCCAAGGATTTCTGGTGGCCTTCACTTCGTAAGGATATTGAGGAGTTCGTTGCAGCTTGTGAGACTTGTGCCAAGACTAAACTATCTCATGCATCCCCATGTGGCCTGTTACACCCCTTGGACATTCCTGAGAAACCTTGGTCCTGTTTGTCCATTGACTGACATTGATTTGCCTGCTTCCAAAAGACAGACCGTTATCCTCACGGTGGTGGATAGATTTACCAAGATGGCCCATTTCGTGCCACTACCCAAACTTCCGACTTCTCCTGAATTGGCGGAGATTTTTGCGAGAGAAGTTTTTCGTCTACATGGGATCCCTTCAGAAATTGTCTCTGATAGAGGTTCTCAATTTGTCTCACGTTTCTGGAGATCCTTTTGTTCTCAAATGGGCATCAAATTGAACTTTTCCTCTGCCTATCACCCTCAGTCTAACGGAGCTGCTGAACGTACTAATCAAAAGATCGAACAGTATCTGCGTTGCTTTGTTTCCGAACACCAGGACGATTGGGTCGGTCTGATTCCTTGGGCGGAGTTCGCACACAATAACCTTGTTTGCGATTCAACTCGCTCTAGCCCTTTCTTCATGAACTATGGCTTTCATCCTTCGATTTTTCCTTCGGTTTCCTCTTCTCAGGGGATACCGTCGGTTGATGATCATGTCGCCAACCTGAAGAAATTATGGGACCAGACTCGACAAATTCTATTACATAGTTCCTCGCTGTTCAAGAAACACGCTGACAAACATAGAAGAGCGGCTCCTGTTTTTGTTCCTGGGGATAGGGTATGGTTGAGTACTAAGAATATTCGCCTAAAAGTTCCGTCCATGAAATTTGCTCCTCGTTACATAGGCCCTTACAGGGTTCTCACTCGTATCAATCCGGTTGCGTATCGCCTTGCTCTGCCACCTGCCTTACGCATTCCTAACTCTTTTCATGTCTCCTTGTTGAAACCCCTCATTTGCAACAAATTCTCCTCTAAGGTCTCCTCGCCTCGTCCTGTTCAGGTGGAGGGTCGGGAGGAGTACGAGGTCAGCTCCATCATTGACTCCAGAATTTCAAGGGGTAAATTGCAATATCTGGTCAACTGGAGGGGATATGGTCCTGAGGAGAGGAGTTGGGTACCTCAGGAGGACGTCCATGCTTCTCGCCTTCGCAGAGCATTTCACCTTCGCTTCCCATCTCGCCCCGGTTCATTCCGCCCGGTGGGCGTATCTGAGAGGGGGGGTACTGTCAGGGTACCTGAGGCCTCTACCTCTAAGGGAGGTAGAGACTTGGTGGTGTATCCGTCCAGGCGAGCTGTCTCCTCCGTTCCTCGCGGTTCATCCAGTCACTTAAACACCAGCCGCGAGGAATCCACGTCCTTTTCTAGCAGGACGCTCAATACGTGACGTCATGACGCTAGCACGAGCAATCTGTCACTCAAGTGTCCGATATCCAATCGGTACTTGTCAGAGGCGTGATTTCCATCCAGAACCAGGGTATTTAAGCTTCCTCCTTACTTCAGCTCATTGCCCTGTCGTGGTTCTAGCTTGTCTAGTCACTCAGTGCTCTGGTATTCTAGTTTGCTCTATTGGTTTTGACTCGGCTCGTTGTACTACCCTGTTTCTCTGTTATCCCTTGACCCGGCTTGTCTCTCGCTTATCTGTCTTCTCGTTCCCTCGACCTCGGCTTGCCTCTGACTATTCTTTACTCTCGGTACGTTAGTCCGGCCATTCTAAGGCCCGGTATACGTACCTTTCCACTCTTTGTACTCTGCGTGTTGGATCCCTGTCCCGATCCTGACAGTAATGATTGTTGGTCATAATTCATCAAATCACTGCAGTTCCTATGGATCCTGAGAAACTGCCCTTTTGGGGCGTTCTCAAGCCACGGGGAATGATGGCAACTTATATTTTCAATAAAACTGTTGCAGTCTACCTTTTTTTGTATTAATTCTGCCTTCCTCTATGTAAATATCCAAGTCCAAAAAAGTAACTTGTTCTCTACTCCATATGCTGCTGAGTTTAATGCCCCAGTCATTATTATTTAAAAATTCCAAAAATTCCATTGGGCTTCCTTCTTCCCCCTTCCATATAAGTAAAATATTGTCAATGTACCGGCCATAGTAAACCAAGCTTTCCCCCCAGTCATGTCCATCATAAATAAAGGATTCTTCCCAAAATGACATAAATAGGTTGGCATAGCTGGGGGCAAACTTGGTTCCCATGGCCATCCCATGCATCTGTAAAAAGATGGTATCATCATAACAAAAATAATTGATGTTATATTGAATTTTGGAATTAATAAGCGCTGGTTTTAAACTATTCTTTTTTGCTATTATACTTATTTCCTTCTGTATAACGGTAACCAGCTGCTAAGCAAAATATTATGTCTCTGTTTGATAAGAGAAGAAATATTCATGTAAATATGGAACAAGAATTGGATAATTGGTCGAATAAAGCTATAATAAGACCACCAACAACAACATCTAAAGTAAGCAATGAGCTAGAAAGACTATTGAAGAAAGAATTAAAAATTAAGTGGGAGATAGCCACTTTAGAAAAATATATTAAGGAGAAGATTACTCCTAGAGGACTTACATATTTTAAAACACCCACTTTTGATAAAGACAATGATAATTTTATGGAAGAATGGAATAGCATGCTGGAGAGTTTTCACAAGCATGGATTTGATTATAAAAAGAAGAAAAGAGAATTTAAAAGAACTGGATAAGCAAAATGGCCGCCGCCACGTGGAATCAAACCGCAGAGAGACCCGACCTCATGGCCAGGCTAGATGCCATAATAACTAAGTTCTGGGAGAAGATGGCGGCTAAAGAGCGAAAAGCGGAGGCTCACAGTCAGGCCACACGCTCACCCAAGGTATTGCCGACACACTCCCTAAGCAGGCGCAAACTCCCTCCCTCAGATAAAGCAAGCAATGGGCGCCAAAACGGATGGAGCTCCCGGCGGGCCCGTAAACCCAAACGACTGACCTTGCCACAGACAGAGCTCCACCGAGGTAGCTATCCTGAACGCTCCAGCTCACAATCCCGTCAAGCAAAGGGAACCCTCCGGGCTCCACACTCAGCCCAGCGACAGAAACCCACACTATTGAAGGGACCCGGGCAGCACCCTACAAGCCTCCCCTGCTTCCCACGCAAGGACACCACTCCTCACCTAGACACGCTGGACTCGCTCAGCAGGGGCACAGGGACTGTACCCACAATGGGCTCACACCCCCTGGCCAGAACGGCACCCACACGGCTCCGACGGCCCCACAGAGCAGGCGTCGGCTGATAACAGACCACCCTGGGGACTAAGACATGCGCACCCCAACCGAGCAAGGGAGAAAATTTCCTGCACGGTAACACGAACTCCTACTTCGCTGATTTTTATCGACCTGCCGTCAACTGCATCCCACCTCACAGGGACGCTGGTCGCCATCACCTACACGGCCATTGTGCATAACCCTGGACTGCCAAGGACTCTTTCTCTTGCAGATAAGCAAAGAAACCAGGGATCCTTATGTTAAATTTATGT
The DNA here is from genome assembly GCF_036172605.1 of Pelobates fuscus. Lineage (NCBI taxonomy): Eukaryota > Metazoa > Chordata > Amphibia > Anura > Pelobatidae > Pelobates > Pelobates fuscus. The sequence goes on along the minus strand of NC_086320.1, from coordinate 276,380,300 downwards.
TCTAATAGGTTTTAAATCGTTTAATCCCCTGGTTCCTGTATTACAACATTACATTAATCTTTCAGCTAAAATACCTAAGAGAATTTAATACGCTAAGTGTATGCCTCAATTATCTTTACCTTGTACAGCAAATCTGTCCCCGTGCTAACGCACAGTAAATGAGGTCTCTACCATTACCTGTAATGTACCTGTCTCTACAGCATGAGCCCAGTTTGCTAACGTACACACTACAATCGTACCTCCTATATGGAAATAAGCTATCCAGTTCTAGCATGTTACTTATACCCATGTAAAGCGATAACTTCATTATATGTTTATTAAGCCTGATAAATTAAAATTTGTGCCAGTTAAGAATACACCCCGCATGCTCGCGTGGGAAAAGCCTGAGGATTGCCTTCGGGGTACCTCGAACCTGCCTGTAATATATGCGTGCACTACAAAAATAAAGAATTAAAAAAAAAAAAATTGGATAAGATATTAATAGATGTCAGGATACCCTACTCATTTCCTCTAATGAGGAACAATTTCAAAACATTACCTTGCATATTGAGAGAAATCTGGATAGATTAGAAAAGGATGTAATAGGGATAAAAAAGAGGAAATATCTCAGGGATACTCAGGATTGTGAACTAAAACAAGTGAGGTCCTTCTCAAAATATAATCAACAAAACCAAATTTAAAAAAGAGAGGAACAAGACAGCCCTATGAAACAGAAACAGAGAACCCTAATAAGATATATGAGGACCAGATTTACAACCACAACCAATTTAGACCTCGATATCCCAGGAAGTATCAACAAAATGGGAGAAGAGAGGGATACAGACCACGATTTAATTCATATAAAGGCAGCAGAGATCCCATATACATAGGGAAGAACAAAGAGAGAGAGACTAACAATTATAGGGATAGAAGGAATTCCCGCAATAGAAGGGATTCCCAAAACTATGAGGAACAGAGACCCAATAGGAAACAATATGTTAGAGATGAGATCCCTACATCTAATAAGTACGAACCCTTGTCTGACTATAAAGAAGAGGAGGTTTTACGGCAATACAAAGCCAAAGACCGACACAAATTAAACCCAGGATTAGAAACCCCCACCAATATCAGAAAAAGAAGGATTTCGGATATAGAGGAACAAGGGGAGGAAGACATGTACAGATCAAAAAGGAGAGATCTAAACCAGCGGAATTGATAAAAGGCATTTTTAATTTAAGTGAAAAAATTTTAGACCCTCACCATAAATCAGTACTTAACAAGGGGTTGAAATTTGCTCCAAATGTTGGTCTGAACCATTTTGATATGTACATAGATCTAAATCGTTTTAAACGAAGTTTGTGTTTAAAATTTTTCTTTTTTTAAAGACCCATTAAATAGAGAAGGACCGAGTCAGGAAACTATAAAAGAAGATGCTTCAGGATTTAAACATACAATTTTAAAAAATAGGTCCTCTTTCTATCCAAAACACATGATTTCGGACGAGATTATCTCTTTCGAAACAATGGTCATGACTGAGATTAAGAAGATTGCTCCCAAAGATAAGTTTAAATATAACCTGTCATTAGCTGAAAAAAAGGCATTAAAGGACCTCCAAACAGACAAGGATTTGGTCATTAAGCCCGTAGATAAAGGGGTTGGGGGAATAGTTCTTATGTCCAAACAGTTCTAAAATCAGGAAGCTGAAAATATTTTAAGAGATCCCAATACATATCAGAAATTAAGTAAAAATCCAAGTGAAGATATTTGTAAAGTGTTTGTAAAGTTTTTTTAAAAGGGTTTTAGAGAGAATATTTTAAATTTAAAAGAATTTCAGTTTTTAAATAACAAATTTCCTAAAATTCAGGTGTTTTATTTTTTGCCCACAGTCCGTAAGGATGTCAACAACCCTCCAGGTAGACCAATTATAGCTGGTATAGACTCCATTTCAAGCTGTTTATCACAGTATATAGATGTCCAACTTCAACCATTGGTATTGAAAACAAAATCACACATTAAGGATACCATCACAGTCCTGGGCCATTTGGAAGCTAAGACCTTGAACAGTGATTGTTTTTGGTCACATGTGATGTGGCAGCTTTATATAGCAATATCCCTCATAATTATGGGTGTAAAGCGGCAGAACATTTTTTGAAATGAATCGAAAGATTTTTTACCGGAACAGATTTTATATATTTTAGAAAGGATAGAACTTATTTTAAGAATAATGATGATACCTTCTTTTTACAGATGAATGGGACGGCCATGGGAACCAAGTTTGCCCCCCAGCTATGCCAACCTATTTATGTCATTTTGGGAAGAATCCTTTATTTATGATGGACATGGCTGGGGGGAAAGCTTGGTTTACTATGGTCGGTACATTGACGATATTATACCTATATGAATGGGGGAAGAAGGAAGCCTAATAGAATTTTTGGAATTTTTAAATAATAATGACTGGGGCATTAAACTCAGCAGCATATGGAGTAGAGAACAAGTTATTTTTTTGGATATTTATATATAGGAAGGCAGAATTAAGACAATAAAACATTTTAAAAAGGTAGACTGCAACAGTTTTATTGAAAATATAAGTTGCCATCATTCCCCATGGCCGAGAACGCCCCAAAAGGGCAGTTTCTCAGGATCCATAGGAACTGCAGTGATTTGATGAATTATGACCAACAATCATTACGCATAAAGACAAATTTTATGGAGAAAGGTTATAATGCATCAAAATTAGAAAATTCAAGGAAGGAAATAAGAGGGCAGGAAAGAAAAGACCTCTTAATCTATAAAACTAAGAATAAGATGCATACCCAAAATGTCCCTTTTATTTGTAATTTTAATACTCACAGTCGTCAGATTAGCTGGATCATTAAGAAATATTGGCCAATTTTATTGCAGGACCCAGCTTTAAACCAGATTCTCCCTACTAAACCTTGGATGATTTTTAGAGGTGCAAGAAATCTCAAAAACACTCTAGTATGGAGCTCTTTAAAAGAACATAATCATTCTCCTACTATTTTTAACAATGAAAAAGGTTTTTATGGTTGTGGCCAGTGTACAGCTTGCAAAAAATCTGGATGTAATAGAAGAGTAATGAAGGATATAATTATTGAGGGTAATAATAAAATTGAGATCAGACAGTTCATAACTTGTTACACTAAAAATGTGGTCTATCTTATAGTCTGCCCATGTGGACTGAGATATGTGGGTAGAACAACTAGACCCCTACATATCAGAATTAGAGAACATATCTACAAGATCCAAACAGGCTACGAACAACAGTGTTTCTAGCCACTTTAAATGGTTCCATAACCAAAAACCAGAAGGCTTAATATACACAGGGATAAATAAGATTAATAAAAAATGGAGAGTGGGGATTTTGTGAGAGAACTCGGAAAAAGTGAGATGGAGTGGATTTATAAACTCAACACTCTAATCCCTAATGGTCTTAATTCCGATTTTTAATTATGCAATTTTCCGGATTTGGCACATTGTTGCAATTTTATTTGTTAATTTTAATTCATGTGAATAAATTTACTATTTTTACATTTAAATCTCGTATCCTGGTTTCCAGCCTTCGATATTCTAAAAGAAGGGAGTGCAGTCCTTAACCTGCATATCGTTTGAAAATTGAGTCATTACTTGATGACTCTAGATTTGTAAGTACCCACTTGGCATTTCCCTTCTTGTAATTTTGGGCATTGTACCAGCAATACTGCGCAATTGTGTGCATTTCTATTTTCTCACAGAGAAAGCAGAATTACATCGCTAACAGGGGTGGGTCGCCTAAACGGACCCAGAAGTGATTTCAACTAGAGCTGGGTTGACAGCTCTCTGTTTGTGAGTGTAATACTTCTTAAAACACTAGGATTTAATCATTTATTTTGTATAATCTGCACTATGTTCGACTATTTTTTTTTATAGATATCAACGTATATTTCGTTCCCTCAAAAGAGAAAACTTCTATCAGAATTTAAACAGGTGATTCATTTTGTTTCATCTGTACTTAAATAAGCGCTACATTCTTTCTTTTGCTATATACTTTTCCAAAATGAGTTGAATTGATTCCAGGACGAAATTAATCTGACTTTGGGGATAAGAGGAGGGACTTTCTAAAATATGTCTAACTGCGTTTTGCCTTAAGTTATGTTTGATGCTGATATATAAAGAGGAGATGTCTGCTGAGACAAAAAAATATGATGGACAATTTTGAACCAACAGCTGGAGAATATGGTCCACATACTCAGATAATCTACAGGAGATATTTAATGTTATTCGTTTTTTTAAAAAGTGTCTCACTGCCTCCATTATGGAAGTAAATATATCCTGAGTGAGAAAATTGTTAATATTGAAACAAAACTATTGGCTTTTGAATAATTAAAGAATACTTAGTCCTTTTCTTAAAAAATGCATTTGAGCAAATGCATTTCATTCCTTAGTGTACAGGGCAAAATGTTCAAAGGCTATACATAAAAAGTAAACTTAGTAAATATTTCATTGTCTCAATTAAAAATATTAATTTCAAAAAAGGTTTTTTGTTTGGTTTGTTTATTTCACTGGTATTCATAAATATATTCCCAAAGAAAATTACAGTCTTTATTCTGTTCAAATGTTTTTTAATATTTTTAGATAAAATTGTACACTACAATAGTAACAAAGATACAATAAATTGTATAATTTGACAGTGTCAATAATACATAAAAAATTAAAACTAACAAAAAACAGGGAATATTGACAATAATATACATCCAAGAAAAAATTACTGTAAATTGTCATAAAAATAGAGAATAAAATAAACATATATTAAATATAAGTAAAATAATATGTCAACAGCTATTCAGTCTGGTGGGGAACATGGTCACAGTCCTGACAGCGGATAAATTACAAGGACCTACAGTCTTCATTCTTTGGTCTGTTTTAATATATCAGGAATTATATTTAGGTTGTTCATAAATTCACTTATTAAGCTATAATCTAATAATTATGATACTCCAATGGAAATGTTTGTGTTGGAGTTACGAGGGATATTTTATTTTTTTTTTAATTCTTTATTTTTGAGTGCAGAGATGATTACAAGCTTAATCGGTGACATATTTAGTATACAATATTATTGCAAACAATTGGTTCATATAGTCAAGAGGTGCTGCACTTTTTTTTTTTTTTGTCGAGTAGGATCATGAATTAAACAAGAATTGCAAGATAAAGATATTGGCATATATCCTGGCAGAATTAACAGCACATTTAATTGTTATAATACGACACGTTTGGAGTGCACGAGTAGCATTTATATGGACTAGTTAAACCATACTGCATACATCATGGAAGAATAGGTAGAGGAGAGACAAAGAAGGATAACATGGCTTATGCAGAGATTATACATACATGGTTCCACTAGCAAGCTCCCGCTAGGCTGATCGAACCTCACATGTGCATGCCTAAGAGGTGGTTAAATGGCTGCATGTTACGCTAGCTCTAAAGTGTGGATAGCATGAACACATAAAGCAGAACATGAGAGCAGCGTCAACATTGAGATCACCATACTTCGCTAGTGTAAAATGTCCACCCCATGTTGGTTCCATGTCTGCTTGGTGAGGGTCCGCGTCGGCCTGCTGGGCAGCCCGTCAGTGTGCAGTGCAGACTGCCACATTGGGACGTAAGGTATGATGTAGAGGCTAGAGACCGTCAAGATTGGTGCTTGATGTTAGGGCTGGCTGCCTGTTGAGTCCGGTAGCTTCCTCTCGGGGCCGCTGTGTTTCATGGCGTGCGTGGGGAGTGCTCGAGGTCAGCCCCGTTGTGGGAGCACCTGGCTCGGCTGCTGGGTCGGTGGTCGTTGTCGAGGATAAGTGTTGTGTGGTGTGGCAGGTCGTCCAAGCTGCTGTTTGTGGGACCACAGTGCAGGACAGGCAGGTCCTGGGTTCTTTTAGCCCTCTGGATCCATGCGTGGGGGGCCTTGTTGGCTTCTCTGACCTGTGACAGAGATCTTCCACCGATTTCAGCGCACATGTCACGATGATCCGCCATCTTGTGGGGCCAGGGCTTTGAGCACATGTGGAGACCAGTAATGCCGAGTGGTCACAGGGGATCCAGTTTTGGTCAGTGTCAGCGAATGCCTCTGCGCCAGCTTGCCTGTCGCTGTACCGCACCGCCTGATCAGTCTCCACAGTGGGGGCCCTCCCTCTGTCAGCTTTGATCGTTCTAGCTTGCACATGTTGCTGGCTTGCGGCGGCCATTTTGGGGAATACCGCCGGTGGGTTTTCTGCAGCAGGGTGGTAGTTTCGGCCCCGCGTGTCGTGCCATGGCAGAAGTTGCTGCGTGTATATGCAGACCGGGATGACCCCCCCGGCCCAGAGGGGGGGGGGGACGCTGGACACCGGCCAGAGACCCGGGAGAGCGGCCGTCTCATCCCGGCTCAAGCTCCTCACGCCTTGGGCCTTCATCGGGTTACGGAGGGCATCTTGAAGGGTATCCCCTCGAACCCCAGGATCTGGGGATCAGGGTGATAGTTGTTGCAGGTGGCTAGGAAGATTTTACCCCCAGTTTGCGCCGTTTTCGGGCCTCAAAGCGGGAGCTCAGACAAAGCGTGTCTGATCCCGTCGGCGGTCCGGCCCCGCCCCTCCACGAGGGATATTTTTGCAGTGCAAAAATATATTTTCATAAAGCAAAACGGACCACACACAGGAAGCTACTCGCAACCATGAAACCTATGAAACTTACACCGATGCAGTGATACCTATTTCATACAATATAATAATAAAAACGTCTCCTTGATTACTTTGCGGGAATGAATGCAGACATCACATGAATATCATGTTAATATTTTGGTGCTAACAGCCCATCCCTCCAAAAAAAGATAGTATTGCCTTTATTTCAAAATTTTTTGATATGGTATGGTAGGGTTCATTAAAGCGACTCTCAAAAATAAGTCTGTTCTTAAATAGTCACCTGAAATTTTTAACGATCTCTTCTGAACCTTGATTAGAGACTACATCTGAAAAATAACTTGGTGTATTCCTTTAAACAGCATACTGACTGTGGTACTGTCAATAACACATTGTAGGTATGTCTTATTTTCTATTAAGTATATTGGTGGTTTGTTATTCTTTGTTTTTTTTAAACTGTATGCTATATCATCAAGATTAGATTTCTGAGACTTCTTTGTTTTTTTATTGTACATTGATATTAATTGACACAAAATATTGTTTGATAAGAGATTTCAAACTTTGAATAGGCCATTCATTTATTGTTGTCTCATGCAGCTGTTCAGCTTTGTCTCTCTTCCAACTGATGTCTTGGAAATTGAAGTAAAAGATAAGTTTGCAAAAAGCCGTCCCATCATCAAGCGTTTTTTGGGAAAGTTGTCTATGCCCGTGCAGCGTCTGTTGGAAAGACACGCCATAGGGTAAGTCTTAAGCGGTTAATGTAAATGACTAAATATTTATGTATTTCTGTGGTGAAATGATACTGCTATCAAAATCTGCATTTAATTGCTTTCTGCTGAAACTTGAAATGCTGACGTTGATGGGCCAATTTATGGGTTTATCATTTTAGAACTCACCTTAGAAAAATGGTGCAAATTTTGCCTCCTGGTTGGACTTTCTGTATTGTGTAAATCAGTATTTCTCAGTTTTATGGAACAGTACTTCTGCAGGTCTTTAAAAAATGTGCTAAGTACCCCTGCCTCGAGAAAGTAGTTTCTATGTGTAATCTTCGTGCTCTTCCACCACTGCACCCTCGCACACTGTTTAGTGAAGCCGAGGGCTGAAAGAGCATAAAGATTACAACTCCCTCGCTGCTTCTGCCTCTATTCTCCTCCTGAAACAGTGTATTTGGGCAGAATTGGCATTGCTGCCCGGGTAGAAAGTGCCAACTCTGCATTAATGCAGAGCCGGCTGCGTCCTGGGGGCGCTATGGTAAAATATGAAGGTGGTCATATTCAGCACAGTGAGACACTTTATTATGTATGCGGCTGCTAATGCTAAGTAAACAGGATACTTGATAATGCTACAGGGTCTTTAGGCATAGGGTTTTAGAGGTAAAACAGTCTATATTTTGCAAGCTATGTTTCTGTTTAATTTATGCCACCTTTTGAATTTAAATTAAGAATACCTCTGCTTTTGCATTCTAAATTATAGAGATCGTGTTGTCAGTTATACCTTGGGTCGTAGACTTCCTACAGATCATGTCAGTGGACAACTGCAGTTTCGATTTGAGATAACTTCATCCATTCATCCGGGTAATGTACTGTCATTCTTTTCATTGTTGTGTTAGTTTAATTTATTTCATGGTTGTTAATGCCTTTGCATTTGTGTACATTTCTCCCTCCCTCCCTCTTTTGTAGCTTAGAATGTTTTGCTCCATTTAGGTAGAGTTTCCAAATGGCTTCCCCAAAAATATTGGACACAAGACACAATAGGTTCCCACCACAACAACGACAACACAAGACCCACCCAACCATCGATACAAGTATGAAAATATGGCACAAACTGAGGAAAATGACAGACATATCGCCTTTCCCATCCCCACTATATCCACTTACACAAAACCCTAACTTCCAAAAGGGAACCTCAGGGAAGGCATATGACCTCTATTATAAAGGTCCCTCGCTACAACTGCGAGACGTAGTTCTTGAGGGCAAAATAAAAAGCCTATTACAGCTCATACCAACGCATACACACACAGGAAACCAACACTTCCACTACAATCAACTGACATTTTATCAAAACCCAGAAGTTAATACCTAGAGAAGAAAGACCGCTAACAAGAGTCAAACAACTATGCATCTCTCATCCACTCGCGAAAAAGATTCTATCCACTGTGTACACAGTAATCAGGGAAATACAAGAACCAAACCTCCCAAGATATACGTTGAAATGGGCAGACAAACTCAAAACAAACCTCACACAAAAACAATGGCGTACTATTTTCAAAACCGCACATAACTCTACCGCCTCACTGACAGCACAAGAAAGCAACTTTAAACATACAAACAGGTGGCACTACACACCAGCACAAATTCATAAAATACACAACACGACCTCTGACCCCTGCTGGAGGTGCACACAGACAGAAGCTCACCATGCACATATCTGGTGGCAATGTCCGATTATATCCAAGTTCTGGAATGGAATCCATACTATCATACAACCACTTTTTCACACCAAATTCCCTAATGCACCTGGCCATTACATCTTTCTCCTAGCCCCACAGGGACTCACAAAAACTTCAAACACTTAGCCATGGCAGCTTCTCAATTGATACCCAAATTCTGTAAACAACCAAAACCCCCGTCAGTCAGGGAATGGATTTCAAGAGTAGAGGACATCAAACAGATGGAGGAACTAACACATGCCAAATTAGGATATGATGGGAAATTCACCAAGACATGGGAACCATGGAACACTTTCATTACACCTAAGTTATACAAAACAACCTGACTTAAGACCCTACTGACATTACAATCAGACGACCTGGTCGGTCAGGTCCACCTCTCTTTTGACATACGGAAGGATCGCAAGATCCGATTTCCAAGACCAACACTCATAGTAGACATCCATATATCTATCCATATATCTAAACCATCTGGAAGTTCACTGTAATCTCGGTTCAAAGTGTCTCTGTGGGTAACAAGATCCTGGTACTACAGTTAGTTAATGGGATGAATTGTCCTACAACAACTATGTTTGTTTAAGTGGACCTTCACACAACTGTAATCTAGATTATCGTATTTATGCTTATCCACTATGTTCAAATATGTTACGTTTAGAACTCAAATCGCTACAACTAATAGTATTGTTAAGATAGAATGTACTCTGTAACACGCTGAAACTACACACCAAGATGTACCTGTGCATTTGTTAATTGTAATTCGAACATTACTTCATTGCGCATACTGTACCCTCGCGCTACCAATGTTGTATTTACAATTGTAAAAACCAATAAAAATCTTAAATAAAAATAAATAAATAAATAAAATGCAGGGATAATTCACCTGAGATTGTTCTGGAATTAAAACTGCTTTTAATTAAATGTAAAAAAAAAAAAAAAAAAAGACACAATAGGTTCCTACAAAACAATATTCAAAGTAGAAGTTATTTATTGCCCAAATATCGAGTTGCTCAATTTATTCTCAACATATGGTAAAAGTATGTGCAACCACAGAATTGTTTATAAATCCCTTCTTCTTTCCTTCTAATAATAGGATATTTGCCATTTGGGTCACTGGTAACAAAAAAAAAATCTTGGTGACAAACCATTAAAAGTGAAATTTTAACATTCCATTTTCTGTCTTTGCTTGAACTTTGTAAGTACTTTAAACTATATTTAAACTATATACGGTGCACTTAGTAAGACTCTGCTATATATTGGTAGTATACAATATAACAGATATAAATGGAATATGGAATAAAAGATTAAAAAAAAACACGATATGTGTCACTGTTACCATAAAGGCTACACACCGCTACACAAACATGTAAAACACTTAAAGACTCATTAGAACAATAATAAAAATAATCATTGCACTTAACAAATCTGAAAGCCATTTCATTGTACTATGGCTTTTTAAAGGATTTACAGCAGGCTTCACAGCAGGTGACATTAACTAAACTGTCTCATATGCGTATGGCATGCTTTTAGTGCTGCAGGTCTTTCCTGCTGAGACTGACTCACCTAAAATCATGATTTACTTGATGAGGGGAGTTTGAAGCATCTAAAAATGTAGATGATCAGTTAATTTGGTGTGGGTCCTCCAAGGAAATTATTAGTTGATTACTGTTGACTGCGTATTTAAACAAGGTTGCTAAGAGTGGAAAAGGATCCATTAATTTGAAAGAATTCTTACTTTATCTTATACTAGTGCTTGCTAAAATTTCTCTAGAATCTTCCAAACAGAAGGACATGCGCACATGGAGTGGTGGAGATGCTATGGTCTCTCAACATTATAACTGATCAAATGATATTATATTATATCAATAAAACTTGTTATCACAAAATTAATTTTGAGCAAATCCAGTAGAAAGCAATTTAGGGTATACATTTCCTTTTTTTTAAGCATCTTATTGTGATGAGGTTACAATACTAATCACCCCAGCCGATATTAAAGGGACACTATAGGCACCCAGACCACTTTATCTCATTGAAGTGATCTAGGAGCACTATCCCTGTCCCCTTAACCGTTCAATCTAAAAGATTGCATTTTCAGAAAAACTACACAATTTATATTGCAGGGTTAATACTGCCTCAAGCAGCTGTCCACTAAACTGTCTTTAGAGGCGCTTCCAGCTGTTTCACGGAGTTTAACCCCATGAAACGATGCTAGGCATCCTCATGTTGTGCATGAGGACATCCAACATGTTCAAATCATTTTTAGATTACTCAATATTAGTTTTACCCTTTTCTAAAGGAACCACATCTACAAAGCCTTTGGTTTTTCAGGTAATGTGCTTTAGTTTCTGGAGAAGGTGAGGTATGGATGATGGCTTGTGGTTGAGAAAGGGCCACATGAAGTTTGTCATATTTAGAGTTACTTTTAGGATGGAGCAATATAGCCATTATATGGGGCCTATTTACATTGAGAAATCTATTAGGCCTTTAAAGTGGAGGATTGTTTGCTTTTCCAACATGTTCCTTGCAGGTAGGTGACCAAAATCTACGAAGATGTGTTGGAACTATTTACCTTTTACCGGGGACCTAAGACCAGCAACATGCCATGAAAGACTAGTAATGGCATTATTTTAGTATAATGGAGACATATCACTAAGGTTGTGAGTCATCAATCAAGGAGGGTTTACTATCCAGCAAATGGGAGTAAAAAAATTAAAAAGTACAGAAGACATAATGTTATAAATGAAATGGGAGGAAACAACCTAAAATAATAGAAATGTAACTTAAATTCATATTTAAACTTAGTAATGAAAGTAAAATAAACAATGAATAATAAGTTAATTCAATAACATTAATAGTTCTGGATGACCTAATGCAGTATTTTTTTTAAATTGACTCTTTTTATTCACTGAGTTCTTCATGATCTCTGGAATTACTGTAGTCACATTGCTAAAATATTTAAATAGTATGTGTCTTTGAATATATAGAATTATTATTTTGATACAAGTATAGAAAATGATTATTGCTTATGATATTTACTCATTTTATTATATCTACTTTCAGATGATGAAGATGTCTCCATTACTGCAGACCCAGTGGCAGTAGCAAGCCATACAAGTCCCATTCGCATTCCTGCTGAGGAAGCATCTAATGGACTACAAAGGAGAACATCAGTTTGTATAGCAAACTCAGCGTTGTCAAATGGATGCATTTCAGCTGGTGCTAGTGGCAGAACCTCTGCAGTTAACAGCACGTCTACTAGTCAAACCAGTTTACACAAAAACTCAAAAGAAACCACAGAAACGGATTGTCTTTCAATAAACGCTGACGAGAACATGGAATTTAGCCAAGCAGAAGTGACTTCACCTGGGGCTGTCTTGGATTCCGACCAGGGACAGTCAGAATCTACAACTGAAGATTCTGAACCCAAAGTGGAGAATGGAGAAGTTAGTGCTGCCAATCAAATAGTTGACACAGATACAATCAATTCAGATGAGGCAACTGTATTAGTGGGGGCCTGCAAGGATGAAGAGACAAATCCACAAGAACCATCAGGATTATGTCAGGAGCAGGATACAGAACCTAAACTTAGAAACACAGTAAAGAGGAAAACTAGGCCTTGCTCGCTGCCTGTGTCAGAATTGGAAAGTGTTATAGCATCAGCTTGTGGGGAGCCTGAAACTCCTCGTACCCATTACATTAGGATTCATAATTTGCTCCACAGTCTCCCTTCTGCTCAGATTTTAGGGGATGGAGAAGAAGAGGAGCCAAACAGTGTGGATATTGATGAAGAATCCACCGTTAAGGAGCTTTCTGAAAAAGATGTTGTTAGTGAGACAGAAACTGTAATGCCTGACCCTACTTCTGAAATTGTCGAAGATGAAAATGATGATCTAGAGAACAGTAGAAGTACTTTACCCCTTGATAATTCAATTGAAAACCTCCCTAGTTGTAACCTTCTTTGTGTGGATGGAGATCTACCTAGAACTGAAAGTGAAAGTGGATCTAGCCCTAGATTACATGGTGATCATGACTGTGATACTTGTGACACCTCATGCTACAGCACATCTTGCTATAGCACCTCTTGTTACAGCACTTCCTGCTACAGCCCTTCGTGTTACGATAGCCACAACCGTTTCTCTAGTCACACACGCTTTTCTTCACTGGACAGTGCCAGGATCTCTGAAAGTACTGTTTTCTCCTCCCAAGATGATGAGGATGAAGAAAATAGTGCTTTTGAATCTATGCCTGATTCTAATCAAAGCCCAGAGCCTGACAGAGACAATAATGATGGCTCCATACAATGGTCAGATGATGTCTCTGGCCAAAGTGGGAATTCAGACAGAACTTCTGGTGGTATGGATTCTCCTGTGGCAGGGCCAAGCAGTAGAATAGAAGGTTAGATTATTTCTCTGCATTTTAATATTATTTCCAATACTTAATTAAGTCCTTAACTACTGCAATATTAAAAAAAAAAAAATTGTGACTTTGGTTTGAAAAATAGTGTTCCTATATAGCACTTAAACCAATGGCAAAACAGCAATATTTGGCAAAGAAAATGTTCTTTAACCCCTTAATGACACAACTTCTGGAATAAAAGGGAATCATGACGGAATATATCCGTCGTCTGTCCTTAAGGGGTTAAAGGGATTCTCCAGTGCCAGGAAAACAAACCTTTTTCCCTGGCATTAGAGATTCCTGGACTGCCCCCTTCCCACCCCCCCACCCCCCCATCCTATGTCGCTGAAGGGGTTAAAACATGGGAATGGCCCCTAATTGAGCCAACAGGATCCTGATAAAAAATAACTCAGCACCCAATATAATACCAGGAGACCTAGACCCAGAATCAGGATTGTCAATATTCTGAGAAAAGATGAAAGGCTTTTTAGAACAAGGAAGGATCTGAGAAGTGTCGTTTTATTGGGCACCTGTTTGCAAAAGTGGTCACTGGGTGACAATAAGGTGGCCACATGTGATTTTAATGATGTACTAATATTGTATATGTTTTGCAAATTCATATACAGTTATTGCGTTTTTGTTTTTTTTTCATATTAGAGGTGTAAGTAGCCAGCAATATAAACTGTTTTGTTTTTGGGTGATTTTCTAAAAAGGCCATGTTTACAGATCTGGGGCTGGAGAGACATGCTATAGACCCCAGAACCGCTACATTAAGTGGTAGTGGTTCTTGTGCTTAGTGTACCTTTAAAGGAACACTATAGTCACCTAAATTACTTTAGCTAAATAAAGCAGTTTTAGTGTATAGATCATTCCCCTGCAATTTCACTGCTCAATTCACTGTCATTTAGGAGTTACTTAGTTACATAGTTACATAGCTGAAAAGAGACTTGCGTCCATCAAGTTCAGCCTTCCTCACATATGCTTTTGCTGTTGATCCAAAAGAAGGCAAAAAACCCAGTCTGAAGTGCTTCCAATTTTGCAACAAACTAGGAAAAAAATCCTTCTTGACCCCAAAATAGCAGTCAGATGTCTCCTTGGATCAAGCAGCTATTAGCCCACTAATTAGAAATTGTATCCCTGTATGTTATGTTTTTGCAAGTATTTATCCAATTGCAATTTAAACATCTGTATAGACTCTGACAAAACCACCTCTTCAGGCAATGAATTCCATATCCTTATTGCTCTTACTGTAAAAAAACCTTTTCTTTGCCTTAGATTAAATCTCCTTTCTTCAAGCCTAAATGTGTGACCTTGTGTCCTATGTATAGCCCTGTTTATGAATAGATTTCCAGATAATGGTTTGTACTGGCCCCAAATATATTTGTATAATGTTATCATATCCCCTCTAAGGCGCCGTTTTTCCAAACTGAAGAGATTTAACATTTTTAACCTTTCTTCATAACTAAAATGCTCCATTCCTTTTATCAATTTTGTAGCTCGTCTCTGCACTTTTTCTAGTGCCGTGATATCCTTCTTTAGAACAGGTTCCCAAAATTGCACAGCATATTCAAGGTGTGGTCTTACCAGCGATTTATAAAGAGGCAAAATTATATTTTCATCTCGAGAATTTATGCCCCTATTTATACATGACAAAACCTTACTGGCCTTAGCAACGGCAGATTGACATTGCATATTGCTACCTAATTTATTGTCTATAACAATTCCCAAATCCTTCTCGAGTGTGGTTATCCCTAGTTCACTACCATTTAGGGTTTGTTTCTGTTTATGCAGCCCTAGCCACACCTCCCCTGGTTATGATTGACAGAGCCTGCATGAAAGAAAAACTTGTTTCACTTTCAAACAGATGTCATTTACCTTAAATAATTGCATCTCAATCTCTAAATTGAACTTTAATCACATACAGGAGGCTCTTGCAGGGTCTCGCAAGCTATTAACATAGCAGGGGATAAGAAAATCTTAATTAAACAGAACTTGCAATAAAGAAAGCCTAAATAGGGCTCTCTTTACAGGAAGTGTTTATGGAAGGCTGTGCAAGTCACATGCAGGGAGGTGTGACTATGGTTCATAAACAAAGGGATTTATCTCCTAAATGGCAGAGGATTGAGCAGTGAGGCTGCAGGGGCATGTTCTATACACCAAAACTGCTTACACCAAAACTGCTCACTGATGGCATTTGAGGCATGCTGTATAAACTGTTTTAATCTAACATATTGTTATATTTATGTATTTAAAGCAATTCCCACTGAAACTAATGAAATGATCTTACTTTTGCTCTTGTTTTATACCTTGGTTTTTTCGTTTTCTTTATACTATTATTAGCTATTATCATTGCGATTACAGTGTTCTGTCAGATCACATAGAAAATGCCAATAAGAGCAATACAATTTGGCACCTACTGTGCATTTGTGTTATAAAATTACTATTTTATAACTAAAACCACGATGAACATAGCAAAGTAATGAAATTAAAATAAAGGCATGGCTAGTAAATTGCACATAGTCATTCAATAAATGGGGATTGCTGGGAATTCAATATGAATTTAAAATTTAAAGTTCACTTTGAATTGCTATAGTTTGGATTTCGAACAGTTCACACTTACGTGAATAACTCTAATAGTGTTTAATAAACCTCTCCTTCATTCTACCATGTTCAATACAAGGAGTACTTTTCTTTTTCATGATAATCACATTCTTTAAAAACTACCCAAAGCAGAAAGAAACCTAATAACCTGATAAAATCATACAGTTTGATTTCATTCATATCATTTCTAAGCTTACTTTCTATTCTCGTTTTTGCTGTCTCAATTCCCTTTTACAGTCCTAATTTTAAGATTGACATCATATGTGTGCAGTAATGGGATTAAGAATGGACCAAAACACTAGTGTAGAGCATTTTAATGAGATGAAATGTACATTTTAATAATACTTAAACAACATATTGTGTACCTATTGTGTATTATTATAAACCTAAAGTAATGTCAGTGCTTAGATTCTTTTGATTTTATAAAGATGCCAAATCGCAAATGTAAATACTATTAGTATCCATGTGAAAAGCTCTTAAAGACTAATTAGATTTTCATTTTGAATACATTTTGAATTTACACAAAAATGCAAAATTAAACCAGTAGACATACAAAATACACATTTTAAATCTTTAAAGATTACTTATAATAATTAACAAACCTAATGTGCTAAGTCCACCAACTGTGTCAAAGTATCCCAGAGTAGGTGGGTTCTGTTTGTTCCCTGATTTTCTCATATCTTAAAAAAAAACACTTTTGTTTGTTGGGTGACCTTATGTTTACATATATCATGGATTTCCTCTAAATGCTTTGTTCTAAGTGTCATAAATCTTGGTTAGATTTCTAAATTCTTTATTTTCCTAGTATAGAACAAGGTGTGTGTGTGTGTGTGTGTATATTCTGTACTTCTTAGCCTGACTTCCGTTAAATGTGCAGGTAATTTACTAATTACCTGATACTTTTATTTTTAATAATTTTATCCCCCAAACCAACTATGACCGTGTACAGATGCCTTGTGTATCTTCTTCCCACTTCTCTGGAAGAAGGTGGTAATTGGAATATGTTTTAAACAATTGCTAATTTTTTTTTAATTTGCCTGCAGTTGACACAAAAGTGTGTTTTGAGTATTTCTTACTTAGGTTATCATTTGTTCTTTGTAGAGCTCTGAACGACAAATGGTAATGTTAGACCAGTTCTGATACCTACTAAACTCTTTCTATTTCTAGGTGATGGTCCTTTTCCAATTAACTCCCCAGCAACTCCACCTGTAACTCAACTTCCTTCGTTGAGGTCGGATCACCATCATTACCCAACTATAGATGAACCTCTTCCACCAAGTAAGAACCCATTTGTGTCATTTGCAATAGAATATGAGATTGAAGTATTTTCTTGATTTTCCATTTCATACAGTACCTAAAGCTGTCCATATGAATGCTGGCTTCATCAACTATTTCAGTACTGAACTGCTCGCAAGAAAACAGTTTACATGGAACACTGCAGAATACTGGAATCATTTTTAATATAAGGAGTACTGATTAGTGAAATAGTTATTCCAGTTCAAGTAGACACAATACTTACAAGAAAAAGTTAGCACAGCAATAACGATCCATCAAATGCCTGTTAGCATCTTCAAGGTCTTGAAACTCACTAAAAACACTTTTTCTAACAATTAAGAAGTACCCATCGCAGGTACTTCACATAGGTGTAATTAATTGTAATTGTAGTTAAACTGCTTATTTGTCCTTTAATTGGTATAAGTAATTAACACAAAATTGTTAGTCAACACAATACCTAAAATGTTTATTTAGAGGTGCCCTAAAGAAACACACGCGCTGCATTGCATTGTTCATGTGGCATATAATAAGTTAATATTACATCTGTCTTTTATTTGCCTTCCCAATGCACTTGACTGTGTGATTAGCCCCTTAATGTCTCCTTGGGGGTATTATGCCATCCTCCACAGAGTGGGCTTTAATGACGTTTAACGCTCTAACATTTTGTGTGAGCAGGGATAAATCCTTGCTCAAACCTGGGAGACCCTCTGTCAGCTTTGGCTATATTTAGTACAGATGAGCTGGATGTATCGAGCAAAGTGAGCACTGCATACAGTCCTTTAAATTCACTTAAATTTCGCATGGATATGCGATCTTGTTCGGTAATTGTCAGGATGCCAGAGCTCAGAAGGAGACCCCTGAAAAGACACTGACAGGTTCTCGCTGCATGCCCCCCTGCTGATTGTGATTGGTGCTGGGCTTTGACAACTGCCCGGCACTGATCACAGTATTACAGCATGCAGGTTGAAATGTTTTCTTGTGAGGGTTAAATCCCTGCTCACACAAGGGAGATACAGGTATCAATCAATACTGGGGTGTGCCCTCTATCACACCTATATTTAGTGGCCCCAGACTGACGGGTGAACTGTATGCAGGGCTCAAACTGAGCTTCATGCAGCCCTTTAAATTTTAAATTCTGAGCCTGCATATCCCCCCTATTATCGGCACAGACAGCATGAGAAGGAGATTTCCGTGTCTACTGAAAACAGCTAGTAGATGGTGAACAGACTGCTCTCTACTGATTACAGTCTACGGTTAGGGTTTGCGTTAGCTTTAGTGTTTGGTTAGTATTAGTGTAGGATAAGGGTTAAGGCTGGGTTAGGGTTATTGCTCTTTTAGGGTTAGGGATAGTGTAGGGGTAAGGTCAGGGAAGGTTTACGGTTTGTGTTAGTGTAAACGTAAGGTTATGGTACTTTTGCTGTAGGGTTGTGGTTTTGGTATAGGGTTAACATTAACTACCAAAGATTAATTTAGATCCTAGACATGAGGCTTTTAACAATCAGGACCGATATGTTCATCTATTATGAGTTCCTTTTCTTAAGTTGCACTTAATGTGTACAAATTATTACTTATAGGTTATTAAAAGGAAGTCCTTTCTATCCTTTAAAAAAAAAAAAAAACAATATAATATGGTAGTACAAACACATAGTATATATATTTTTTTTGTCCCGATGCACAGGCATGAGATACACATAAATCAACACAATGCCCATAGCAGTATGCACAACAACTCAGTAGTACAGTGCAAATAATAGCATGGGGAGTGAGGGCTTTTTTCAAATTAAAAAGTGAAAAGAGCTTAAAACTCAAAATAGCACAAATAGCTATATGGACCCCAGGGAGGCCTCACAGAAACTGTAGGTGTCGTGGCAGAAGGATTATATACAAGGAGCAGAAACAAAAAGCATCAAGTGACGGCTGAAAAAATATGTATTGGAGTTATGAGAACAATCAACCGATTCCCAAGTTAGGAATGGGTATTACAATAGTGCAATTCCTACTATATGAAGCTCCAGGAGTGGTCCAGGGAAAAGCATTGTACCAGCCCCAGGCTGGAAAAGAAATCCGCACCATACGCTCACACACCCAGCAAAGTAGGGTGCCTAAGTCCTTCCCCCAGGGGGATCGTGTAGGGACCAGGAGCTTATGTTGCTGCATCTCTGTCGTCTTCTAATGACCCTCCATGGTAGTGGGTGGTGTATTAGGGACAAACTTCATATGGCTCTTCATTCAGGCAGGCATAGGGAAATGTCTCCTTCATACTGACATTTGTCTTCATCCATAAGTCATGTATCAGATGGTGTCTGGGTCGATTGGTGAGATAGCTTAGCCCAAAAACTCTCATAGATGTAATCAAACTTGGTCAGAATACCTCCTGACAGCAGGTCAGATTCCAGGCTGCCTCCGGGGTTGCTAATATCCATACGTGAATATGTAAATTATGTTGCCTGTGAAGCTACATATAGTTAAAAATTAAAAGTGCAGCAGAACTATATATTTTTTTACAGTTCAAATAATCAATCAATAGCCATAACATTTGACAGCATCAGGGGGCAGGTTGATGTCAATGTTATATTTGTATTATCTTCAATATATTTTATACAGATTGGGAAGCTCGTATAGATAGCCATGGAAGGGTGTTTTATGTGGACCATGTGAACCGGACAACAACATGGCAACGTCCTACTACAGCAGCAACACCTGATGGCATAAGCAGATCTGGGTCTATCCAGCAGATGGAGCAGTTAAACCGCAGGTAGGTTTACTCTTTTTATACGTTATATACTTCTACATGCTTTGCATCCTTTATTCTTTTGAAATCCACAGTAACGAGTTCCCTGCGAGCAATCAAAGGCAACAGCGCATGTTTGCGAAGTCTGGCAATGCTGCCCTCAAACCTTACCAAAAGTTGAGGATTTTGAGATGTGTTCTGGACCTGAATGGAACTCAGCTCTGCTCAGGGGTATCTCTAGAAAACATGTGCTCTTAGCTAAGTCCCTAAGACACAACTATTCCTTGTCACTGTTTTTGAAATAATGTTGCAGATATATGTCAGACCATGTACTCATTACAAAATGCTTGTTAATTAAAGGTATCAAAATATCCAAAGGACAATTGCAACAGAAAGGCCAGAAGAAGACGCTGCTGCTGCTGCTCACAGTGACAGAATTCCTGGTGTTGGCGACTCGGAGACAGACCTTTCCCAGCCAAACTCTGGTATAAAACTTTTATTCTACAATGCATTAGAATTTTTTTTTTCTCATTTGTTTTTCTTCCATTACAGTTAAGTTCTATTGTATAGATTATGTTTATGTATTTTTATAACTTATATGTTATTCTTTTCTGCTTATGTTTAGTTATCTTTTTGTTTGTTTTGCATGTGTTTTTATTTCATTAGTATTGTGGTATCTGTTTTGTTTTTTGTTTTATTTGGAATGTATGGGCTATTTCCTATGCTCGTCGCTATTAGTTACTCATGCTGAGGTGGATACCTAGACACCCACATTCAGGGCCAGTGCAAGGATTTCTGCCGCCATAGGCAAAGATCCATTTTGCCCTCATGAAAGCAAATACAATGTTACAGAGGTTTATTCACTAAACTCTGAATTGCAGTGAGTTGAAAACCAAATTGCAAAGTTTAAGCAAAAACAGCTGAACTCTGACTGTAGCCAAACTGGAGAATTCTTCTAGATCAGATTCTTTTAGATCAGCTATTTTGGCCTAAATTTTGTCATGTGGTTTCCAGTTAGGTCTGCCTTATACACACATACTGCTTAATGCATACATCCATAAACACACACTGCCTAATACCTACATCCATACACACATACCGCCTAATACATGCATCCATACACACATACTGCCTAATACCTACATCCATACACACATACTGCCTAATACCTACATCCATACACACATACTGCCTAATACCTACATCCATACACACATACTGCCTAATACCTACATCCATACACACATACTGCCTAATACCTACATCCATACACACATACTGCCTAATACCTACATCCATAAACACACACTGCCTAATACCTACATCCATACACACATACTGCCTAATACCTACATCCATACACACATGCTGCCTAATACCTACATCTATACACACATACTGCCTAATACCTACATCCATACACACATACTGCCTAATACCTACATCCATACACACATGCTGCCTAATACCTACATCCATACACACATGCTGCCTAATACCTACATCCATACACACATAATGCCTAATACCTACATCCATACACACATACCGCCTAATACATGCATCCATACACACATACTGCCTAATACCTACATCCATACACACATACTGCCTAATACCTACATCCATACACACATACTGCCTAATACCTACATCCATAAACACACACTGCCTAATACCTACATCCATACACACATACTGCCTAATACCTACATCCATACACACATGCTGCCTAATACATACATCCATACACACATGCTGCCTAATACCTAAATCCATACACATATACTGTCTAATACCTACATCCATACACACATGCTGCCTAATACCCACATCCATACACACATGCTGCCTAATACCCACATCCATACACACATACTGTCTAATACCTACATCCATAAACACACACTGCCTAATAACTACATCCATACACACATACTGCCTAATACCTACATCAATACACACATGCTGCCTAATACCTACATCTATACACACATACTGCCTAATACCTACATCCATACACACACGCTGCCTAATACCTACATCCATACACACATACTGCCTAATACCTACATCCATACACACATACTGCCTAATACCTACATCCATACACACATACTGCCTAATACCTACATCCATAAACACACACTGCCTAATACCTACATCCATACACACATACTGCCTAATACCTACATCCATACACACATGCTGCCTAATACATACATCCATACACACATGCTGCCTAATACCTAAATCCATACACATATACTGTCTAATACCTACATCCATACACACATGCTGCCTAATACCCACATCCATACACACATGCTGCCTAATACCCACATCCATACACACATACTGTCTAATACCTACATCCATAAACACACACTGCCTAATAACTACATCCATACACACATACTGCCTAATACCTACATCAATACACACATGCTGCCTAATACCTACATCTATACACACATACTGCCTAATACCTACATCCATACACACACGCTGCCTAATACCTACATCCATACACACATACTGCATAATACCTACATCCATACACACATGCTGCCTTATACCTACATCCATACACACATACTGCCTAATACCTACATCCATAAACACACATACTGCCTAATACCTACATACATAAAAACACACTGCCTAATACCTATATCCATACACACATGCTGCCTAATACCTAAATCCATACACATATACTGTCTAATACCTACATCCATACACACATGCTGCCTAATACCTACATCCATACACACATACTACTGTATAATACCTAAATCCATACACACATACTGTCTAATACATGCATCCATACACACATACTGCCTAATACCTACATCCATACACACATACTGCATAATATCTACATCCATAAACACATGCTGCCTAATACCTACATCCATACACACAACATGCTGCCTAATACCTACATCCATACACACATACTGCCTAATACCTACATCCATAAACACATACTGTCTAATACCTACATCCATACACATATACTGTTTAATACATGCATCCATACACACATATTGCCTAATACATCCATACACACATACTGCCTAATACCTACATCCATACACACATACTGCCTAATACCTACATCCATAAACACATGCTGCCTAATACCTACATCCATACACACATGCTGCCTTATACCTACATCCATACACACATGCTGCCTAATACCTACATCCATACACACATGCTGCCTAATACCTACATCCATAAACACACACTGCCTAATACCTACATCCATACACAAATGCTGCCTAATACCTATATCCATACACACATACTGTCTAATACCTGCATCCATAAGCACATGCTGCCTAATACCTACATCCATACACACATACTGTCTAATACCTACATCCATACACACATACTTTCTAATACATGCATCCATACACACATATTGCCTAATGCATACATCCATTCACACATACTGCCTAATACATGCATCCATACACACATACTGACTGATACCTACATCCACACACAGACACTCCCTTACAGTCAAACACTCACATAATTATTTTTTTAGGTCTACCCAGCCTCCCTACCAGTGTGGGGCAGTTTCTCACTCCTCCAGCACGCTGTTTAGTATGCCGTGGCCGGAATGATGTCAAATTCCAGCTCCTAGCATCACAGAGGGCGCGCGAAGGAGGAGTGGGAAGCAGCAAGAACAGGCTCCCTCGCCCCCCATACTGTCGCCACCTGCCTCCTCTCCTCTGGCATTCATCAGCAGAGCAGGCACCTGCTATCAAGGTAAGCTGGTGCCTGCCCTGCCATACTGAAGGACAGCGTTGAAGGCACCCTGAGGTGGCCAGATGGTGCCTTCAGCGCGTGAGGATTGGCCTGGTTCTGGGGAGGGGGGCTCAAGAGCCACTCACCCAGCATGCAGCTTAAGACAGGGGAAACATCCCTGTGGGCGCCCCTGCAGGCCGGCGCCCTAGGCGAATGCCGGATTCGCCTAACAGTTGCCCCGGCCCTGCCGACATTATGCCAACATTGTAAAAGGTACTAACTGGGACAAAAATCACTTGATAGGAAGCCATTAAAACTGGTTTTGTTTGCCAGTTACTAAATGATGCAACAATTTTTCTATGAGTAAAAAGAAAAAGCTATTTTTTGTTTGCATT
The DNA here is from genome assembly GCF_036172605.1 of Pelobates fuscus. Taxonomy (NCBI): domain Eukaryota; kingdom Metazoa; phylum Chordata; class Amphibia; order Anura; family Pelobatidae; genus Pelobates; species Pelobates fuscus. The sequence goes on along the minus strand of NC_086320.1, from coordinate 276,356,042 downwards.
AATGCTAAACCTAGTGACAGAGGTGCAAGGTTTTACTATCAGTAGAATGCAGTGCATTGCTCATATAAGATGTAATGAAAGTAGAATTAGTAAGTTAATACATACTTGGGTCTGTGAAATCCCAGCAAGTAATTAGAGAAAGCCAGTTGAGTCCCTCACACTGACAGAGCTGATTATCTCTCTCTACACCCAATAACTAATTTGAAAAAGTGAGGTTCATTGAACAGTGAGTTGTTTATTACCATATTTTTAGCTTGCTTATGTTCTCACTAATTTTAAAAGTTAATGCAAACTTCTCTCAACCGGAAGAATTTGTATATCTAGGGATTAGAATAAATAAACATATAAATAGACTAATGGGAACAAAGTTCTTACTAATTATTTCTTAAGAAATAATATAAGCTAGCCATCATATACTTCCAGACTGTAAAATAAGAGATAAGATTAATGAGACATCACTACTGTACCAAGAAAATGTATGAGTGACTCATGAATAAATGTGGATTGAGAAATGTATTCCCTATAAATTGAGGTGTTAACTCCCTCCCATTATTCATTTTATTGGCTGAGATACAATCTCTCACAGGATTGAATTAAAGAAAGTTAAGAACTCGGTGATAATTAAAAAAAAAAAAAAAAAAAAGGTTAAATTAGGATTAAGTCTAAAGAGAGACAGGAGGAGGGAATACACTATTGATGATGACTCTTTACCAAAGCCTTAAACAATGATGTATCTGAAAAATATTTTGGCTGGTATTGTCTGAAATGGAAAAAAAAAGAAAAAAAAAGTTAATGCAAAGTGTCCACGTTTGTGTATTCCTGTTGCCAAGTAGTAAGGGTGAATGTGGTACCATTCAAATAAAAACATAGAGAACTGTTTCCCCAATGATCTGTTATAAATACATTCCCCTGTAATAATGCGACTGAACAGAAACAAATCTTAAATGTTGCTAGCAAACACACACTATTTTATTTTAATTTTTTTATATGGAGTTTTAATTATGATAAGTCATAAATATAAGCTACTGCAACAGTTGCTTTAATGCATGTGCATCCACAATAACAATAATTTCAGTTATTTATATAGTGCCAACATATTCCACAGCGCTGTACAATAAGAAACAAAACAAACATTTCATTCTAAAAGAACATGTGTGACATACGGGAGCAGAAGCACAAACAATCAATTTACAATCTAAAGGAATAGATCAGGGCATTAAATAGTACTAGTAATGGAGCTTAGATCAGGATATCAGAAACAATACAGATGGCAGAATCAGACAATTAATCCTGGAGATATTCCGGGATAAACGTGGACAATCCATTTTTTTAAATGAAATAACATCGTACATTTGCTGTAATTCCACCTGGCGTTCAGTAAGTTACAGGCGCTCATTTTATAAGATGACTGATGGGTTCATTTCAATGCTTGTCTTGAAATGAGCATTGTTAATGTTCATACTAAAAGCCAGTAGATGTTTTGGGGTAAAAATAATGTCAGGTTTCCTTGGTTTACCCCATGCATTTGGCTCTCCCTGGCAGAACTCATGTTTGCCTTCACTAATACCAAAAACCACTGCATTTACAGTTTTGCAAAATGACCACAGGTCAATGAAAAGGAACATATTTGAATATATTGCTATAACAAATCTGCCAAATCTGACACTATAAAGGCTTGGTCAGCACAAACATACGTCACTTGTGATCATCTGGGAAAGTTGGTCACATTAGCTGAAGGTGTGAAGTTGACTTAACAAATTTATCCACAAGGGTGGTCATTTTTACTGTCTACCATGGAAACCAGATGTTACTTAATGTTTAATGTTTCCTTTTCATTTTCATGGGTGATACTAAAGAAAATATTGTCAGCCCCTTATTATCAATTATTAAATGTTTGAAAAGTTTTGACACATGAAATCGGTAACCACTAAAGTCAGAGGCAGAAATGACTTATTTGACTGTTAATAATTCTGACAAGAATTGAAGGAGAACATTACATCTACACATATGTGTCCCACACCTCAGAAATAAAAGAATTTTCAAAACATTTAATATGGTTCACGGGAATCCCTGTTTCTTTTAGTTGACCAATTGTAGCTGCATCAATTTACTCAAACAAAAAATGCAAAAGCAAAATTCATAGTCTTCTAAGTAGCTAAGAATAAATGGAGTTGGTAAAGTTGAAAGTAACACAGTGATGCTGTAAACAGAGAAAAGTATAGGAAAGTAAGATTGGGCAGCAAATCACCACATGATGATGTGCCTTAAAGATATACTATAGTCACCAGAACACCAACCTAACTTAGTTGTTCTTGTGAGTAAAGTCAGGCATCTTTTCAGAGAAAAGGCAGTGCTTACATTACTGCACAGGAACACCTCCAGTGGCTGTCACTCAGACTCCACTGAGGTGCTTCCTGGGTTAATGATGCAAAATGTACAACACTGATATTCAGCGTCTCCACGCTCTGCATGAAGACACTGAACTTTCTCCATAGAGAAAGGTTGATTTTATACATCTCTATGAGGAGAAGCTGATTGGCGCAGCCGTTTTGCCATGCATGCCTATGGGAAAGCATTGGATTGGTTGAGATCATCAATTCGGATGATCTAGGCCAGGCATAGGCAACCTTCGTCACTCCAGATGTTTTGGACTACTTTGCCAGCATTATGGGTGTAAGAGCATTATGGGAGATGTAGTCCAAAACATCTGGAGTGCCGAAGGTTGCCTATCCCTGATCTAGGCCAAGGAGGCAGATCGGGGGTGAAACCAACTTCAGCTCTGAAAAAAGTTTTTACTTATTTAAGGGGGGCAGGAGGACCTAACATGGTTTCAATGGTGTTCCTTTAAGTTTCCCATTCCAGTCCCCAAAATATTGACAATTCCTTTCAAGAAAAAAAACATGGTACTATCTAAATATTGTTACTGTTTATAATTGTCTTAATTATTGTGATTTTTGCAGTCCTTTCTGTCATTGTTTTAAATGTTCTCATTGTTATTTTTTTTTACATTAAATGCACACTATAATTTTGCTTTCTTACTTTTATTTTTTTTACAGAGCCAAGAAGAGAGGGGTCTCTAACAACTATAAATTCCCAAAAAATCACCTTATTGCTGCAATCTCCATCTGTGAAGTTTATAACAAACCCTGAGTTTTTCACTGTGCTGCATGCTAATTATGTAAGTGACAAGTTATATGTGTGAATTTAGAAATACACACTACTTCAAAGGAGATATACATGTGGTTTAATGTGCTGACAGTCTATTGAAATATGAAACAAGTAGACTCATTCTGTGGAGCAGCTGTAGTCTAAATCAAAGCTACAACCTTTTTATTGTACAAGTAACACATGGGAAATATGTCTGATTTAAGGATGGAAAATTATCATTTGTCACCCTGGTCTAATTATATTTATAGACCTCTTGGGAGGTATGAACTAACCAACCGTACGTAGTTGGAAAAAAAACATACCAAGAAACTGTGTGTGAAAAAAGTCTCAATCATTGTTCCTTTGATTCTTCTAATTTGCACCTTGACCTTAGCCACCAGAAATAATTAAAAAAAATGAATATGATAGTTTTGGTGGGAAATCTAGTGAATTTAACTGCATATGGAAAATACCACTTAAATGAAATAGTATGCAAAACGAATGCATTAAGGTTTATTTTTAGAATGAGTTCACCCATGTGCTAAACAAAGTCTACTTTGTGACTTATATTAGCGCAATTATTATATTGAATGCAAAAAAATGTAATAACTGTATGGGAAAGTTTTCAAGTTGGCACCAGTGATTGGATGACAATCTCAGCCTTTCACTGGCCTCCCATTGAAAAAATGCGTTAGAAATGTACAAACATATGCACTGGGAGGCCAGTGATAGGAGGAGAATAACTACCTCTATATTGTACCCGTGTAAATCCCTATGGATGCTATAAATACGCTTCTATTAAAAATCATTAACTATATGGTTCATTTAGGTCTGATGAAAACAAATTTGCAGAATAGAAGCTTTACTAAAATTAAACAGAATGCATCATCATTGTTGTATCTAAATTCATAAAGTCATGACTAGTAGAGACTGATGCTTAAACTGCACTTAAACTGTGCAGGTATCCATATAAGCTTACCTCACTTCAACCAAATAGAGCACTAGTGTCATCATCAGGGCCGGCCTTAGGCATTTAGACGCCCTGTGCGAAAAATCTTCACAGCGCCCCCCCCACCCCCCCGTCATCCATGTATGCTGTAATGTTTGTGTTGTCTGTGTATGTGATAGTAGGTGTGATGACTGTGTGTGATATGTATGCTATGTGTGATATTTGTAATGGGTGTATTAACAGTGTGTGATATGCGTGTATTGGTTGTATGTGACACACACACACACACACACAGAGTCAGACGGCCATACACACACACACACACACACACAGGCATACAGTCATACACACACACACACAGACACACAAAGGCAGACAGTCAGTCATACACACAGACACAGACAGTAATACACACAGACACACACAGAGGCAGTCAGTCATACAGACAGTAATACACACAGACACACACAGAGGCAGACAGTAATACACACAGACACACACACAGTCATACACACAGACACACACAGAGGCAGACAGTCATACACACACACACACGCAGACAGTCATACACACAGACACACAGGCGTGCGCAGCCTATTGCATTAGGGTGTGCACCCTAAAGCACAAACACACGCCGCGTGTATATGTATGTGTGTATATATATATATATATATTTATTTATTTACACACACACACACACACTGCTGTGTGTGTGTGTGTGTGTGTGTGTGTGTGTGTGTAAGGGCGCTGTGTATGTGTGTGTGTGTGTAAGGGCGCTGTGTGTGTGTTGTATGCTGTATGTGTGTGGGTGCTGTATGTGTGCTGTGTGTGGGGGTGCTGTGTGTGTGGGTGCTGTATGTGTGCTGTGTGTGTGGGGGTGCTGTGTGTGTGGGTGCTGTATGTGTGTAGGTGCTGTATGTGTGTGTGTGCGCTGTGTGAGGGTGCTGTATGTGTGTAGGTGCTGTGTGTGTGGGTGCTGTATGTGTGTGTGGGTGCTGTATGTGTGTGTGGGTGCTGTATGTGTGTGTGGGTGCTGTATGTGTATAGGTGCTGTGTGTATAGGTGCTGTGTGTGTGGGTGCTGTATGTGTGAGTGCTGTATGTGTGTAGGTCCTGTGTGTGTGTGTAGGTGCTGTTTGTGTGGGTGCTGTATGTGTGTGCTGTATGTGTGAAGGTGCTGTATGTGTGTGTGTGCGCTGTGTGAGGGTGCTGTGTGTGTGTGGGTGCTGTATGTGTGTGCGCTGTGTGAGGGTGCTGTATGTGTGTGGGTGCTGTGTGTGTGGGTGCTGTATGTGTGTGTGGGTGCTGTATGTGTATAGGTGCTGTGTGTGTGGGTGCTGTATGTGTGAGTGCTGTATGTGTGTAGGTCCTGTGTGTGTGTGTAGGTGCTGTGTGTGTGGGTGCTGTATGTGTGTGCTGTATGTGTGAAGGTGCTGTATGTGTGAAGGTGCTGTGTGAGGGTGCTGTATGTGTGAAGGTGCTGTATGTGTGTGTGTGCTGTGTGAGGGTACTGTATGTGTGAAGGTGCTGTGTGTGTGGGTGTGTGTGCTGTATGTGTGTGGGTGATTGTGGGGGGTGGAGGTGGGGGTACATGACTTAATACCCCCCCTCCCTTCTTACCTTATGTAGGGAGGGGGGATTCTTGTTCCTGCTGCCTTCCCTGGTGGTCCAGTGGAGGTGAGGTGAGGTGCCGTTTAGTTAATATCTCCCCTCCCTTGTTACCTTATGTAGGGAGGGGGGACCATGCTACCGCCATCCCTGGTGGTCCAGTGGAGAGTGAACTCTACCCTGCGGGGCTAGAGTTCACTCTCGCGAGATTTGAGCGTTGCTGCGGCAACGCTCAAATCTTGCGAGAGGAACCCGGCGGAGCTGCTGGCAAGAGCTCCGCCGGTCCTCTCCTGCCTCCCTCCCTGCCTGTGGGTCGGTGGGGAGGGAGGCTGAGAGCAGAGCCGGCGCTAGGATAGCGCCGGCTCTGCATGAGCCGACAGCGGAGATCCTGAGATCTCCCCTGCCGGTCTCAATACATAGGCGTGCTGCGGGGATTAGGGTGTGCCCAGGCACACCCGGCACACCCCGTGCGCACGCCTATGCAGGCAGACAGTCATACACACAGACACACAGAGGCAGACAGTCATATACACACACACACAGACAGTAATACACACACAGAGGCAGACAGTCATACACACAGACACACACAGGCAGACAGTCATACACACAGACACACACAGGCAGACAGTCATACACACAGACACACACAGGCAGACAGTCATACACACACAGAGGCAGACAGTCATACACACACACACACAGACAGTCATACACACACGCACACAGACAGTCATACACACACACACACAGACAGTAATACACACAGGCAGAGAGTCACACTCACCTGACAATCACTCATTGTGGAGGCAGTGCAGCTCCTGGGGACTGTTTGGTGGGGAAGCAGGGACTCCTTCCTGCTTCCCCTGCAGCAGTTTTCCGGCGCTTTTAGCTCCGCCCCCGCCGCACGGTAAGCTCCGCCCCCGCTGCAAATTTAAAAAAAAAAAAAAAAAAAATTTATTTATTTTTTTTTTTTTAAATCCCGGCCGGCTGTGCGGCCGCACGGCGCCCCCTGCTCCATGGCGCCCTGTGCGGCCGCACAGCTCGCACACCCCTAAGGCCGGCCCTGGTCATCATACAGTATCACTGTGTCCAACTTGGCATGTCAACTGCAGATATATGTATGTATGTATGTATGTATGTATGTATGTATGTATATATATATATATATATATATAAATTACAAGCAGTGTTGCACTCACTGTAAAAGATGTTCACTTGAACCCACATCTGGGGTGAGTACACTGTTTGATTAGTGTTTATTGGTGCGGTATATATGTGTAACCTGATTACTAGCTAACCTTGTCCTGATGTCCTGATGAAAGTCTGATTGTCCAGACTGAAACGTTGATTTTTAACTTGGAGCATTGAAAGTTCATTTTTATTTGAAGATTGAGTCCGTGGAGTGCTATCTGCCTTCATTTCTATATATATATATATATATATATATTGTTTTTGGAGAGTGTGCTAAATACACCTAATTTAGTGGGTGAGTGAGTGAGTGTGCTGGATCTATGTTGTATGAATTGGCCCCTGCAAAACCCTTATAACGTATGCATGTTCAGGTAAGTGCAGCCCTCATGGTTTCATATGTCTATAAAATGTGGAAATGTATTGCAAGGAACAATAAAATGTCTCAAAGCATAAGGAAAATATTAGTCATGTTTAAGTCAGCAAGTCATACATTAAGTGCTCCACCTCTATATTTTCACCTGGTTTCTATGCCTAGTGTAAGAGAATCCAATAAATATAAGTCTGAAATATATAAATGCATTAAAATGTGATGATGCATTCAAATATAATTAGTATTATAGCAATCATTGTGAACTATTTAAAAAAACTGATTTATAATAAAGCGCTACGGAATCTGTTGGCGCTATATAAATGGCAATAATAATAATAATAATTTATGATTTAAATGTTAGTGTTACAAAACATACCTAATTCTTCATCACAAAATGTAAATCTATTCCATTAAAAGAAAAAATATATATATTTTTTCATATTCAGAGTGCCTATCGAGTCTTCACTAACAGCACCTGCTTGAAGCACATGATCCTGAAGATCCGCAGAGATGCCCGGAACTTTGAACGCTACCAGCACAACAGGGACTTAGTGAATTTCATTAACATGTTTGCTGACACCAGGTTGGAATTGCCACGAGGATGGGAGATCAAAACTGACCAACAGGGAAAGGTATGACTGCTAATTTAAATGGTAATTATCATGTAAACACCGTGTGCCATGTGCACACATACAACGCTGTAACTCCTACAATGAATTTGGAGGATCAGTTGTCATTGCAAAGGTTTTCTATGCAGAACCATTAGAATGATGCCATTGTAATTAATATAAATTTAAAGTCCGCATTTCCAAGAATGTTTTTTTATTGGGATCTTTGTTTGTTTCATTCATCATTTTTATTGTCTAATAATTAGTAATAATAATAATTCATTACATATTTAATTAACCATAATGTCCCCTTGTTGTAGTCTTTCTTTGTAGATCACAACAGTCGAGCAACAACATTTATTGATCCGCGGATTCCTCTTCAAAATGGACGCCTACCAAATCACTTGACTCACCGGCAGCACCTTCAGCGGCTAAGAAGTTACAGTGCAGGAGAGGTAACCTCAAATGTAAAGGTTTCCTTTATTTGTCAATGATTGCGTGCTATAATTGGGCATATCATAATTACAAATTATGTCTTTACTATGACTTTAACCTTAGATCAATCTCCATGCTTAGTCTTCCCTGTTAATTAGAACATCTATTTAATGGAAGATTTATGTTCCGGTAACTTTGGAAGAAGAATAGGTGGCAAGCTTTTAATGGAAAAGTAAATGTTTATTGACAGTATCAAAAGGAACACAATACTATAAAGCAAAGTTTTGAGGATGTAACAGAGTTCCTAATATTTCTATATCTTCCAAATAGCCAATACCTGACTATATTAAGACCAGAGTTTTTAGTTCATTAAAAACTCATGAAAATGTCTACAATACACCTTCGTTAACACCCTGCACATTAACAAATATACTATAGGGTGCTCTGATCATACTCTGAGCATTAGACAAGCTGACCCCACCCAACCTTTTAATAGTAACAATGAATAATCCAGAACAATGGCTTCCTTGCGGTGAATTACTCATTGGTACTGTTGGTAGACATGCCCACATGATGTCTGCTGCTTCAGGGCATGCAAGATTACATCAGCCACGAATTTATGAATAGAGGGTAGTGACAGCACTGGCAATGCCTCTCTAATCAACGTGCATGTGATGGTGATTCCTCAAGAAAATATAACCGTTTGCAAATGCTTAAAATTAGCCTAATTATCAATTCAACAACAAAGTGCTGAATAAGACATAATCACCATGGTAACCTCTAGATCTTTCCCATAACATACCAGCAAAATAAATAATATATTAACAAAATAAAGATAGTTGGCTGGGAATAAGTGTAAAGCCATGAAACCACCATTAAGTACACACATTTGTTTACTAAAATAAGAATTCCATGGGAATTTCAAAATTAAGGCCAGAGTAGCTGTCATGAAAGTAGACTTGACTTAGAGAATGTTTCAGATTTGGCTATTTTGACTGTACATTTGAAATTCGTTTTAAATTTAATTAGATTTCTCACTTTTGTAAATTAACCTGATAAAGTATTACCAGGGAAGCTGCCATTTTAGAATATTAGGGCTTTTGTGATTTCAATATAGTCATGTAAACAACATGTTTGAACAAAAAAAATTATTTAGCTTTATCGTAAGCACAATATGTATTATAAATTCAATGAGAAATTATCAGTAGCTTCCTAATCATTTCCTCTCTATTTATTAAGAATAATAACTATTTATAATCTTAGAAGAAGCCTAAATATTATAGCATATTTATAATATAACCTCTATTTTTTATATTTAACTTTTCTGGCACACTTAAGAAACATGCCTTCAGGTATTGACACTGAGTACTCTGAGCCTCGAGGGGCAATATGTGTTTAGAATCTGAATTAACTATTGGCCTGCTCATCAGCATGGTACTGGCTTTGGTTTAATTGGGGAAATCTCTCTGGCAAAAAGACCATTGAAATGTGTAGACATTGTCCAATTTGAGAATAAACATCAATATTATTGATTATAAATTACATTTACTAAAAGTTATGTGATAGTAAGTTGTACTAACAGTTAATTCTCTTTGCAAGGCATCAGAGGTTTCTAGAAATAGGGGAGCATCATTACTGGCCAGGCCAGGTAGCAGTCTGGTGATAGTAAGTTGTACTAACAGTTAATTCTCTTTGCAAGGCATCAGAGGTTTCTAGAAATAGGGGAGCATCATTACTGGCCAGGCCAGGTAGCAGTCTGGTAACAGCCGTTAGAAGTCAGCAACAAAATGAAGCAGTACCTCTGGGTAAGTAAAGTGTGCAAATTGATTGATTACTTTTAATGCACTTGAATTGTTCCGTCTGTCAAAAGAACATGCATTACTGGGACAAAGTTCAAATAAATAAATAAAAGAACACACACAAAGCTTGTTAGTATACTTTTTACTACTCTGCTTTATGGTTTAAATTACAATTTCTGAATCACTTTTATAGATGTAGACAAAAGCTTTATATGTGCAAGGTGATGCCCTATTCAATAAAGGTCTGAGTATGGTCTCGTTAAACTAAGCTGCACGTTGAACTATCAAGAACTGGACGTAACTGAAAGAAACAGTTGTACAGACAATATAAAAACTATGACAGAAAATCCTGAAATGTTAGGATTTAATCATGCATTGATAAATACAAAAGGAAACATGGCTGTCTGTGTAGACGGTGTACTAAAAACTACATATATTATACTGCAGTTGTGCCTTTAATTCTAATGGTGGCCAGGCTTAGGTAGGGCATCGGAGTTGCAAGCATCTGCAATTCAATATTGAACATTATCCAAGAAGGAAGTGAAGGCCAGTAACATGCATTCTATTGTATTTTGAATATGGAAATAGTGGCTTCTGTCAAGTGTTGTGAGCAGCAGGGGGCACTATGTATCTGTCAAAATTCTGTTTACATATTTAGTTTGCAGCTTCCATATGCTAGTAGCTCACGTGTGAAAAATAGGAAGAAGTATTCAGCAGAGTTTGTGCATGTCATAAAGTTTCCTCTCAGTCTGCCCACTGTCTTTGCCTTTTTTCCTATTTACTATTGCACAGTGGCGCTGCCTTAGTACGTTCATTCTTTCGCCTTGCATAATGTACATTGTAGTTGTAGAGAAACAATTATTACATAGAATCCCTTGAATGTTATTTTAAATGCTAGTGTGCTGTTTGCAGTAAATAAGAGAGGTTGATCCCTAACTCATATGCAATCATGTGACCCAATCAAAGAGCACATCTCAATGACCATCAGATACCATCTCAAAAATCAAATGAGAGTAGGGCAGACAAAAACAGGCTGGCGTCATGCACTTAAAGGAACATGCTGTGCATCAACACGCCTTAAAAGGACACTCTAAGCACCAAAACAACTTTAACTTAAAGAAGCAGTCGTGGTGAATCAATCATGCCCTTGAAGTCTTCCTGTTCAATTCTCTGCCATTTAGAAGTTGCATCACTTTTGTTTTTGTTTATACAGTCCTAGCCACATCTCTGTTTTCTTTTTAATCAGATCTTACAGCACAATGTGTTTACTTTAGATGTTCTTATTTTCTGCTTTGTAAACTGAATCTTATTCACAGATGTGAGGCTCCTGCAGGCTCATTAACAGAGCAGGAGATAAATGATAAATTAAACAAATTAAGGGAAGCTAAAAATAATTGAATCTTTTTTTTAGCAAGTGTGTAGGGAGGCTGTGTAAGTCTTTTTCACAGAAGGTGTAGCAAGGGGCCAGCGACGGAAATACAGCCAGTGTGTGGTTGCACCGGGGAATGCAGGTCCTATGTGTATTAGTTTTGTATATTGTGTTACTTAAATACACAGAAGCTTTTAAAGCAACATGCTGTCATACTTGCTATCATGCAGTCATACATGCTGCCTGGTACATGTGCAGAGAAGCCAGAGATAACATTAAGGGTCTCTTGTTTTGCTTTTGAAACTATTTTTAAATCAAGCATAATGTCCACTGTAGCTTACTTTAATGGATGGTAAGAAAATGTATGGCAAGTGTTTTTGATTATTTCTGACTAGTTTTGTTTATTCATTGCAGCTTATAATGATAAGATTGTAGCCTTTCTGCGGCAGCCGAACATTTTTGAGATGCTACAAGAACGTCAACCGAGTTTGGCCAGAAATCATGCACTCAGGTATTTGTATATGTGTGTCTTATTGTTTCAACATTAGTTGAATTTTAATCAAAACATTATAGTAAAAACAATGTGTAAAAATGTGTAAAAACAATAGAGGGGCAAAGGTTTAAAAAATAATTTCAGGAAGTATTACTTTACTTAGAGGGTAGTGGATGCATGGAATAGCCTTCCAGCTGAAGTGGTAGAGGTTAACACAGTGAGGGAGTTTAAGCATGCGTGGGATAGGCATAAAGCTATCCTAGACTTAAGATAAGGCCAAGGACTAATTAAAAGTATTTTGAAATATTGGGCAGACTAGATGGGCCGAATGGTTCTTATCTGCCGTCACATTCTATGTTTCTATGTTTCTATGTACCAACATGTGATGTATCCTACATCTTCCAAAATGATTCTAACCATGGATATCAGTAATGTAGTCTAATTGACCACTTGTCGGACACTTGGATGGGTAAACTAAACGCACAAAACAACAAAATAGGACAACACAGCTACTCAGGGTACCTGTGAGGCCCAAACTTGTTCAGTTCTCATTTCAGCCTATGTCTTTGCTGTCTTAATCTCTTTCTGGATCGTAGTGATATTTATTGAAATATCCCATTATATATATGTGCACATTGAATGCAGGACATGTCACATCAGTCCTCTATAATAGATAGTAACCTCTTTTAACAAATCATATAGGAGGTAGAGTGACTTCCTTGTAAAAATCTCCACTTTTTTCAGTAATCCTAATCCTAACCTTACCCCTAACCCACCCTATCCCTAAAATTAAGATAATGATGACAGGAATCTTACCCTACCCCTAACCCTGTCCCTAACCCCAAACCTAACCCTACTAGGGGGGCTATGGTTAGGGTTAATGTTAGGGTTAGGGGTAGGGTAGGGTTAGGGTTAGATTCCTGTCATCATTCCCTTAATTTTCTCTCCCTCTACTGTTTTGCCACTTTTCAGAAATCCGAAGTACTTCCGAAATTTGGCACTTCAGGAATTCGGTTCAGCACTTCAGCAATTCTGGACTTCTGCAATTTGGCACTTCAGCAATTCAGTTCGGTTGGGCACTTCCGAAATTCGCCACTTTGGCAATTTGGACATTCGAAAGCATCCGAATGTCCGAATTGACGAAATTCGGCCGAATTTAAATTTGGATCAAAACTAATTGCACTTGTCTACTAATTCATGTTTACACAAGATCACGTCTGAAAATTTCCTTTTTTGTCTGTCTGTGGCAATCTGTCATTATTATTGTTATATTTATTGTCACTATACTCCATTGTGGCTTTTTCAGGGAGAAGATTCATTATATTCGCACTGAGGGTACACATGGCTTGGAAAAATTATCATGTGATGCAGATTTAGTAATATTGCTAAGGTACATCCATTTTTTAAATTCACATAAAAAACGTGCGTTGGTTACTGGAATGTAAACAATTCCTATTGTTGTGTTGGTCAAGAAAATGCCAATAAAAATCTTATATTACCTGCTCAAATTGTTAGAGCAGGTAATATAATGTGCATATAACTCTAAATGTGGAAGCCTTCAATTAGAGAAGTTTAGTAATATCAAAGGACTCACATTGTTACTGGAACACTATGTGGATAAAAAGAAAAATATACCAACCTTCTGTTTGGAAAGATGTAGGTCAGGGGTAGGCAACCTTTCAGTAGTACTACTGTGCCAAAGTAAGATTTTGAAGTCTCTTGGCGTGCCGATCCTCTGTTTGAAAATTGACGTGTGTATGTTGCCGTACTTTGCTTGTGTTATTTATGGGTACTGCAGTTGCTTTGTAGCCTTGTACTTGTGCATATGTGAGCTGTTATAGTGTAAAGTATACGTTTGTGAGTAGTTTGTGGTATTGTGTATGTTCCCTATGAAAGTGGGCTGTGTATGAGAGTTGCTTGTGTAATATGTCACAAGGTGTGTGTATGTCTGGTGCTTTCTTAGGGTACTGTATGTGACAGGCTGCTTGTAGGGTTGTGTGCATGTATGTGGATTATCAGTGGTGTTGTGATTGTGGAGATGTGTTTGTGTGTGGGCTTTTTGTATTATTTGTATGACGTAGAGGCTTATTCTGTATCTCTGTTTATATCTAGCAGTGTAGGTGGCTGCCCTGGGGTCCAGTGGGGACTGGGCTGGCCAGGTTCAGATTTAGGGCAGGAGTTGCAATAACTTCTGCGGGCTGCTCTAATCCAGTGCGGATTCCTATTTACAAGTTCTGGTACAAAGTGATCTGAGGTTACTTCCTATAAGTGATGAAATGTGTAAATTGAGAATTGCTCAAAAAACTCTTGATGGGCCAGAGCCAGTTTAGCTTTGGCAGCCTTGAATGCTGTTTAAAAGCACCTCGAGTGCCATGCATCTCACACGTGCCATAGGTTGCTGACCCCTGATGTAGGTTTTCGTCATATCCTTTCTTAAAACTTGCTTTCTGAGGCCTCAATTTAATATTGTGGTGTAAGCTTTTCAAATTATTTATTATTTTTGAATATACTTTAAAAATTATTGACAATTATAATTTTGTAATATTTAGATGTTTTTTATGTGTTGATATCTTTTTTTATATGTTATATAATTTGATATATATATTTTTTTTATTCTTTTGTTTTGTTGTGCAAAAGATTAACAATCAAGCTTGCTCTGCCACAACAGCAGAGCCAAGCATTTCAAGAGACAGTATACTGTGGCATGTGATCAAACTGCACATCCCCAGATTAGGCAGATTGGGTTGTTGGGAGTTAGTTAGCTCAAGAAACTCCCTTGTCAGGCTAGGAGCAGTGGCAATGCGTCCGGCGGCCATGCTGGTCAGGTCCTGCCCCTCTTGAATCATTTCTAAAGCTTATCCAATGATATTAACTTGAGATTTGAGGGTTTTATCTCCAATAATATGTTCCCTCATCCGCCACAAAACCTTACTTCAAGCAAAGATATGTTCCTCATCATCTTCGCACAAAGCTGAATGCTTACAAATAGCTTCACACAATATGTGTTCATAAATAACTTCACACAATGGTTAGTGCTTGCTAATTGCTGATTGTACTCACATAGTTTCACACATTGATGAGTGTTCACGTATAGCTTCACACAGTGTTAGTGTTCACACAAAGCTTTACACTATGTACAGAAATCACATTACTTGATGGTAAGCTCACTATTACCTAAATATACAACTTTGTATTTAAAGACGCATGTGATCTATGCTGTTTTATGATATTACCTGTATATGTTGTGGTTTTTCATTGAGGTTTTTTACATGATCAGAAAAATAAAATGTTAAATCCCAACTTCTGTGTAATCATTATAAACCTATTTAAAATTGTTCTCATGGAGCTGATCTTGAGGCATATAAAAGTAAAGCAGTTTTAGCTTATCGTATAGATGCTATATAATGACAAAGGAATTTAGATAACAAGATCTCATAGTAGAATATGTAGCATGAAACGATATATCTTACAAAACAGAAGCTTAACATCTTCACCCAGCTCCCAAATCTGGAGTTAAACCACAAGCAAAGCACTTGTAGAACAGATAATGTATACGCTTTATTTGTTTAAATTTACAAACAAATGCTTACAATATAATATGAATATGTCATTGTCACGTTTTGTTGTGTCATCATTATGCGTGTTAATACTGATTTCTTGTTTTATAGCCTTTTCGAAGAAGACATTATGTCATACATTCCACTTCAGGCAGCTTTCCATCCCGGTTACAGCTTCTCCCCACGTTGTTCTCCTGGCTCTTCACCGCAAAACTCTCCAGGTGACTATGTCTCTATGTCAGCAGAATCTTATTTATAACACAAAGAACAATATTTAAATAGATGTGTATCTGCCCGCCACGGCTGGCTCAAAGGAAAAGGAGAGAGAACACAATGAAATTCACTGGAGGCCTTACATGATATCCCACCATCATTGCTTCTAGACTGTTGACATCTATTCAAATGAGATCTGCTGGACCACTAGATGGAGTAGACTTGGCTCTCAAAGTTTCCAAACTGGTGCTCACGTGGATTTAGTGTGTTGTTAATATATCAATTGAAGCATAATTAGGAATTCCCTAACATGGCTGTTAACTGGGCAGACTAGATGGGCCGAATGGTTCTTATCTGCCGTCACATTCTATGTTTCTATGTTCTAACTAAAGTGAGAAATGTGGAGAAATCAAAGTGAATTTCAAATTAAACGGCAAAATAGCCGAACTGGAATCAGCTCGTTGAAGTGGTCCTGGGTGCCTATAGTGTTCCTTTAACTTGAATTAGCATTATATCATAAACCAGGTCTAAATGAAATGTTCTTAAACACATTATGTATGATCTCTCTGCTATTTATTATACATGTGTGTCGTTTGCTCCAGTGCACACTCAGGTATGACTCAAAACACGTATATATAATAGATACATATATAATCACTTATATAAAGTTCAAAATGACAGTTACATTCAGCACACACATGGCATTTTATACAAATTTGCCACTTTTCCTATTACCTAGGTCAAGTTATCAAAACTTGAGTTTTTGATCTAAGCACCAGTTGATATTACTGGAAGCAAATTAGGCAAACACGTCTTGCATTTTTTACATTAAAAACGCACATGTGGGGAGTCCAGAGAACATTAGGTATCCTCAAAATAGTTAAACTACTTTGTTAAGTCAGTAAAGAAAATCATAATTTAGTCATAATAATTATTGTTTCACATAGGTGTTATATGTTCAAATACAACATTTGGTAACTTTTGCAGCACTACATGACTCATTTATTGGTTTATGTGAGCACTTCCCATTCTTGTTTTTTACTTTAGTTTTCTAGTTCTGAGTGGTTCAACTTTTTATTTTCCAATTTTTTTTAATAAGGGTCACATGAGAAACAAATTCCATACTGAAATGTAACATTGGCGACTCATAATGTAAAAGTAAAAATAATTGATCATATAAGGTCACAAAGTCAAATACTAAAATTAATACAATTACAAGTTAACATTTCGATATGAATGGAAAAATGTGACATTGGAAATTTAGGGAGATGTTCTTCCCATTCTGTATGTCAAGTCACATCCCATGGAGGGTGCTTTTCTAGTCCTGTATCCCATGTCTAATTCTGCTGATTAACATTACCTTCCAGGACTGCAACGTGCCAGTGCCAGGGCTCCCTCTCCTTACAGAAGAGATTTTGAAGCAAAGCTAAGAAACTTCTACAGGAAACTTGAAGCCAAAGGATATGGGCAAGGTCCGGGTAAAATTAAGTAAGTGTTCCTTCACCAACAGGGTTTTACTTTTCTCATACATAATATTTGCAATCCCAGTTCTGGATGATGGCGCATCTGTCAGTGGCGCAGAAACTGGTGCTCTTCATCCTCTGCTAATGAGAAGTTCCTCCATTTAGTAAATTGCTTGCATACTTTCAGGTAATTTAATTACACTGAGAAGGTTAACTCCAATCCATTACGCCAAATCAGTGCACAAACACAGCGAGGGTAAAAGAGACAAATATATAATATTTATTTAAGCAAAATATAATGCAGATGATAAAAAGTGCAATTTATACCAATCCTTAATAGGGAGATGTCGGCACTGAAGAACAATGGCCACCCTATAAAAAAATATATTCTCCAACATCTGAAAGTTTTCCGGCTCAGTTATTTTGATCCAAAATGTGCTATCATATGGTTAATTCCTGGTTTAGCGAGTAATCCTTCTTTTTAATATTGTAGTAAAGTAGGATCTCCTTTTCACTGTCCTTTTAATATGAAGCTGTCCTTTCCAGTCTCCATTAAACTTCTCTAATAGAGTAAATCTCTGCCAGAAATAATGTTAATTAATCCCTGATTGGCTGTATGGTTCAGTCATGTACACTGTAGATGTAAGGTCCAGCTGAGGATCCCACATCTAGCACATCTCAGTCCTGCAATACCTACATTGGATATTATTGTCCATTTCTTGAACTAGTCTCGCTTGACTACAGTGATTCTCAGGAGGTCTCGAAGCTATAAATATTATAGTCTCGTGTTTATTTTACAGTCTAGTGCATAAATGGATTTCAAAGTATGAATGTTCATAATTTATTCATGGATACTTTTAGTGCAGTGATAACTAGCAAACATTTGTTAGTAACATAGTCATTGGCTATGTTTTATTTGGAATTCACTTGTATATTTGATGCAGATTGAGCATCATACAGATGTAGTCCACGGCATATTTTATGTAAAAAAATATATATAATTATACTTTTTACTATTTTTGTTCTTTTATCGACTGATAAATATACATTGCTGTAGATCGATTTTTGTGCACTTGAAAGAAAGGGCATTTTATTGGCTTAAGTAGAAAATTCAATACCCATGAATTGGCGAAACAGGTAACACAGTCTTTTTACAAGAACCTTTTACGAAGTGTAATAATTCAGATGAGACGTTATATAGACATGAGAAGCAATATATATTGTATAACTGTTGTAAGATCTCTACACTTTATTGTCGAGTCTCAGTTTCAAAGGAAACATCTGCTACATGTATTAGCAAGGCACTGAATAAATCCAAAGGAGAACCATATAAAACAAGCTGCGTGTTTTTTTGTTTTTTGTTTTTTTTAAATAAAGAACCTTTATTTATTGGTTCATACAGATATTTTTGTTGTCCACAAGATTATTCTATTATCCTAGTGGAAACATCTATTTTAAATCACTGATTTATGTGTTAAATCCTCTTTAACTCTAGAAGATTGTAGATATTGTATTACTCACTCCTAAAAAAGAAAAAAAAATGTATTTTTTTTCTTGCATTCGTGCATTTATTAGCTGTGCTTTGTTTTTGTGCTCTAGGCTCATTATACGTCGAGATCATCTTTTAGAAGGCACGTTTAACCAAGTAATGGCTTATTCACGCAAAGAGCTCCAAAGGAATAAGCTATATATCACATTTGTTGGAGAAGAAGGGTGAGTATCAATACTATGTAAAATTACCTTTTATCCAGTCTCGATTTAGCCACATTCGTATGCGTAGATATGTATCTGAACATTTTGAAGATAGCCACAGCATACAGTGTTATCGACTTGACGAAATCTGTCAAGATTCCATGATAAAGAAATTATTAGGTAACTGAAAATGAGATTTAATCTCTTAATGACAGCGGGCGTTTTATGCCGTCCTTTTTTAGGTGGTCCTAAACGCCGCCGAGTGGCATAGAACGTCCCCACCGTCCTTTGTACTTACCGGGTCCCCGCCGTTCCCCTGACGGTGGTCACAATCCTGGGGTCTGCCTGGGAGCTCAGGCAGACCCCCTCTGTCCAATCCGGCCCCACTCGGCCATATGATCGCGGGGCACTTGCGATCACATGGCCAGAATAGCCGGCTTATAATAGGCTCATAGGCTCATCAATAAACTGAAATCTTTAGGTTTGGATTCCAATATTGTTGAATGGCTAAATGACAGGCAACAGAGATTTGTAGTCAATGGAGTATATTCGGAGCAAGGTCTAGTTACCAGTGGGGTACCTCAGGGATCTGTACTTGGACCCATTCTCTTTAATATTTTTATTAGTTATATTGCAGAAGGTCTTGATGGTAAGGTATGTCTTTTTGTTGACAATACAAAAAATTGCAATAGGGTTGATGTTCCAGGAGGGATAAGCCAAATGGCAAATGATTTAGAGAAATTAGAAAAAAGGGTCAGAGCTGTGGCAACTGACATTTAAAGGACCACTACAGGCACCCAGACCACTTCAGAGAAACTGCTATGTTTACTTTAGGGTTAATCCAGCCTCATTGACAGCCGCTAGAGGCTCTTCTGCGCTTCTCACTGTGATATTCACAGTGAGAAGACGCCAGCGTCCATAGGAAAGCATTGATAATGCTTTCCTATGAGACTGGCTGAATGCGCGCGCGGCTCTTGCCGCGCATGCACGTTCAGCTGTTGACGGAAGAAGAGGGAGGAGAGTCCCAGCGCAGAGGGAGCCCGGCGCTGGAAAAAAGGTAAGGGATTAACCTCTTCCTCACCCCTCAGCACCACGACAGTGGGACCCTGAGGGTGGGGGCACCTTTAGGGCACTATAGTGCCAGGAAAACGAGTATGTTTTCCTGGCACTATAGTGGTCCTTTAATTTGGATAAGTGCAAGATAATGCATATTGGGTGTAAAAAGCCAAGGGCAGAGTATAGAATATTTGATACCCTACTAACTTCAACATCTAAGGAAAGGAATTTAGGAGTAATTATTTCAGATGACTTAAAGGTAGGAAGACAATGTAATAGAGCAACAGGAAATGCTAGAAGAATGATTGGTTGGATAGGGAGCGGCATTAGCAGTAGAAAAAGGGAAGTGCTCATGCCATTGAACAGAACACTGGTGAGACCTCACTTGGAGTATTGTACTCAGCACTACAGACCGTATCTTCAAAAGTATATTGATACTTTAGAGAGAGTTCAGAGAAGGGCTACTAAACTGGTTCATGGATTGCAGGATAAAACTTACAAGGAAAGGTTAAAGGAACTTAACATGTATAGCTTGGAGCAAAGACGAGACGGGGGGGATATTTAAATACATAAAAGGAATCAACACAGTAAAGGATGAGACTATATTTAAAAGAAGAAAAACTACCACGACATAGTCTTAAATTAGAGGGGCAAATGTTCAAAAATAATTTCAGGTAGTATTTTACTTTACAGAAAGGGTAGTGAATGCATGGAATAGCGTTCCAGGTGAAGTGGTAGAGGTTAACAAAGTGAGGGAGTTTAAGCATGTGTGGGATAGGCATAAGGCTATCCTAGACTTAAGATAAGGCCAGAGACTAATTAAAAGTATTTCGAAAATTGGGCAGACGAGATGGGTCGAATTGTTCTTATTTGCCATCATATTCTATGTTTCTATCATATATATATGAATATATATATGATCTAAGTACTTTTATATACACATACATACATCATTAATAAAAGTGTATTTTAAAATTAATATATATAGTTATATATATGTTAATATTAAAATACACTTAGAATGACATTAATTATATATATATATGTATATATATATAGCTATATATAAATAAAATATATATTTTTTAATTGTACATATATAATTAAATTCTACAAATATATTTATACAATATTATTACATAATCAAGTCATTTTATTAATTACAATCTGAGGGACCTGCCCGACAACCCAGGCAGAAAGTCCAGAGAATTTGGCTTGCAAGCCCAATATTTAACCCTGTAACTTTCCAGGACACCATAAAACCTGTACATGGTGGGTACTGTTTTACTCGGGAGACTTTGCTGAAAACAAATATTAGTGTTTAAAAACAGTAAAACATATCACAACGATGATATCATCAGTACAAATTCATTTTTTTTCCTTTTTCACACACAAACGGTAATTTCACTGAAGATATAATTGTTGTGATACGTTTTACTATATTGAAACACTAATATTTGTGTTCGGCGAAGTCTCCCGAGTGTAGCAGTACCCCCCATGTACAGGTTTTATGGTTTTTTTCAAAAGTTACCGAGTCAAATATAAGGCTTGAATTTCCTTTTTTCCAGTCTTTTTTAGTAGCCACTTAGTCACACTGGCCAAAATTAGCGTTCAATTTAGTTTTTTGCATTTTTCACACACAAACAAATATGAACGCTAACTTTGACCAGTGTTTGTGACTAAGTGGCTACTAGAAAAGACTAGACATACCCCATTTCTAATACCGTGGGTTGTCTACTTTTGCAAATGGTATGCCATCATGGGGGTAATTGTTATTCCTGGGCTACCATACGGTCTCAAAGGCAACATAACCAGTATGGCAAATTTCAATGTGTATAAACTGAAAAATGTAACGTGCTATATTTGACCCTGTAACTTCCCAAAACACCATAAAACCTGTACAGGGGGTACTGTTTTACCCGTGAGATATTGCTGAATACAAATATGTGTACTTTATTGCAGTAACAGCTAACAGTTTTGTGGCATTAACAGTTAAAATGCCGTGCAGAACTAAAAAAAAAAATAACAACATTTTACGTTTTGTTTTGATCACAACTTGTACAATTGGCTCAGTCCTTAAGGGGTTAAATTGGTCATTTATTCTTTCTGATGGCCCAGTGAAGTCAACAGGTTTATGTATCTTCTGATCGTTAAGCCTTTTCTTTTTTCTCACAGTTTACTACCTGTAACTTGGCAGCTGGCTGACAGCAGTCTAATCAGGTCGGACCAAGTTACACTGCAGCGGCAGCCAATTATATTATGATAATGCTCCTTGACAGCAAAGTCCTTTATTCCAGTTAGTTTTTTACATAATACTGACTTGGCAATGAGATATGTTAGGCAAAAAAACACAACATATAATTAGGAGATGCATTTTATTAAACCCAAGGCAAAGTTTTGCTTTGAACTGGGTAAGCGAAGGAAGATATATTAATCTGCATTATATATTATTCATACATTAAAATATGTATTTATATCAGAACCCAAATAATTTTTTTATTTTACATTTTTCTTCTATGTGAACATTTACCTTCTATTATTATATTATTATTGCCTTCTTTGTCGAATTAGTAATAGTGTATAGATTTTTTAAAAAGAGATCAGATTAAAGAGCATTATATTTCATCCATACATTGGGTTTGCAGACATGCTAGCAAGTATATAGGTTTTAATTGGACTCTCACTTAGACCACTGTTCTATAGAGACACAAAGAATGTACACGCACAGGCATATGCTCAGATTTCTTTTTGCAAGATACAGTAGCAGTCTTTTAACATATGGTACCAGAGTTTGAGTCTATGCATATTTTACATTATTTCAGACCATTGAGACAAATCTCTGAATTCCTTATGTTATTGTACAAGAGTCTAAATGTTAATTTCAGATTAAAATCCACGTACAAGTCAGAGCACCCTGTCCAACTAGAAAGAACCAGATAAGTTATTCTGCCGAAATAGTTCAGAACACGACCGTTCTTACCCACTCTATAAAAGTAATTTTCCGAAGCGCAAACATTGTAATCTTACATCACTACAATAATATATTCATTTTGTTTTTACATGATCCTGAAGACTGTAAGATGTTAGCAATACTCTTTCTCTATCTTAGTAACGTATTTATGTTTCTTCTTTAAGTACAGCATACATTGTTGTCACTGTATAAAGCAAATATATGTCTGTTCAATAAAAGCAAGAAAAATATGATAACAAAGTCATTTTCGTTTTAATTCTAGCTTGGACTATAGCGGCCCTTCTCGGGAGTTTTTTTTCCTACTCTCTCAAGAGCTCTTCAATCCTTACTATGGCTTGTTTGAGTATTCGGCAAATGATACATACACTGTACAAATTAGTCCCATGTCTGCATTTGTTGAAAACCATCTTGAGTGGTAAGTCAGAATTTTGTATTTTTGTATTACTTACAATATCATGTTCTTTCAAAGCAGACTGCGCAAGGATGTCCGTGTTTATGTTCTTTGGGATCAGTACATAGAATACTAAAGAGCCATCACACCGCACAAGCCAACTGTACTGTCAGAGATTTAAACAAAACATTTGTGACTCATTACTCAATGAGTCCTCAACATACCAGAACCAAAGGAACGCCATGGTCCACGTAATACTAAAGTTTCAAGCTTTATTGACCTACACAACGCTTTACTGACATACACAAAGCATCACAGATCAGCACAGAAAACCTACTAACACGTTTCAGACATAGATGCCAATCAATATTAAATTTAAAGTGCCTTCTTTGATTAAAGAAACAGTGAGCGTTCCAGTGAACATTTCTACGTGAAAAATGCCTCTCCATCTTTTATTTTTTTGTTTGTTTTGATTTTATCAGCAGTACAAGTAACTATTAAAATTTGTGCTTCTTATTGTGGCATTGGTCCCTAACAAAGAGATGTGAGTGGAATTCAACAAGAGCCCTGTTTAAATGGCCATATGTGAAGCATAGCCTTTTTATTCCCCATATTACCCTAGTCACCTGATTTGTTACAGAATGTCAGTGGCTTATTTGTCTAACTCAAACACTTCCCAGATTTATTACTCCAAACGTCAAGTGGCATCATCTCTTTATGACAGGAATTACAGTACATACGCAGTAAACCAGAGTTCAAGGAATGGGCTGGTGGTTAAAGCCCTAATACCAAGTATTTTCACAATATCTGGCAAGCCAGGTTGTTCTTTTATAATTAGTACTTTGTGTTTCCACTGTGATTTTCCATAAATGTTGGCTGAGATTGAACATCATACTAGTTGCATATATCTTTTTTGTCAAAGCAGCATTTTATTTATTATGGTAATTCTGAATTAAATCACAAAACAGAAAACAGAAGTTAACTGGGACTTTTTTACCTCAACCCTAAATGTAATATTTTTAAGCCATAAAAAATTAATTCTCAAAGTAGGGAAAGGAGTTCATGAAAGCAAAAAGTAATTTCCATCTGTGTAGGACATAGTGGCCTTAAAAACATGCCTTTACCCTTCATCCATCAGTTGTGCTCTGGAGAGAAGAATACAGTGTATTGTTAATGGTTAGGAAAGGGTCCTCAAACTCATATGATGGTGAGTCCATCATTTTCTGGAGCTTATGTTCAGCTCCAGATATATGCGCCTGGGCGGTATGATCCCCGCATGTGGATATGTCACTCAACTTGCTTCCTTGTAGATGGTAGGTCAGGGGCCAGTTAAAGTGTTGAGTGTTCACGGATATTTCCCTCCAAACTGCAGTGTCAATGAGAATAAAAACAGAAAAATGGTCCTCCATTTTTGTTGTTATAAAAGCAAAGTAAAAGGAGGTATACTCACAAAAGGAAAGTAAAAAATTAAGGTTTTGCTCAATACTATGTAGCATAGGTGGTTTCCTCCCCACCAATGAGATAAAATGTGTGGCTCCTCCAGATAAAATCTTCAGGGATAAAATCACAAAAGTCCATGTAAGGTAATAAAATAGTTTTATTTAAAACAAAGATAATAAAACCAATGACATAAAACACTACTGCGTTTCACCCAAAGGGACTTTTTAAAAGTGTTACAGTACATGAGGACTTGTTTAAATAGCCTACACAATTAAGAATGAGGGGGTCAGGTGGTGCCACAGATCATGTGTCTTACAGGTAGTCAGCTACAAACAATTTTACAATTTTAAAATACGTAGTACTATAAAGCAGTGAAGGATATTATGAATAAGTAGGAATGCAAATGTAAAGGATCAAAGCACAAAATCCCAAGGTACAATTCCAAGGTGTATAATAGAGGAATAATACGACATGATATTTGGAAGCATATTCTGTGATGTCTACAAAAAATACAAACTGAACATAGTGTTATCAGTGTATATTGAGGTTAAGACACGCAATAGTTATAAGTAAAACTCACAAGAGGTCAGGGAATACCAGGCACATTATCCTTAATAAGGTGTAGAATGAAGTTATCGGTATATTGGAATCGTCTTACACTTAAAAGTAAAAGAGACCAGAGAATAGTGCAGATGGAAGTAAAAACATAAAGAATTTATTACAATTGCACTTACAAGATCACAAGATAAAAAGGCATGTCTCCACATCAAAAGTGGACCTGGTAAAAAAAACTATATAAGTCCCCAGCGTCTGTATCCTACGCGTTTCGTCATGTGGACTTCTTTAGGGATATTTCCCCTCTATGCATCTTCTCCATTTAAATACCCCGCTTGAATTAGGGGATCGGTTTCAGCTGATGTATCGTTGCGTCTGCGTGCGTGTCACACTGAAACCCATGGACGATTCCGGACGTCACTTCCTTTCACATGCATTTCAAGCTAGAGCGCATACAAATGCACCCAGCATATAATGGAAAATATAGATGTAAGAGGGTCCACAAACATAAGGAAAAAAAATGGGTACCTATTGATGATCTGGACATGATCTCCAGTACTAATAAACAAATAAATAGTGGTAATGAAAAAAATTATAATGAAAAAAATATATATACAAAAAAATATGAAATGCAGTATAGTCTAAACCATAAATAAAAAAAGAAGCACAGTGGATTTACAATCTTGGGACCCTTAAACAGGGTCTGAATCTTGATATTGACCTGACAGGTTTAATCTAATATTTTTCCATCTAAAATAATGGAAAAAAATAATATCTCTATAATTCCCTATGGGATATTTATCAGTTTCATATCCACTCTATCTCACTGTGTTATTTTAGCACTTTCTTCCTTTTGGGATCCCTTGCTCTCCATCCTTATCTATTGAATATTACTAGGATGTTTTTCTAATGCTTATTTCTAGTTTCAGAACATCCTGATGAGATTTTCTAGAGAGTGGAGAAATCGTGTTATTGTATCTTATTTTAAATATTTGTATTTATTAATTTTGTGTACAGGGTTCCTAATCATGATTTGGACTATACTGTATATATTTTTTAGTTTTTTCTTATTTTTTCATTATAATTTTAAATTGGCTTATTATTACTGGTAGATCATGCCCAGATCATCAATAGGTACCTTGCTTTGGTATTTTATACTTGTACTTCTACATATATCTACAAAAGGTTCCTACCGTATATACTCGAGTATAAGCCGAGTTTTTCAGCCCATTTTTTGGGCTGAAAAACCCCAACTCGGCTTATACTCGAGTCAAGGTCTGTATTATGGCAATTTGCATTGCCATAATACAGACTGGGGGGAGAGGGGGGCTGGCAGAGCTGTAACTTACCTGTTCTGCAGCTCCTGTCAGCTCTCTCCTCCTCTGCGCCGTCCGGTCAGCACCTCGGTCAGCTCCCAGTGTAAATCTCGCGAGAGACGCGGCTCTCGCGAGACTTACAGTGTAAGCTGACAGAAGAGCAGAACGGACGGCGCAGAGGAGGAAAGAGCTGACAGGAGCTGCAGAACAGGTAAGTTACAGCTCTGCCAGCCCCCCTCTCCCCCCCACTGAACTGCCACTGGACCACCAGGGAAGGAGAGCCCCCCTCCCTGCCATATATCAAGCAGGGAGGGGGGACGAAAAAAATATATATAAATAAAATAAGATAATAATAAAAAAATAATAATAATAAAAAAAATTAATAATAACAAAAAAAAGGGTATAAGGACCACTATGGGAGGGGGGGGGGGGTGGGTTAAGGACCACTATGGGAGGGAGGGGGGTATAAGGACCGCTATGGGAGGGAGGGGGGGTATAAGGACCACTATGGGAGGGAGGGGGGGTATAAGGACCACTATGGGAGGGAGGGGGGGGGATAAGGACCACTATGGGAGGGAGGGGGGGATAAGGACCACTATTGGAGGGAGGGGGGTATAAGGACCACTATGGGAGGGAGGGGTGGGTTAAGGACCACTATGGGAGGGAGGGGGTATAAGGACCGCTATGGGAGGGAGGGGGGGATATAAGGACCACTATGGGAGGGAGGGGGGGGTATAAGGACCACTATGGGAGGGAGGGGGGGGGGATAAGGACCACTATGGGAGGGAGGGGGGATAAGGACCACTATGGGAGGGAGGGGGGTATAAGGACCACTATGGGAGGGAGGGGGGTATAAGGACCACTATGGGAGGGAGGGGGGGGGGATAAGGACCACTATGGGAGGGAGGGGGGTATAAGGACCACTATGGGAGGGGGTGGGATAAGGACCACTATGGGAGGGAGGGGGGGTATAAGGACCACTATGGGAGGGAGGGGGGGTATATGGACCACTATGGGAGGGATGGGGGGGATAAGGAACACTATGGGAGGGAGAAGGGGGATAAGGACCACTATGAGAGGGAGGGGGTGGGATAAGGACCACTAGGGGAGGGGAGGGTAAGGACCACTAGGGGAGGGGTGAGTCAGGACCACTGGGGGGGGGGGGTGAAGGAACACGGGGGTGGGGAGGTAAGGACCACTGAGGGAGGAGGAGGGGAAGTCAGGAC
Source organism: Pelobates fuscus (assembly GCF_036172605.1). Classification (NCBI taxonomy): domain Eukaryota; kingdom Metazoa; phylum Chordata; class Amphibia; order Anura; family Pelobatidae; genus Pelobates; species Pelobates fuscus. The sequence continues at coordinate 276,328,191 of NC_086320.1, read as the reverse complement.
ATATGGGGGGGAGGGGGCGGCAAAAAATTTTTGCCTACGGCGGCAAATATCCTTGCACCGGCCCTGCACACACTGCATTCACACACTGCATTCATACACACACACACTGCATTCATGCACACACACACTGCATTCATGCACACACACACTGCATTCATGCACACACACACTGCACTCATACACACACACACTGCACTCATACACACACACACTGCACTCATACACACACGCTGCACTCATACACACACGCTGCACTCATACACACACACATACGCACACACTGCATTCATTATACACACACTGTAAATAAATATTCAATTAATATATTTTTTTTAGGATCTAATTTTATTTAGAAATTTACCAGTAGCTGCTGCATTTCCCACCCTAGTCTTATACTCGAGTCAATAAGTTTTCCCAGTTTTTTGGGATAAAATTAGGGGCCTCGGCTTATATTCGGGTCGGCTTATACTCGAGTATATACGGTATATAATGTTTAGACAATACTACATTTTATATTTTTTTGTATATATTTTTTTTTCATTATAAATTTTTCATTACCACTATTTATTTGTTTATTAGTACTGGAGATTATGTCCAGATCATCAATAGGTACCTGTTTTTTTGCTTATGTTTGTGGTCCCTCTTGCATCTATAGTCTCTATTTTATGCTGGACGCATTTGTATGAGCTTACACTACTTTCCTCCTCATGTTTAACACAGCTTCTGTATACTTTTTCTCCACACTCTGACAAGATACCTAATCTAATGCTAGCTTTTTTACTCATTCTTGTGTACTCTCTCTGGTCTTAAGATCAGATCGATGTCTCAGCCTGTTTCCTAAAAATATAAAAATGTGCAACATTCTTCTTATGCCATAACACTGTATATGTCTCTGAGTTTGCAATAAGCTTGTCATTGCTGTTGTTGCACCACAAGCCTGTATGTCTTTCCTTGCACTATGAAAATAAAGAATTTATTGTCATAATCCACTTCACTGCTTTACAGTACTATGTATTTTCAAATTGTAAAATTGTTTGTAGCTGGATACCTGTAAGTCACATGACCCTCTTATTCTTAATTGTGTAGGCAATTTAAACAAGACAGATCCGTGTACTGTAACACTTTGAAAAAAAGCCCTTTGGGTAAAACGCGTTAGTGTTTTTATGTCATTGTTTTTATTATCATTGTTTTAAATAAAACTATTTTTTTACCTTACCTGGACCTTCCTGACAGCCACAGCATGATCCACATTGGTCAGCTGTCTGGACTGGACACATAGTCTGTTAGTGCCATGCCCACAACAGCACTTGTCCTCAGCCAACTCACTTTCCAGCTCTGCTTTGTGCTGCAGGTACTCGACCACTAGGTTCCTTGTATGTTGTATGCTTTTCTCAGAGGGGTTGGGTCCATAGAAAACCAGCAGCATCCGCAGCTAATTGTCAAACTCTGCCTCACTGTAGCAGGGCCCCATGCTTGTTCCATTAATGAACGCTGATTCCGTTCGGCTGGGAAGTACCATCCCACCGCTTGCTACCAATAATAAGCACAGGGTGACCAAGATACAAAAGGAATCTGGGGAAAATATACGAATAATTGACGACGTTCCGTCACACTCAAAACTATAATAGTTTGAGGACATCCGAAAGGCGCTGCTTCCTTGTATCCTTTTCTGACCTAAACCTAGGTCAGAGAGAAGAGACTTTGGTTTGGGAAGTACCAGCTGCCACACCCAGATCTAACAAGCGCTAGGAACCTCACCATCATATGTATATGCATTGATAATAAGTTAGGGGGGGGCCTGACAGCCAAGATGGCCGGACGTGTTCCCTGCAAGCTCCTGCACTCAGGGGCGTATTAGCCGCGAGGCAAACAAGGCATTTGCCTTGGGCGGCATTTTCCAGGGGGCGGCAAAAAACGCCGCCCCCAAATGCCCAGGGCAAATGCCTTGTTAGCCTTGCGGCTAACTGGGCTGCCGGTCGGGCTGCTGGGCTGGTTGCTGGGCGGGCGGCTGGCGAGGGAGCTCTTCCTCTGAGCTCTCTGCTCAGCTCCCTCGCGCGCCGCAGAGTGAGGCTGGGAGCCGGAAAATTACGTCATCTTCCGGCTCCCAGCCTCACTCTGCGGCGCGCGAGGGAGCTGAGCAGACAGCTCAGAGGAAGAGCTCCCTCGCCAGCCGCCCGCACAGCAACCAGCCCAGCAGCCCGACCGGCAGGGGAGGGCTGGCAGCCTTAGGCCTGGGGGGCAAAACCAGTCAAGTGGCCCATTGCGCCACGAAATCAGTTCACCATCCATGCCCACCTTTTTCTGGTTTTATAACGGATATTGATGTTATGCTAATCAGTAGCTCTTTGCCATACCCGCTCCTTCACGGCTCTGACTTTCAATGTTGTCAGAGCACAGGCTGAGAATCTCTGAGCCTGTGCTCTGACTCACTAACTGAGCGCCGGAACCACGAGGGAGAGGATATGATCTGACTGCACCTACTGCTGGTGCGCACCAGTGGACCACCAGCGAATCGTTTAAATTAAATATGCTGGTGTACCCAACTTGTGAGCTGTATTGGCCGCCGGGCGCCTCTGTTGTCATGGCACCCTGCGTGACCGCACAGCTTGCCCACCCCAACGGCTGGCCCTGCTGACACACACTGATATCCCTCAATATTAATACAGAGATGAGAGTAAACACCAATAAACTGTGGAAACAGAGCTGGTCCCCCCAAAGGTTTGCTTAGAGGATTTATTCAAGATTAAATCATTCCTCCTCCTCTCTCCCCCATGCGCTGCTCTGTAGGCTGGGAGGAAGTGAAGAGTAATCACAGTCTCCCAGCACAACGCCACCTGTGGCTGCATGGGGAACAGCTGTTTAATGTAATGCTTGCAGGACGGCCAGCTTCCGCAGAACCTCTTTGTTTCCGTCTCTGCAAAGGGCTCCAGGCACTGCTTGTTGTGAGTGTGAGCCACTGTAAATTAGGGGCAGAGGGCACTTGCACTACGGTCAAGACGGGTCTGGGCAGGAGGAGAGTGCAGTGCAATCAGTGCACTCCCCTCCTGTGGGTCACCAGTAGACTGGTGCACCTGCCCAGGATCAGAGCCGGTGCAAGGATTTTTGCCGCCCTAGACAAAATATAAATTTGCCGCCCCCCCATGTGACATCACAATGCCCCACCCATATGATCTGCCATATGAACTAACGCCAGTGCTGCACACAGTGTGTGTTTACATTAAAAAGCCTGCAGGGACCAGCTATAGACACCAGAACCACTTCATTAAGCTATAGTGTCCCTTTAATATGAGGTAAATTATAGATTAGTGTCACTAATAATATACTAGATTGCCTACTTACAATTAGATGAGGATGATGATGGGCTGCAGTTTGGCTCCACTGGTCTGGTGTAGAACAGGACCTCTGGAGGCTGTTTGCAACTGTGGTCACAAAATTCAACGTTCTGGGAGAATTGGAAGCAGCTCCATTTTTTGGGGGCCTCTTACACAGCTCAAGGTCTGGGCCCCAGTGCCTGACGGTTAGTATGCCTATAAGGCCCACTCATAAGTCCACTTACATGTTCCACCCACCCATGAGCTCGCCCACAGGGAGTGGAGTGTGTAGGGGATGTGTTATGTGTTATCTAATATGTGTGCTTATGGTATGTAGTGTATAGGGATACCAGTTTGTGCAGGTGATGCAGTGTGTTTGTGTGTAGTGGAAGCAGTGTGTATTTGTGTATAAGGGATGTATTATGTGTTTCTGGTTGTGTGTGAGGGATGCATTGTGTGAATCTGTGTTTGTATGCATAAGGGATGCAAGGTGTGTGTCTGTATGTGTGTGCATTGAGTGTAAGAGATGCATTGTGTTTCTGTGTGTATGTAAGAAAAACATTTGTTTGCATGTGTGTGTAAGGGTTTGCATTGTATGTTTCTGTGTATGTGTGCAAATGATGCATTGTCTTTGTGTGTAAGGGTTGCATTGTGTGTGTGTGTGTAATGGATGCATTGTGTGTTTCTATGTGTGTAAGGGAAGCATGTTCTGTTTCTGTGTATGTATAGGGATGCATTGTGTGTTTCTGTGTATGTATGTATAGGGGTGCATTGTGTGTTTCTGTGTATGTATAGGGGTGCATTGTGTGTTTCTGTGTATGTATAGGGGTGCATTGTGTGTTTCTGTGTATGTATAGGGATGCATTGTGTGTGTGTGTGTGTGTGTGTGTGTGCGCGTAGTGTTAAAGAGCTCCCTGTCTTGCCCCCTGTCCTATAGAGCTGTCCCTTCTGTCCCTTAGAGCTCTCCCCTGCCCCTTAGTGGTCTCTCCTCTCCCCCACCCTCCCCTAGCGGTCTCTTCTCACACTCACCCACCCTCCCTGTGCTCTTCTCATACCCCCTCCACCCTCCCTGTGTTCTTCTCACTCCTCCCTCTGTGTGTTCTCACCCCCCCCCGTGTTCTTCTTACCCCTCCTCCTCCCTGTGTTCTTCTTACTCCCCCCCTTGTTCTTCTTACCCCCATTTCTTCTTCTTAACCCCCTCTTCTTCTTACCCCCTTCTTCTAATTACTCCCCACTCTTGTTCTTACTCCCCCTTCTTCTTATCTCCCCCTCTTCTTACTCCCCCTTCTTCTTATCTCCCCCTCTTCTTACTCCCCCCTCCCCTCTTCTTACTATCCCCCCTCCCCTCTTCTTACTATCCCCCCTCCCCTCTTCTTACTATCCCCCCTCCCCTCTTCCTCTCCCCCCCTCCCCTCTTCTTACTCTCCCCCTCCCCTCTTCTTACTCTCCCCCCCTCCCCTCTTCTTACTCTCCCCCTCCCCTCTTCTTACTCTCCCCCCCTCCCCTCTTCTTACTCTCCCCCTCCCCTCTTCTTACTCTCCCCCTCCCCTCTTCTTACTCTCCCCCCCTCCCCTCTTCTTACTCTCCCCCCTCCCCTCTTCTTACTCTCCCCCCTCCCCTCTTCTTACTCTCCCCCCTCCCCTCTTCTTACTCTCCTCCCCCTCTTCTTACTCTCCCCCCTTCTTACTCTCCCCCCTCCCCTCTTCTTACTCTCCCCTCTTCTTACTCTCCCCCCTCCCCTCTTCTTACTCTCCCCCCCCCTCCCCTCTTCTTACTCTCACCCCCTCCCCTCTTCTTACTCTCCCCCCTCCCCTCTTCTTACTCTCCCCCCTCCCCTCTTCTTACTCTCCCCCTCCCCTCTTCTTACTCTCCCCCCTCCCCTCTTCTTACTCTCCCCCCCTCCCCTCTTCTTACTCTCCCCCCTCTTACTCTCCCCCCTCCCCTCTTCTTACTCTCCCCCTCCCCTCTTCTTACTCTCCCCCCCTCCCCTCTTCTTACTCTCCCCCCTTCTTACTCTCCCCCCCTCCCCTCTTCTTACTCTCCCCCCTCCCCTCTTCTTACTCTCCCCCCTCCCCTCTTCTTACTCTCCCCCCCTCCCCTCTTCTTACTCTCCCCCCTCCCCTCTTCTTACTCTCCCCCCCTCCCCTCTTCTTACTCTCCCCCCTCCCCTCTTCTTACTCTCCCCCCCTCCCCTCTTCTTACTCTCCCCCCCTCCCCTCTTCTTACTCTCCCTCCCCTCCCCTCTTCTTACTCTCCTCCCCTCTTCTTACTCTCCTCCCCTCTTCTTACTCTCCCCCCCTCCCCTCTTCTTACTCGCCCCCCTCCCCTCTTCTTACTCTCCCCCCTCCCCTCTTCTTACTCTCCCCCCTCCCCTCTTCTTACTCTCCCCCCCCCCTCTTCTTACTCTCCCCCCTCCCCTCTTCTTACTCTCCCCCCCTCCCCTCCCCTCTTCTTACTCTCCCCCCTCCCCTCTTCTTACTCTCCCCCATCCCCTCCCCTCTTCTTACTCTCCCCCCTCCCCTCTTCTTACTCTCCCCCCCTCCCCTCTTCTTACTCTCCCCCAGGGGAGGGCTGGCAGCCTTAGGCCTGGGGGGCAAAACCAGTCAAGTGGCCCATTGCGCCACGAAATCAGTTCACCATCCATGCCCACCTTTTTCTGGTTTTATAACGGATATTGATGTTATGCTAATCAGTAGCTCTTTGCCATACCCGCTCCTTCACGGCTCTGACTTTCAATGTTGTCAGAGCACAGGCTGAGAATCTCTGAGCCTGTGCTCTGACTCACTAACTGAGCGCCGGAACCACGAGGGAGAGGATATGATCTGACTGCACCTACTGCTGGTGCGCACCAGTGGACCACCAGCGAATCGTTTAAATTAAATATGCTGGTGTACCCAACTTGTGAGCTGTATTGGCCGCCGGGCGCCTCTGTTGTCATGGCACCCTGCGTGACCGCACAGCTTGCCCACCCCAACGGCTGGCCCTGCTGACACACACTGATATCCCTCAATATTAATACAGAGATGAGAGTAAACACCAATAAACTGTGGAAACAGAGCTGATCCCCCCAAAGGTTTGCTTAGAGGATTTATTCAAGATTAAATCATTCCTCCTCCTCTCTCCCCCATGCGCTGCTCTGTAGGCTGGGAGGAAGTGAAGAGTAATCACAGTCTCCCAGCACAACGCCACCTGTGGCTGCATGGGGAACAGCTGTTTAATGTAATGCTTGCAGGACGGCCAGCTTCCGCAGAACCTCTTTGTTTCCGTCTCTGCAAAGGGCTCCAGGCACTGCTTGTTGTGAGTGTGAGCCACTGTAAATTAGGGGCAGAGGGCACTTGCACTACGGTCAAGACGGGTCTGGGCAGGAGGAGAGTGCAGTGCAATCAGTGCACTCCCCTCCTGTGGGTCACCAGTAGACTGGTGCACCTGCCCAGGATCAGAGCCGGTGCAAGGATTTTTGCCGCCCTAGACAAAATATAAATTTGCCGCCCCCCCATGTGACATCACAATGCCCCACCCATATGATCTGCCATATGAACTAACGCCAGTGCTGCACACAGTGTGTGTTTACATTAAAAAGCCTGCAGGGACCAGCTATAGACACCAGAACCACTTCATTAAGCTATAGTGTCCCTTTAATATGAGGTAAATTATAGATTAGTGTCACTAATAATATACTAGATTGCCTACTTACAATTAGATGAGGATGATGATGGGCTGCAGTTTGGCTCCACTGGTCTGGTGTAGAACAGGACCTCTGGAGGCTGTTTGCAACTGTGGTCACAAAATTCAACGTTCTGGGAGAATTGGAAGCAGCTCCATTTTTTGGGGGCCTCTTACACAGCTCAAGGTCTGGGCCCCAGTGCCTGACGGTTAGTATGCCTATAAGGCCCACTCATAAGTCCACTTACATGTTCCACCCACCCATGAGCTCGCCCACAGGGAGTGGAGTGTGTAGGGGATGTGTTATGTGTTATCTAATATGTGTGCTTATGGTATGTAGTGTATAGGGATACCAGTTTGTGCAGGTGATGCAGTGTGTTTGTGTGTAGTGGAAGCAGTGTGTATTTGTGTATAAGGGATGTATTATGTGTTTCTGGTTGTGTGTGAGGGATGCATTGTGTGAATCTGTGTTTGTATGCATAAGGGATGCAAGGTGTGTGTCTGTATGTGTGTGCATTGAGTGTAAGAGATGCATTGTGTTTCTGTGTGTATGTAAGAAAAACATTTGTTTGCATGTGTGTGTAAGGGTTTGCATTGTATGTTTCTGTGTATGTGTGCAAATGATGCATTGTCTTTGTGTGTAAGGGTTGCATTGTGTGTGTGTGTGTAATGGATGCATTGTGTGTTTCTATGTGTGTAAGGGAAGCATGTTCTGTTTCTGTGTATGTATAGGGATGCATTGTGTGTTTCTGTGTATGTATGTATAGGGGTGCATTGTGTGTTTCTGTGTATGTATAGGGGTGCATTGTGTGTTTCTGTGTATGTATAGGGGTGCATTGTGTGTTTCTGTGTATGTATAGGGATGCATTGTGTGTGTGTGTGTGTGTGTGTGTGTGCGCGTAGTGTTAAAGAGCTCCCTGTCTTGCCCCCTGTCCTATAGAGCTGTCCCTTCTGTCCCTTAGAGCTCTCCCCTGCCCCTTAGTGGTCTCTCCTCTCCCCCACCCTCCCCTAGCGGTCTCTTCTCACACTCACCCACCCTCCCTGTGCTCTTCTCATACCCCCTCCACCCTCCCTGTGTTCTTCTCACTCCTCCCTCTGTGTGTTCTCACCCCCCCCTGTGTTCTTCTTACCCCCCTCCTCCCTGTGTTCTTCTTACTCCCCCCCTTGTTCTTCTTACCCCCATTTCTTCTTCTTAACCCCCTCTTCTTCTTACCCCCTTCTTCTAATTACTCCCCACTCTTGTTCTTACTCCCCCTTCTTCTTATCTCCCCCTCTTCTTACTCCCCCTTCTTCTTATCTCCCCCTCTTCTTACTCCCCCCTCCCCTCTTCTTACTATCCCCCTCCCCTCTTCTTACTATCCCCCCTCCCCTCTTCTTACTATCCCCCCTCCCCTCTTCCTCTCCCCCCCTCCCCTCTTCTTCCTCTCCCCCTCCCCTCTTCTTACTCTCCCCCCCTCCCCTCTTCTTACTCTCCCCCTCCCCTCTTCTT